>NC_092807.1:101648430-101984680 GCF_040954645.1 Diabrotica undecimpunctata | reverse complement strand
CTTCAAGTGCCATCTCCGCGGCGGAGGTCGGCAATCATCATAGCTATTCGAACTTTTGAGACGGCTGCTCTGAAAAGTTCATTTGATGTACATCCGTACCACTCTCTCAGGTTGCGCAGCCATGACATTCTACGCCTCCCTATGCTTCTCTTTCCTTGGATCTTTCCCTGCATGATCAGTTGGAGCAAGGTGCATTTCTCCCCACGTGTAATATGTCCGAGATATTCCAATTTTTTTGTTTTTATTGAATTTAAAATTTCCATTTCTTTGTTCATCCTTCCCAGAACCTCTTTGTTTGTGACGTGTTCTGTCCATGATATTTTCAGAATTCTTCTGTACACCCACAGCTCAAATGATTCCAGTTTTTTCATTGATGTAGCATTCAAGGTCCAAGATTCCATTCCATAAAATAAGGTCGAAAAAACATAGCACCTCGCCAACCTAACTCTTAGTTCCAGTTTTAAATCCCTGGTACATAGAACTCTTCTCATTTTGTTGAAATTTGCTCTAGCCTTTTCTATTCTTATTTTTATCTCCTGATTGTAATCATTTGTGGAGTTAATCATTGTTCCCAGGTATGCATATTTGTCCACTTGTTCGACGTTGGTTTCGTTTATTAGAAGACTCTCGTTATTTCTTTGAGTTTTCGATATTCTCATAAGTTTCGTCTTCTTGACATTCATTGTTAGACCATACTCTTTTCCATACTCTGCTATTCTGGTCACCAGTCTCTGAAGATCTTCAATGTTTTCGGCTAAAATCACAGTGTCGTCCGCATATCTAATCTAATGTTATCATCTAATTTGTAGTGACTCCAGATTTAAATGAATTTTCTGCACGCTCTATTTTGTCTTAGATTTAAATCTTTTTCTTGTATCCATTTTCCAGTTTTCGTTCTAAATCCTTTTCAGTATTTTCAACTAATACTATATAATAAGCATATTTTAAGCAACAAGCAATGTTACGCTGTAGTTTTAATATTGTCTGGTTAAACATTAATAAGGCCAAATACCCAGATTTAAGCACTGAACCCTGACACAATCCTTCTTCCACATGAACTGTATCAATCCCTGCCACACCTGTGGCAGAACACTAGTTGTTACTCCCTCACACATATATCTCACAATATTCACATATTCACCCGGGACTAATACATCACCGATTGTTTCTTCATTGCTATATTTTTCCATGAACCGCTTTACCTGTAACGAAAACTGCACCTAATGTTGATCTGAATGACCTAAATCCACACTGATTTTTGGATATTTTGGTTTTTTTGCGTATTCGTCTATGTATTACTCTCTCCCTTATGAGGGAGATCTATGTCCAGCAGTGGATAAGCGAAGATTGAATGATGATTACTCTCTCCCATATTCTAATGTGTACAAGTCAACTTCCTGTCTCCCCTAAAGCTGTTAACACGCTTCTAGGGATATCATCTCGTCCAACTGCCTTTCCTTTCTTTATTTTTTAAAGCGCTTGAGTGACTTTGAAATTATTTTCGTTATTATTGCTTGTTAACAAACTTAAATTAAACTGTTGATTAAATATCCGGATATTTAATCAACGATAAAACTTTTTAATAAAAATATTTGATGAAAATCTCTTAGGCGTATTCCTTACCATATCACATTACAACATGATGACACAAAGGGTCAAATACCACCCTGGATAGTTAGGTTGGTTGCCTATAATCGATAGCAAAACTGTCAATACTGTTTTGTTGACAAAATGATTTAAATATCGATAATTAATAATAATATAAGTTAGTTTATAAGGAAAGAAATTAAATTAAAAGTAAGTGATGTTTTCATAAGTTAATATTATTATTATTAAAATATATTGCAGATTTTGTAAAAAGTAAAAAATCTAAGAGATAAATTAATGCTTACCGTTTTGCTCACACACAGCGCACTACAGAGTCGGCTTTTCTCAAAATGGTAATTTCCTTTCATTCCGAATGAGATTTAATAATTATTTGTTTGGTTATTACTCTCACTCACTGTAATCTCAAGGATAAACTACGAAATCACACGTTTTGTTCTGGTCTTGATAGTGTGCTAACGATATAATTTATTTAATGTACATTATTATCGAGATCTGTAGGTTTCGTTTCAATCAACCACAGTGGCTGAGGGGAATATAATTGGGAATTGCATGTACGCACCTAATTGAATATAACTGGTAGTCTAAAATACCACTACACGATGGCTACATTCATAACGTAGTTAATCAATCTCACATTTTTACATACTTTACATTTAAGAGTAGGAGAATACATTGATAATAAGTCGTCAGTCAAAAATGGCCGCAAATATTTTTAATTTAATTAATGTTAATTATTTTCGAGTAACAAGTTTATTTCGTTCATTTATTTTTTAAATATATTATGCTGCTAATGATGTATGGATGTATGCATTAAATCTCCATCTCTTGTAAATGCTGTATAGACTTTTGATAATCATCAAGAGATACTGCGTACTCGGATTTGATCCCCATTACAATTTTCCTTGTTAGTTACAAACTACCCTTTTACCTAGTCAATTTTAACCTTAGCTTTATTACCTTTATATCTGGTTACGATAAACATTGGCATACTAATCGTCAATTTATTACCGCCTATGTTTTGATAAATACCATTTTCTGGATTTTTAGCTACCTTCGTACATAACTGAACCAATGTTCAGTCTATTTTCACGCCACCTATGTCCATACACTTTGCTAGATGCATTAAAAATAACCCTTAAGCAATGGGCGTTCGCAACAACGAAATAGCTCACAGTATGCTGTCCTTGCTCTTATTATCTTTCGTTAGTTAAATAGAAACTCTTCCTCTTAACAAAGAAGTTCGTTCCTATTGTCGAATAACCCAGCTTATTTTCTAAGAAAAGCTGAGATGTGGCCCTTCTATGAAATAATCTTTTCAGTCAGGAGAAAGTAGAAGAGTATAGAAAATAAGACCACACCGGACTTGTCAATTAAGTACCATTTTCGCTTGGCACTCTTCGGCAAATACTCTCGCTCTTTTTTTATCCCTAGCTGGCCTAAATATCGAAAACCGAATTAATTTTCGTTGTGGTTCCTGTTGCATGCGATTGTCTCCATCAAACGGCGGTAAGTGTAATTTCAATTTACCATTATCAATATATCTTCATACACTGCTTCCTACAGTAAATTTTCTCTCTTGTCGTATAGACGTCCTTCAATTCGATGACACTGAGTTAATTCTGCTTGACGTTTCCTCCATCCATTCAGTTCAGTCTATTCTATTCCAGTCTAGTCTATTGTGAGGATTGACCTGATGTATTACCTGTACCTACATTGATTTGATGATTAATGTGCTGATTGAATCCACGGTAATTCGGTACCTTACTTACATCATCTACGCTGCTTGAGACGTCCCAATACACCTGTCGCGGGTGCAACCTGTCAAGTGCCTTTGTCGACGATATTTCTATGAAAGAACGTTATTACCTGTGACTACCTGTTGCCGCCTGTAAGTACAATATCATATTCTTCAGCTGTGGGTAGCCGGGATTTTTATGATTCAACGATCATCTTGTTTCCGATGCTATCTAAACCGTTAGGAATTGATTTGTGTCTCAGGTTCAGTGCCTTTAATTTATTCATGGTTTGTTTATTTTAAATCAAACCGAACGAACTATTAATAGCATAAATTTATGGTATTTACATACATACTAGGTATGATCAGATTTGTTTTATATGTAGTTTATATATATTATAGATTTTATACACATATTTGAGGTGATCACAATCAAACATTTCAGTAACTTCATGTTCACGTATTCTCAAGGCGTAAAAATCACTCATTTGTTTTATTTAAAGTTATATCAAATATTGACGTAGATACAACTTTAATATTTCTTGCCTTTTTCTTATTCTTAAGTACACTCTACTTGCGCTTGTCTACGATTTTATAGAGCTATCTGCTGTTGTGTGTTGTTTTTTGTTTTATTTTCTCTCCGGTGATTTTTGTTTTCTCTCTGGTATTTTGGTTTGTTTTCTCTCTAGTTTTATTTTATTTTTACTCTACTATTTGTTGTTTGGGTCTTTTGTGCTTCCATCGGTGGAAAGTGTCATATCTCATGATCTCTCGCACTATGTGACTTGCATGGTTCTCCAGTTCCGCGAACTTTGTTCTTGCTTTATCCTTCATTATTTCAGTCACTCTAATTTGTTGTAGTTATCTAAATAGAATTCTTTCAGCAACGTATCTCGGTACGTTGGCTGCTTCTCTTAGGCTGTTGTTGTGTGCCTCTTGTATTTTCTTTTTTGTTGTATTGCATATGTGTCTCCATGCGAGAGATGCATATGTTAGTATAGGAAGAATTATACTATTTATTAATCTTACTTTTGTTTTCATTCGCAGTTTGCTTTTTCTTCCTGCTAGTCCTCTTATTGACGCATTTCCTATGTTTGCTTTTTGTATTGTGGCGTCTATGTGTTTTTTAAATGTTAATCCTGTGTCCATGATAACTCCTAGGTAGTTTGCTTCGCTTTTCCGCTCGATGGGGTTGTTTTGCACTGTCACTTGTTTCTCTGGTTGTTAGTGCCTCTTTTTGAAAAATACTGCCAGCGTTTTTTTAAGTTTAAGACGATTTTTTATTTTAAACTCAAGGTTGGATCAAGAGTGTGGACAACAGATATGGAAAGGTGTTTTTATTTATTAAGCATGGCAGTAGATCAAATAAATGTTGTATAATTTGGCAATAAGTAGTAAGAGAAGATCTTTTGAAAAGGTAATAAAAAAACATATAGAATGAATAAATATATAATAAATAAATATTTATTAAAATTATTTTATTAAATTTACAGAACATAGAAGTTACAATGTTTTATATATTAATACATTAAGATATATATATATATATATATATATATATATATATATATATATATATATATATATATATATATATATATATATATATGTACCTATATAATTTACTGTTGTTTTCAGATTGAAAGTTTTTTTTAGAGTTCGCTATAATTTGGTGTCCCATACTTATCTATTAAAAGTTGTTATTGTTATTCAACTTTAATTTTTAACTATTCCGGAATTTTTCTATTTTTAATTATTTGACTATAATAATCTACAGATTTTTTCGCTGTTCTTGGACGGCTGTCGTTTTTGAAATCTATAGAGTAAAATCCAAAACGCATGCTGCAAGAGAATAATAAAATTAAATAAATACATAAATAAATAAATATGCTAAAACAGTTATGTACTGAAAAATGAATAAATAAAGAAATGATTAAAATATATAGTACCTCAACTGATTTTTGATTACCTGTATCCCGAAGTCCATTCAAAATTATCCAGTAAACTCCACATTGTATAACCAGTAACATTAACTTTATCTTCATAAATAGAATCCAAAACAGCGTTCAGATAGCCCTAGAAAAATTTTTTTAGTAAAAATATACGTCTAGAAATATGATATCTCTTCCGCGAATTTCGCTATACACACACCAGATCTTTTATGTGAATATAACGGCCTATCCCGACAAATCTCTTTTGTTAGGAGAAATTTAATTTTTTTTTTTTATTTTTTGTCACTTTGTTGAATGCCCTATGTGGCAGTGTAAACCGGATCCAATGGAATGACCTAACTCTGGTTCTTCGACTGTTTAGCTGAATTATCTGTAATTTTATTACTAAGGTGTAAGAATACTGGTTTCTGTTATGCAAAGTTAGTTTTAGGAATAATTATGTACACGTAATAAATAAACAGTATAAACAATGTAATATAGTAAATATAAACAAATTGAGATAAACAGTATAAAAAAATTGCGATTTTAATTCTCGTTATATTACAAACAAAATTAGGACAGCACATACAACAAATGATGGAGGACGATCACTGTGGCGTCTGAAAATCGATTAATCACTATTGGTTTTTCAGAAATTTTTATAATTTCAAATTTGAAATTTCAGTGAGGAGTTATTACATATTTATGAGCAGAGTACAGGCTACTAAGGACTCCTCCAGTACTTCCATTCTGATGTCATAAACATCAACCCGCACGGACGTCACGAACAGGTGGACAAGTGAGACAAGTGGCAAGTGTGACAGATCGCATCAGTTAATTTGTCTTCTTTTCATTTGTATGGTCAAAACGTTCCAACGCCAAATGAAAAAAGTCATACGTCAAACGTCAATTGCCAAACATCAAGTCATTCTGTATTTTCAGACATCTTTCTGTATTTCCAAACTAAATAAAGACCAAACTACTAACCTACTGATCCCTCCGTTTTATCTAACCTGCTCTGCCTATATGATTTTAGGGAAATTGATATCGTTACTTACCGATAAATATGATATTCTTTCATTATCTTCTAGGCTAGTACCATTATCAGCTATCCCATTTTCAGTAATTATAATTTCGGGACTGTTGTAATTTTCCGCAATCCATTTCAGATAGGATCTTAACCCTTGGGGATATATCTTAAATTAATAAACAAATTTTAAATTTAATAAAAAAGTAAAAAAACTGACAATTTTGGAAAATTTTCCTTTGTCTTAGACAAAAACTAGATTTGATACTTAACATAGATATTAGTAGTATTTCATTAAGTAAATAAAACCATATTTTAACATAATACATTTATGGATCATATATATCTTATGGACCTTAAGTAATTTCAAGTTACTGTGTGGCCGGCAATAAAATATCTTTATGCATATTTGCTGGCCCTAACCTTAATACATTTTAGTATAACAATTGAAACCATTTAATATACGTTATTTATTAAAACTTACGTTTCAACTTGGCGTAGATACTTACTGTATTACCATCATAAGCAATAGTCCAACGAGGATCGACATCCTCTTTTACTCTTAAGTCATTATCAAAAGATGTAGTATCAAAAGAAGCTTCATCTATGTCTTTAATTAACTTTGTATTGTAAAAATTGAAAGCAACATAATCAGCAGTTCTATTAATGTACTTCATTTCTTCGACCGTAAACTCCGGTAAACGAGATTCGGGATAGTTTTCCATTTTGCTACGATAATTGACTCTGTCCTTTACCACTTGAGGCCAGTCGCCAAAGAAGATTGGATGAGCGTATAATCCAAACTAAAAAAATTACAATAACAGTAAATATAAAAACGTAAAATTTTATCTAGTAAAGTTTTTTTAGTAGAAAATGGTTGACTTCAATTAGTGCGGTCGTAAATCTTATTAAATTTATCTGACTTGGTCCATTGTTTAGACCTTAAACCACAGGTAAACCATTACCTGTAACCGGACCTTTTATACTATTATCGGTTAACCCAGGAAATATCTACTATCGTACATTTTCGTAGACGGTTAATGCCAAAATTTGTTGTACAGCCACAGCGCTGTACACAGGGCTGTACACAGCGCTCTTGAGGGCTTGGATGCTGTGTACAGTGACTCTATTCATTCAATGTTAACTGTGAAAAATTTGTTTAACGAAATCCAACATGGTTGTACGTCGGTTTTTGATGATCAATGCCTAGGTGGCCCGAGAATAGCTAGCATGGAGGATAACGTAACAAAATATAGCTTAGATAGATAGCTAAGATAGTAATCATCTTAACAGACCACGTGGACGATATTCTGCATACAATTTTGGTTATGAGAAAGCTGTTGACACGATGGGTTCCACGTTTGCTCACTCCGCACAACAAGCGCAACCGTGAAACTACTTCGGAGCAGCAAGGAACAGTCGAAACAGTGGATGTCACCAGGCGAACGTATTTCGAAGAAGACGAAGATTTTCCTATCAGGCAGAAAGGTGATGGCCACTGTTTTCTGGGATCCACAAGGTGTAACCAATAAAGACTACTTGGAGAAGGACACAACGGTCACAGGGCTCTACTATGCCGCATTATTGTGCCGATTCGATGCCGAATTGCAGAGAAATCTGCCCCATTTGGAGAAGAAAAAGTGCTCTTTAAACATGACAACGCACCGGCCAAACGTGCGTGAGTGCTATTTCTTTTCGAAGGGGACATCTTGCCACGATATAGATATCTGTGATTGGTCAAGTCCCTCACATCCAGTAATACAAACATTTAATTTTAATTAAGAAATATATTACGTGTCATCATTAGACAGGTATTTTGTTGAAGAATTGAGACATCCACGATTTTTTTTACATATTAAATCTATCCTTGGGAGAAAGTTTATCGTTATTGAAGTTGTAATATCTCATGAAAACTTAATGTAACGCCTATTTGTTGCTAGTTTGAATTTCAAATTTTTTCCTTCACATCAAAAACTACATTACGAAATGTGCAACAATAATAGGAAACTTAATTTAATGTAACGTAAATAAAATGATCTAAATTTTAAATTATTAGATTTATCTATTTGTTCCAGAGTTTTTTATCAATATTCTTGATTATTTTTTAGTCTGCATTTGTCCTTGAGTGGCTCTCTATTTTTTTTTGATGATTTTTTATCAGCCACTTCTGAACCTCGCTTTTTGTAGCAACTTTAGTATCTCTGCTCGTTCATTCCCATACACCACATCATAACTTGTCATAGTCTACAATAATTGATATAATAAATACCTCAAAATTTAACTTCCGCTCTGAGGCTTGTCGATCTTCTTCATGATCCCAATACGGTATACTCCAAATGCCATCCAGAGCCATAGTAATTTTTCCTAGAAAATAAAATATTATACCATAAGCAACAATTGTTGTAATGGGACTTACCTCCAAGAGATTTATAGCGGTCTTGATATTTGTGATAAGCAGCGGCATGTGCTTTAATGACGTGATAGGTGCACATGTAGTCAGCTATTCCACTTCGTGCTATACCTGGAGCCATGTTACCTTTACCGTATCCGCTACGACACACCTAAAAATTAAAGCATACAGACAATGCGAACATAGAAAGCTTTCCATTTGGTAAGATATTCTGTATATTTGTAAATCTAGGTTTGTTGTATATGTTGTTGCCAATTGCTAATATCGTTGCTGCTACATTGTGCTACATATTGCTGTCTTCTTGTGTAAAATTAATATTATTTTGATAATTGTAACGTCATAACATTTTATGTTGTGTATATTAGAAAAAACAGTACAAAGTGTATTTGTACTGTCCGCTGGACTTTATTGTATCATACGTCACGATCCGACAAACTATTCTACCCTCACCACAAAACGCCCAAAAAATTATCTTATTCTACATAATTCTGTTTAACTTGATTTAATTCCATTTACTTTTATTTAATTTTATTTAGTTTTATTTAATTTTTATTTTATTTTATTTTATTTTCGTAAAGCATTGACGTTGGTTATACGTCATTTTATTTTTATAGTAAGTTTATCTATCCCAGTGACATATAATTAGACTTCGGCAAATATGCATATTGCATATTTTGCATATTGTGCATATTTTATGCAAATATTTCATATTTTGGCATATTTGTATAAAAGTTTGCATAAAGTGCATAAAAGTTCAGATTTTTATACTGTATTTGAAAATTTTTAAACATACCAATTTATTTTAATTCTTGTATAAAATTTTGTAGTCATTTTAATCAAGAAATGATCTAAGTACCTAATCTCTACAGGTACAAAACATTTACAATTTCAAAGAAGATCAATTTAAGTAGCCCTCAACATTCTTAGAAAGTCTCGGTCACTGAGGCATTCAGTTATTGGATAATCGCTAAGGGTTCGCTCATTTGCATTTTATGATCTAATCCCCAAATCTATCTACAATTTATTGTATCTTAACAGCAGGTAAACGGCTAATAGTTTTGTTCCTAATTTAGGGATTTTCCAAAATCTCCCAGTTTATTGAATTAGGTACCTAAACATTTCTAATTTGATGCTCAGATTTGTAAATCATTTTTGTTTTGATATTCAAAGCGTAAACACTCGTTGTGCGTAACAAAAAGGAAGATTGTGATTTTATAATGCCTAAAACAATCAGTGCTTTAACTTGGATTAAACCTTATAAAGAGCTGTCTATGGATATGGGAAAAATCTACTGTTCAGTCTGTGGCAAAATTGTAAGTATCTAATATTTTCTATTAAATATCTAATATTTCATACATACAGGGTGTTTCCAAATGACACTTACAACGTTTGACTGTAGATACTTCTCGAAAAATTGAACAAAACGATATAAACTCCTGGACAAAATTAACGCACCACTCATATTTTTCTCAATAATTTTTATTTATCGATAATTAACTGTACGACAAGTTGCCTATGGACCTTGTTTGACAGTGACAGTTGTTATGTAAGTTAATAATAGTCTTGTTTTAACAATAATTTGTATTAAACTTCGTTTTAGACTAAAAGTGAGTTAAATTTTTCATTAAACGTGCCGATTAAATCAAAGTGCTTGTGACAAACAAGCTTTTTATTGTGATATTTTTCATCATATGCATGTTTGGAAGTTCATTTGCATAAAAATCAAATAAAAAAATGAACCAAAGAAATTTGTCAATGGAGGAGGCAGTGCGAGCATCGACTCTCCTAGATGAAGGATATTCAATGCGATACGTTGCAAGTTTGTTAGGAAGACATCATTCCAGCATCAGTCGCAAGGTGAGGCGATATAATGAAACAAGGTCGTACCATCGAAGACCAGGGCAAGGGCGAAAACGTTGCACTAATCAAATTGATGATCGTTTTTTGAGACAACGTGCCCTCAGAGATAGGAGAGTCACCAGCAATTTGCTAAAAAATGAACTAGCAGATGTTCGAAATGTCGCGATATCATCTCGAACAGTTAGAAGACGTTTACATGAAGCAGAATTGAGCAACAGGAAACCGGCCAAAAAACCCTTGCTTACCAGAGAACACAGAGTTCAGAGATTGAATTTTGCAAGATTGCATCAAAATTGGACCATTGACGATTGGAAACGAGTTCTTTTCTCCGATGAGACTAGAGTAAGCCTAAAAGCTCCAGATGGTCGTGAGCGTGTCTGGCGAAGGCGAGGAGAAAGGTTTGCCAGCTGCAATATCTCTCCTAAAGTACCTTTTGGTGGTGGCTCTAAAATGTTTTGGGGGGGAATTTGCTTTGAAGCTCGTACGGAGTTAGTCCCCATACGTACGAGGTCTATGAATGCACATTATTACTTAGACAACATTATTATCGAACATGTAATGCCTTTTGCTCCGTTTCTTGGACCTAATTTTTTATTCATGCAAGACAACGCTCGTCCTCATGTGGCTCGACAGGTTATTGACTACCTAAATGATGTTGATATTCCATTATTAGAGTGGCCACCTAACAGTCCGGACATGAATCCTGTAGAGCATCTATGGGACTATCTCAAAAAAAAGATTCGAAGTCGTAGACCCCCTATTGCCAATCACAACCAACTCATTGAGGCCGTTATTAAAGAATGGGAGAATATTCCGCAAGCTTTTGTTGAACATTTGATATCAAGCATGCCTCGACGCATAAATGCAGTCATAAGAAGTCGAGGAGGGCCTACACGGTATTAGTGTAGATCCAGATGCATTTTATGGTGTTACTTTACTATTTTTTTTTCTTTTTGTAATTTGGAGTTATGCTAGCTTATTTACGCATTTCCGGCAAAAACAAATTTTTAAAGAAACAATAAGGCAAATTAAGGTCATGATGGACTGATTTAAGTCATGTTGGACTTATTTGTAGGTGTTTATTATTATTTCAATGTAACTTAGTTCTATTTTGTGTTCATATTGTAAATATTTAGATTAATTAAAGTGGTGCGTTAATTTTGTCCAGGAGTTTAGTTAATGAGGGGTCAAACTTATTTACTTTTCGAGATACAGGGTGTTAAAATTAAAAAAAATTAAATTCTTTTAGTTAATAACAACAATAACTTTAAAACCAATAAACGTATTTACTTGAAATTTAGTACTCGTGTGTTGTTTTTACATGAAAAATAGCTTCCTTTAGTGAGAAAAAATTGTCCATGGTACAATACAATGGTGTGTATTTAGAAACATTTTTCACCTTTACTTTTTTTTATGAAGTCAGCTATTCTAAAACACAATTATTTTTATTGTAATTGAATTAACAAAAAAAAAACTTTTGTTGAATTTTAAAATAAGTTATATGATGTACTAATGGTTAGTAACAAAAACTAATTTGTGGATTAATACTGCATTTAAAACACTTAGCGAGTGTTTTTTTTTCCAAACCAGTTATTTGATTAACCAAAAACACCTTGTATATTTTTATATTTTTAAGGTTGGGTTAAAATAAAGGTTTTTATTTTTATTTATAGATAGCATGTGAGAAGAAATTTCAGATAGACCAACATGTGAGAACTGCTTCACACATTGCAAAAAAAAGGAAAAATAGGAGGAAAACATCAAACTTCAATGGCTAAATGTTTCCAATCTACTTCAAAAAAATTAGATGAGCAAGAAACTTTTAATGAAGACTTGTGTCGCGCATTAGTGTCTGCAAACATACCGCTTTCAAAATTAGCAAATGTAAATTTTAGTTCGTTTCTAAAAAAATATTGCAAACTTAATGTTCCAAGTGATCGGTCTCTAAGAAGAAATAATGTGAACGGGCTATACTCGTCGGTGTTAATTAATATTAAGGAAGAAATTGCAAATAATTATTTTTACATATCTGTAGACGAAACCACTGATTCCTCAGGAAAGTATATTGCTCATTTATTGATTGGTGTTCTTAAAGAAGATATATATATATATATATATATATATATATATATATATATATATATATATATATATATATATATATATATATATATATATACCCGGTATTTAGGCGGCACACGCCCTTCCGGTAGGGATCTATGGAGGAGTATCACCAAGCCGCAAGCCCTTATCTCTTGCCGTACTGCTCCACCATAGGCCGATCAGATACCAGCATATTCTAGACTAAGCCGCAGATTCATTTTAGAATTTTAAACTGCTGCGTTAGCCTTTTTGTTTTCTGTCACCGAGCTGGGGATCGAACTGACATCTCTCGCAGTGAAGCGAAGGAGAAGCCAGCCGCCCAGCCCGCTTGGCTATCCGATCGACAGTATCTTAAAGAAGATACCTTACCAAAATCTCATCTTATTTCATGCCAGCAACTTGAGAAAACAAATGCTTTAACAATTTCGCGTTTTATACAAGAAACATTAGCAACTTTTTTTCTTCCGACAACTATTCCTTCTAATAAATTACTGCTTATTTTATCGGATGCTGCTCCTTATATGGTGAAAGCAGGACAAAATTTAAAAATATTTTTCCCAAATTTAATACATGTTACTTGTGTAGCGCATGGATTAAACAGAGTTGCAGAGGAAATACGAAAAAAGTTTCCTCTTGTAAATACCATGATATCCAGTGTCAAAAAAGTATTTCTTAAATCTCCTATAAGAATTCAACTTTATAAAGAAATGCTACCTAACATTCCTCTTCCACCACAACCTATTTTAACGCGATGGGGAACATGGTTAGAAGCAGCTAATTTTTATGCAGATCATTTTGTTAAAATAAAGAACATAATTGATACGTTAACAGATGAAAGTTCCCAATCTCTTTTGGATTCTAAACAAACTTTTCAGAGTAACTTGCTTCAACAAGAACTTTCATTTATAAAATCAAATTTTAGTTTTGTTCAAAAAACAATTACTCAGTTAGAATCACCAAAACTGTCATTGTTCGAAAGTACAGCATTAATAAAAGAATTTGCGTCATGTTGTCGGAACGTTAGAGGTAATATTGGAAAAGATATTTTAAAAAAATTTGAAGCTACTAGGAAAAAAATAAAAGTTACCATATTCTTTCTGAAGTAGTCAGTGTTCTAGCTGGAAATATTTCGGAAACAATTAATTTAGAACCAAATGTTTTGGTTAGTTTGAAAAATGCTCCCGTTACATCAGTTGATGTTGAACGAAGTTTTTCCATATATAAATATATGTACTCAGACAGAAGCCACAAGTTTTTGTTAGAAAATTTTGAACACCACTTGGTCATTTATTGTTACCATAATTCTAAATAAGTTTATTCATACTTAAAAATGATGTAGTTACTTAAAATAAATGTAAATCTTAATGAATAGTAGGAAATATTTAGTTATGTACACTTTTTTTAAATAAAATTGTTACTATTTTACAATTTTTTTATTTATTTGTATGCATATTTTGTAAAATATTTGCATATTTTCGGGTAAACACGTGCATATTTATGCGCATATTTTTTACATTTTTATTTGCATATTTGCCGAAGTCTACATATAATAAATTATTGGTCATCGATCTTACCTTACAATTACAGTAACCTGCATTTTTAGCAATTTTCAAAACAATTAATTAATTCAGGTTTCTTTGTTCAGATGACGTTAGGATTTTATATTAACGCCATAAAACGCCAACGAAAACTTCCTTAAGCTCTGATTTAAATAATCTTTAAAAAAGGTATCTTTATCCAGTAACAATGTCTTATTTTGATCTTTATTAACCGCTTGTGTCGGAATCCGTTCTTCTCTCCTCAAATAGTACAAAGCATTGTCCATCACTGTAACAGTTTTCCCTGGAAGATTCTTCTTCTTCTGGTTCCTATCCGTTTCGGATGTTGGAAATCATATTGGCAATCATGACCTTGCTCGCTGCGGCTCGAAACAGCTCCGTTGAGGTTTTCTTAAACCATGTTCTTAAATTCCGCAGCCATGATATTCTCCTTCTACCGGGTCCTCGCTTACCTTTGACTTTACCTTGCAATATAGACTGCAGCAGGGAGTAACGGTGCTGATTTCTCATAACGTGTCCCAGATATTGCAATTTTATGCGTTTGATCGTAAACACAATCTCTGGTTCCTTCTTCATTTTTTCTAGAACTTCCTTGTTCGTGATCCTTGCTGTCCATGATATTCTCAGAAAGAAGATTAGAAAGTAGCTTTTCCTTAAACCATTATTAAAATATTTGACCATCCATCTCATCATGATAGTCCGCTGAGTTTTTTTAGCTAAAAACCAATAAGCAGCACATTCCACAAAGCCCAATTCACTACCTGCATGCACTATAACAAATCGGGGGCCTCGTTGTGTCGGCTGTTGACAACTCCTTAACAAACGCGTCGCTGGCTAAAGTCACTGAGAGGTCCTTCCATTGTTTGGAAGTTTGGAACACTATGTCCGACATTCACCTAAGTTTCATCCAAATAAACGACGGTGTATCCTTAGGAACGAAATATTTTTATCTCACGCAAATACTGATACTTCCATTTCAAAATATCGGGCTGTTTCATCATGGTCGGCTTACTCAAAAAACAAAGTTCATTTCATGGAGTATTTTCCATGTAAATGGAATACATAAATACAAATACAACCCTGAGTTATGCTTGTGCTCGTCGTGGCATCGGCGCGCTCCTATCGTTCATAAGAAATTAGTATGTACCCCTATTTACGCAATGTTCCGTTCTTTACGTGAAACGTGAAACGCTCTATAGAAGAAAATGGCTTTAGCAATGAAAGCCCTGATGAAGTCCTGCTTTTACTGTCCCCTTTTTGTATAATAATAAAGTGACTTTTAGTTTGCATTATTTTTAACAAAAATTCGAGGAAATATGCGACTTAAACATTAAGTAAGCAATTCATTTTTTTAAAGTATTTTGATAAAAAATAATTAAACTATACCTGTTTCGGTTCATTAAATGTAATCCAATGTTTAACAGATGGAAAACTAGCAAATACCAAATCTGCATAATCAACGAAGTAATCAACAATTTTTGCATTTTGCCATCCACCTAGTTCTTGTAATGCTTGAGGTAAATCCCAGTGGTAAATCGTCACTACAGGTTCTATTTTATACTTTTCCAGCTCACGGATTAAGTCTTGGTAGTAAGTTAAAGCTATGATATTTGCTGGAGATATGAAACCATTTGGCAATAATCTAAAAATGCATTTCGGTATAAGCAAAATATTACAACACAGATCTGCAAAAAATTATTTTTTGAAAGTTGTTTGAAATTTGATAACTGACTTCTATGTACTTTTCTGCGCTGATTTATAAAATGCAAACCATTTTTGTCTATCACGTCAGATCTTCTCACAAAGTAGGGGGTATGTTTTTGAATAATAACAATCTTTTTCCAACGTTATAAAATTTAGTTTGTTTATTAATCATGTCGCCGGGACGCCGTCGTATCTCGTGGTTGAAAAATCTCCGACAATGGTTTGGGATGACCTCAGCGGAGCTGTTTCGCAGAGCAGTCAACAAAACCATGATAGCCTTGATGATCGCCAACATCCGGAAATGATAAGGCACTGAAGAAGAAGAAGATTAATCATGTTCCAAACTACATTTCCAGTACACTTATATTTCTCTTTAAACTTTCGCTTTTTGACGAAGCTTCTTTTACTGCTTTTCCGGTTGTTAACTCGTTCAGGATTATCTCTTTTTATCATCCAGCAGGAAACACTCCACTGTCAATGCTTTGAGAAATTGTTTCATCAGCCCCAACTTAATTTGAAGTGATGGAAGTAACACCTTTTTGGGATCCACAAGGCTTTTCCTCTTAAAATTGTTAACCCCTACTTGTAAGCGTTCTCTCAAGGGCCAAGGTGTTTTTATGTAGTGTTGTTTTATGTCTCTACTGTCCCATTTACAGAGAAAGCAAGGGAACTTTGTATAGCCACTTTGTTGACCAAGCAGTATTGAAATCACTTTTACATCACCACATAGGGTCCATTTGTGGTCTGAATTATGAATAGCAGAGTTTGCTTAAAACCAGTTCAAAGTTTTCGTAACATTCTTTTAAGTAAGCTGAGTGTCCAGCTGGTAGAGCAGCATAGTTATTGCCATTGTGTAGAAGTACTGCTTTAAGGCTTCTTTTTGAAGAATATTTGACGTTTCGATTTCCATTCCGAAAATCGTAAAAAGATAACATAGGGTATAATCAAATTTCGGATATAAAAGTGGGTAACTAGACTATAGAAATAGACAGATATTGTATTAATATAATGCTGAGTATGACATAAATGCATAATGTCTTTCCTTCTCTTTCAGATGTACTCCGAACAAAAAGACCGAATTAAAATAATAATTAAAAACCTAAAAAACCTAAAAAAGAAACATCCTATATCATTTTCAAATGATACTTAAAACATTATAACGTTTCAATACAAATTGAGTCGTTATTTTGTTACAAATTTTTTTAGACAAAATGCGTACTGCCTGCACTGATACTTCCCCAAAGTTAAAGACGTTATGAAAAAAATATTTTTAAGACAGCAAGACTTTACTATATCAACCTTTTATCTACATGTAGTGGATTTCAGAAAGCTATAGCTAAAAATTGGGTAAGTAGAAAATCCTCCCCTTGTGTTAATTTACCTAGACCAAGAAATGGAAAATCTGTAATGTGTCAAACCCATTTTAGCTGCCAAAGCCACATCTTCTGCATATTTATGATATGAATTACAGGCAATATCTGCGTTACTACCATCTACAACTCTTGATTGATTTGTATGAACGAAATGATCCCAGATGTTTTCTCCTTTTCCATTTTCGTTCCACGCTCCTTCTATTTGGAACGCAGCTGTTGCCGCTCCAAATGAAAATGTTTCGGGAAAAGTTCTGTCACTATCAGCAAAGCTGGAAATTAAAAAAATATATATTATTATATAATTAATGATATTAATCTTTTTTAAAAATATAACAGACTGTGAAGTTTTTGATGAAACTTCAATTGAACAAATGTCTGTGGTTATTTATGAAGAACCAAGTACACGGTTCAATTTCCGAGCAGAAGGTTCAGATAATTTTTAAGGTATTGTCCAACTAGAAGTCGTAGATAGCGGTAAACCTAAAGATGAAATGCTAATTGAAAATGCAGAAGAAAACATTGACGAAACTACACACTTTCTGTAGTTCCGAAGTTCCTGATTATGGAATTGTGAATGAAGAAAGAAAGAAGAATGCAGATCAAAGTAAATGGAAGCGAAATAAAAATAAAATACTACGGATCTAGAGTAAAACTTAAGTTGGGTTCATTACCAAGGAAAATCGGGACTCACCTGTGTCTCTAAACTGTATGAAAAATCTTCCAAGGGAAACTACAGATAGTTCACAGAAGAAATGAGGAAGCTATTTTCAATTCCTTTTGGGATAAATTAAATTGGGACCAACGGAAAGTTTATGTTTGTTCGCATGTCGAAAGACATTGTGTGGCTAGGTCAACGACAGGAGGCGACTCAAGCAGGGGAGGGGTAACTCTACTAAATCAATTTCTACCAATTAAAAACTTACTGAAATGGACATCAATAATACCCAGTTCGGATTCCGAAATGGACTTGGAACAAGAGAGGCGTTGTTTGCACTGAACGTTATGTCTCAAAGATGTCTTGACATAAATCAAGATGTATTCATGTGTTTCATAGATTACAACAAGGCCTTTGATAAAGTTCTGTACATTTTGTTTAAATTATGTTATGAATTCTGCAATTTTTGATTTATATAAAACAAGAATGAGTAAATATTAGTTTCTTTGGCAATTACCCTTTGATAGATTAGGGAATAGATTGGGCAATCGTCAAATCAGCAGTTGCCCGATTGCAACAGATGTTTGTAATTAATCTCAAAACAAACACATATTTACTTGTTATTGTTTAATATAAATTAAAAATTGCAGAATTCATAAAATAGTATAATCGATATGTACTTTTTAAAAGCTTTCTCTCTTTATATTTGAAGCATATAACAGATACATTCTAAAAACATCCCAACACTGCCAAACCGAAATATTTTAATTCTTGGTTGACATATGCGGCTATATTCAGCTTGTACTTTCGGTAAACTCAATTGTACCTTGTATATTCTCATGATAACAAATTATTATTAGTACTGAAAATAAAATAAAATAAAATCCATAAACTGTACCTACTCAAATTTATAGTAAAATTACACACACACACACACACACACACACACACACACACGCACACACACACACACACACCCACCCACACACACACACACATATATACATATACATACATATATATATATATATATATATATATATATATATATATATATATATATATATATATATATATAGATAGATATATATAATAAAATTATATACTTACCATGTAGTAAAAAATGAAAAGACTGCAATAACCAAAACTTTATCCATTTTGTAACAAACTCAAAATTACTATGCCTATTAAAGTTATCAATAAAACAAAAATTATCAATATTTAAATGTAATTTCATTTACATGCACGTAAAATATTAAGATAAGATTACTAAAAAAAAGAATTTGATCGTTTTCTTAAAAAAATTAATCGTTTGATAACTATTAGGTAAGTAGCAATAAATGGTTTGAAAATTATTTTATACAATTTTTTGTTAATAAAATATCTGAACATAAAATAAATAATTTCTTTTATTTCTGTTAAATTTATTTGACACCTAGGCAGGTTTTGATAAACAATAACTTCGTTAGAAGTGGAAGTTCATACTAAACTACCTCTATATTAAACTCATATCGAGTGATTGCAACTCATACTTAAAGCAGCCTAGTTATTTGTTATAGTCACTTCCACTCATACAAACTTCTCTAACATATTCAGGGGAGTTATTTGTCAGGATTGCAATAGAACAGAATAAACAAGGTCATTTAAATGAGGAGAAGAAATAATGGTTTCTGCCTACCATTAAAATTTGGTCGTGTCATGAAATATGTTCGTCTTATATTCTATTCGGAGAAAATAATGAAATATGTTCGTCTTATATTCTATTCGGAGAATATATTCCAAACTCATAATATGGGAAAAAATAATAAAATTAAAAAATATAGAAGAAGCCAACGGTGACGATGGAGAAAAATAAAACCCACCCTACTCAAAGAAATCATCTTTTTCTTTAAATACCGTCTTTATTGGAGTTTAGCGATAACTTCTAAAAATTTGTCTCTATTTTGAACATTTCTTATTAGAAATCAAAGAATGGAAAGTATTTTTGAAGTATGTAAACATTTAATTTTTAGGTGAGCGCTTTCAGTTTACAAAGCCATTTTCAGAGCTATGCTACAATACTCACTACAATCACTACTATAAAAGCTCCGACCTAAAGAGGTCATCGATTTGTTCATCTTCATGCTGGAATTGAAACTGGTTTTGTGCCATGGGCAGAATTAACTTTCTTGGCAAAGAAGGCAACCGCTGATTACCACGACGAAATGGACGGAGATCCATATGAAGAATGGTTTGAGAAGACGTTAATTACAAACTTGCCGAAAGACAAAGAAAACGTTATCGTGTTGGATACCGCGTCATATCACTTCTGCAGATTTGCTTTTTCACTGTTTCATTTTCGAAATTTGATTTCTTGTTTAGCTAAATCTTTTATATTTAGCCAGAATGGTTTGAGTCCTCGTAAAGGCCCGGCATGAAATGCTGTCTGCAGCCTCTGGATATGTGTTCACTTGATATTCTATTGATTGTCTCCATAAAGATGTAGTTCTCAGGGGTAGGACTCAGATTATTAATGGCCATGTCTTTGACCTCTGCAAAGTTTACCTATTTGGCCTTTTTAAACTTAAATCTTAAGCGAAATAGAATTTGTAATAGAATCTAGAAATAGAATTTTGTAGCATTTGAAATTTATTGGAATCCTCTCGTATATGTGTTAATTGAAATCCCCTTATATATGCATTATAATAACGAAGAATTTTTTCAATGTTTCTTAGTTCGTAACCTTCAATTTATAATCTTTCGTTCCTTTTAGGTCGCCGCCGTCGATAATAAATCATTTTACTTACTTACTTACTTAGTCCTAAGCCTTTCTACCGTTAGGTGTAAGGCTGGTGGGGTTAAGATTTGCACTGTTGTCTCCATGCTATCCGGTCTTGTGTTAGATTTCGTGCACTTTCCCATGTCAATCCTTTCTTCTCAACTTCTTTTCTGATTTCGTCTACCCACCTAACTCTTGGTCTTCCTCGTTTGTTTTTCCCTTGCATTCTCGTTTCAAACACTCGTTTTGTTAATCTTTCATTCGACATTCTACACACGTGTCCGAACCATCTTAGTTGCCCCTCTACTATTTTTTCGTTTATTGGTTCTAGTTTTAGGTTTTGTCTGATTGTTTCGTTTCGTATTTTGTCTGTCCTCTTTCTGTTTGCTATTTTCCTCAGGAACCTCATTTCCATAGCATTGACTCGAGATTTTTGTCTCCCAGTCAATGTCCATGACTCGCTATTATACATGATTGTAGGTCTAACTACTGATTTAACGACTGCCGTTTTTACCTTCTCCGGTATTTCTTTTTTTCCCAAAAATGTTGTTTTCATAGTGTTAAATAAGCTTCCTGTTCGTCCCATTCTCTCATTTATTTCCATGTCTTGTTTACCGTTTGATTCAATTATTGCTCCTAGGTATTTAAAATGTTCCACTTGTTCTAGTTGTTTTCCGTTTAATTGTATTGCGTGTGTCTTTCTCTTATTTGAAATTATCATTGTTTTTGTTTTCTCTGTATTTATTTTCATATTTATGTTTGACAGTTCTTCTTCTAGGATTTCAAGGTTGTTCTGAAGGTCTTCTCTGTTTTCTGCTATCAAAACCATGTCGTCTGCGAATAGAAGCTCTGATAGTTGAGTCTGTTTCATTTGCCAGTATCCTAATATTAGTTTTCTCATTCTTCTCTTGGCTTTCTTTATTGCTGTATCCAGTACCACTGAGAACAGCAGTGGGCTCAACACGCATCCCTGTTTGAGGCCTTGACTTGTAGTAAATTCTTCGGATTCCTCGTTGTTGGTTCTCACCGTATTTGTATTATTATTGTACATATCCTTTATTACATCAATTGTTATCCTGTCAACTCCTCTTTCCTTTAATGTCCTCCATACGTCCTTTCTTTGTATTCTGTCAAACGCCTTTTCCAGATCAATAAAGCATATATGTATTTCTCTATTTTTATTGATTACTTTCTCACTTATTTGTCTTATTGTGAATATGTGGTCTTGCGTGCTTCTGTCCTTCCTGAATCCACATTGTGTATCTTCCATAGTTGGTTCTATTTGGGTTTTTATTCTTGTTTCTATTATTCTTGCGAATACCTTCCCAGGAATACTTGATATAGTAATACCTCGGTAATTATTACAGTTTCTCTTGTCGCCCTTTTTGTGTATTGGTAGTATAATGTCTTTCTTCCAGTCTTGTGGTATTTCTGCTCTTTTTATGATATCATTCATTAGTTCTTTCATGCTGTCCACTCCCTCTATTCCCATGAATTTTATCATTTCCGGGGTGATATCATCCTTGCCTGGTGCTTTGCCTAATTTAACTCTTTCAATTGCCTTTTCTAGTTCCTCTGTTGTTATGGGTTCTACTTTTTGTTCTTCATTAATTTCTTGTATCTCCACTATGTTGTCTACGTCTGCATGAGTTAGCTCTTTGAAATGTTCTCTCCATCTTTCCATTATTTGGTTTTCTTCTGTTATTACCTTTCCATTCTTGTCTTTTATATTCGGCATCATGTGTTCTTTCTTTTGTCTGAGCTGTTTTAATGCGCCATAGAAGAGTTTTTGGTTTTCTCTATAATTATTTGTCATTTTTAGTCCAAACTTTTCCCATGACCTTTCTTTTTCTGCTTTTACAGCTATTTTAACCTCTTTTCTTTTTTCTTTATATGCCTCATAATCTTCAGGGCGCTTTGTACTTAGATATCTCTTCCATTTTTCTTTTTTGTTCTTTAATTTCCTTCGTATTTCGTCCGTCCACCATTCAGTTCTCCTCATGCTATTATTTGCTATTTTTGTCTTCCCGCAAGTTTCCTCAGCAGCTATGATTAAGCTGGTCTTGAGATTTTCCCACTTTTCCTCTATACTAGCAGTTTTTGCCCTACCTTTCAAAATATTGTCTAATTTTTCTTGGAATATCTGCTTATATCTTTCTTCTTTTAATTTGTAGCTTTTTACTTTTTCATTTACTACCTTTCTCCTCTTTTCTTCATTTTCTTTTGCTGTTCTCATTCTCATTATTACTAGATGATGATCACTGCCAATCTCTGAGCCTCTTTTGACTTTCGTGTCTTGTACTCTTTTCCATTTGTTGCTACTTACCAAAAAGTAATCTATGATTGATTTTTCATTTCTACTTTCTTGTACTCTCGTGTATTTGTGTACTTTTTTATGTTTAAATTTTGTATTTGTTATAACAAGTTTATTCTCCATACATATTTCTATTATTCTTTCGCCATTTTTGTTTAGTATTTCTTCTCCTTCTTTTCCCATGCATTCCTCAATTCCATTGTTATTATTTCCGACTCTACCGTTTAGATCTCCCATTACAATTATATTTTCTTCCCCATTGTCAATTTGCATTTGGAGCTCCTCGAAAAATTTATCCTTCTCTTCCTTTTTTGCATCTTCATTTACTCCGTAGGCTGTTATTATTGTCCATATTTCCTCGTCTATCAGTTTCATTTTCAGCGATAATATTCTCTGGTTAACATATGTTTCTTCTATAACGTATTGTAGACTATTCGGTGCAATTATTATCCCTACGCCTTCTTTTGCTCTCTCCTTTGCATCAGCTCCTACCCAAAATAACCAATATCCTTTGTGTATCTTCTTAAAACCTCTTCCTTTCATTTTCGTTTCCGTTATTCCTAATATTTCTATTTTTTGTCTGATCATTTCTTCTACAAGTTCTACCTCTTTTCCATTGATGCTTCTTACGTTCCATGTTCCCATTTTTATCTCTCCTTTTTTCTGCGGTATATCTTTCATCTTCTTTCTATTCTCATCCTTGTTTACCTTTGCATCGTGCTTTTTCCTATCGTTATTCCTATTCGTCGCCCTGGTCGTCATTGTCAGATCCTTTCCGTTGCTTTGGTCGTTATCAATGTTCCTCGTGTGGGTGTAGTTTTCTAGTTTTTTGGATGTTTTTCAAGTTCCTTTTTTATTTTGTTCCATCTCCATTCTTCTTGGTTTACTAACACCTTGTTGTAACCAATTTTGACGTCTTTGCCTTTCTCTTTTTCGTTTTTTGCAAAATTTCTTAGGTGTTTCTGCTTTTCTTTCTCTTCTCTGGTCAAGTCATCATTGATGAATACTTTCTCTCCTACGACGTTTTTTAGTTTATATTTTTTTGCCATAATCTCGTGTTTTTCCTCTTCATTTCTTAGTTTTATTACGCATGTATTCTCGCCTATTTTTTTTACTGTTGTAGGTGTAATATCAATTTGAAGATGTTTATTAAAAAGTCCGTTTATTCTTTCTTTTAGGCTGCTTGGTTCATTTGTATCCATTTTTAGACCATTTATTACAATGTTGTTTTTTCTTCTATTTTTTTCGATTATTTCGACTGCTTTTTTCATTTCTTGTAACTCTCTCCTTATTTCTGAATTCTCTTTTCTTATATCCTGATTTTCTTTTTTTAATTGTTCGTTTTCTACTGTCAGTTTTAGTAGAGCTTCGTTTGTTTTGTTTTGTTGGTCTTTAATTTCTCTTATTTCAGTTTTTATTTCTTTCTGTTCTTGCTTCATATCTTTTTGAGTTGTGTTCATTTCTTTCATCATTATTAATAACTGGTCTAATTTCTCAGATTCAGTTGTTTGGCGTTTTGTAGGAGTTCTTGGTGTTTTTTTGCTGTTTACAAAAAAATCTATATTTTCTCCTTTTCTTTTTCTTCCTTCATCTGTAGAGTATTCGTCGCTGTCCATTCTTACAATATTTTCTTTGGCCTTTTCTTGTTATTTCGCTGTTTATCTCCTTCCCTGTCCTACACCGCGAAAAGAGTCGTCGACCAGTCAACCCGTCGAATCTCCGACCCTTATCGGTGTTTATATGTGGGTCACTTCTACCGAGTTACTTTAATAAATCATTTTATTGTTTGTTTATATCACAGGCGCAAAATTCTTCGATATTTCTTTGTTTAAACCGCCCGATATTGCGTTTTCAAATTAATTTACGTCTTAATTTCCGTTGTGTTTAGTTTATAGCCTAATTGTTTTGTTTGTTCTAACTTATGCGAGCAATTTTTGAAGATAATTTCGTCACTCTCAGTGGAGCCGCTGTTAGAGGCAGTGGTTTCGGTGTTAGTCCGAATTTTTCTTTTAATTCGTAATGTTTTTTTTTTGTTTTTTCGTCTTTTGTCATGCGAAAATGTGCAGTATAGTAGCAGTGTTGAGTTTTAAGTGCAGTTGATGAGGTTGACAGAGGTAACGGAAGAATGAAGACGTTTTAGAGGTCGGTCAAAAAGAAAACCGACAAATATGTTAGAGAAGTGGTATTTTACTCAAGTAATACGTTTATAAAGATATCAACATTTCCATTGTCCAATTTTTAAGAAGCGTTTACATGGTGTGTCCAATGTGCCAGTTTCCACCTCAAACCTCAATGTCCTAAGCAGCCGTTTAGGGATATTTTTTTTACAGTTTGAAGATGTAGTTTTTTGTTCCAGTTATTGAAAGTTATACAGTGAAACTCAGGTAACTTTTTTTTTGTGATCAGATTTTAAAAGTAAAGCAGACATTTATTTTTTTAAATAAACGTAATAATTGCTTTCATACAAAAAAAAAAATTGTAATAATTAATAAGTTGTAAATTTTATGGTTTGTTTTTAGCTGTCATTGTATTTGTTCAGTTTTGTTTTAAATTTAATGTTAATTTATGACAGCCCGTTTTAACATTTTTAAAATTGATTTGTTTTGTTTTCTTTAAAAGAAAGGTCAACTTACATGTAAATTTTGTAAGTTTTTGTAGTATATCCAACTCCTGGAATTTGTAAACAGATGACACATGTAAGTTTTTTTGTATTTTTGTATTTTGCAGCTACTGTTATTATATTTTTGTATTGTCTTATTTTTGTAACTGTTTGTGGTGACACAAAAATAAATGTTAAATTTTGTTTCTTAACATTTGTTTATTTTTTTTACTAACCTTTTTTTGAGTTTAATTTGAAAAAGATTTTGAATGTTTTGCATTTCTGATAATTATTTCCCTAGTTACAACTAGCTGTTGTAATGGTTATAATTAGGCACATTGAAGTGGCGCTCTTTATAAATTACTAGAGGTGTTTCCTGTTTCTTTTTGTTTTGTTTGTCCCAAGAGATTTATGACCCTTTGTTTCATTTTTTTGTAGTTGCCCCAATCCGACCCCTTGATATTTACTTATCCACGACCCCAGCTCTCCTAAAAAACCCTGAGTGCCGTTTGCATATGTTTCGATTATTTTGCTTGCCCTTCTTCACCCCCAGTAGTTTCTTCCCCAATTTTCTACCCCCATAATCTTATCCTATGGTAGGCATAATATTTCGTTACATTTTGAATCGGTTCATAGACTCTTTTGATGCATAAGTTCTGGATATTGGATTGCTGAAGGCAGCACTTAAATTACTTAGAGGATTCATAATTTCAAAGAACGGAACCATTGAGCAAGAGATAACCAGCAGATTAGCACATACAAGAACATGTTTTAAACAAATGAACGGGGCACTATGGGATAGACAGATTACTAGAAGTAGAAAGAAGGGAATATACATGTAATACCTTGGTATGTAGTGTAATTACTTACAGAGCAAAATATTGGATAATAAGAACGAGACATACTAAGCTACATACTAAAATCGTTTAAAAGTGTATTGACACGTGAAATAAATTGAAAATTATTTGCTTTAAATTATAAATAAAATGTATTAGAAAAATAAAATAGGTCGATGTTTTTATTTTATATATTTATTTCTAAAATTATAAAAACCTTTTCACATCATTTAATTTTTACAAAACAATCCCTCATTCCCCAACTTTCAACTTTCTAAACCTATTGGTAAGTATTTAATTGTTAAACTTATATTGATTATTTGGGTAACCATGCTGCAGCAGGAAGTTTTGCTAGAACTTGATCCATTTCTTGCCTTGCAAAGGCCTTGGCGTATTGGACGAAAATAGGGTTAATGGCGTCCATAACGCGACGAGGATTTTCATTGTAGAAGTCGGTAATTATATCAGCTAAAAATAAACAAAAAAAATCATATAATCTTGTATTAACTTCATTAAATAATTAAATTAATTTCGTCTAATACTTTATTCGTTTTGTAGTAAATTTGTTCAGTGTTTTCTTATAATTGCTCATATATATGCATCCTACAATTTCATTATGGGATTTCCTTTTTATATAAATCTTAATCTTAATTTGTTTAAATTTCTTTAGTTTAAATTTTTATTATCTTTAAATTTGATTTGTAAGAGACCTAAATTCTTCTTGGTATTCCCATATTTCTTTGACTATGCTATTGCTGATTCTTTTTGAAATGCATTGCCCTAATAATATATTTCATACTTGTAATAGTGCAGTAAACAAAAAAAAAATCCTAAAAATAATCAAAGAGAGGAAAATATAATACTTGAGTCATGTGTTGAGAGTTGAATTACTTCAAATTTTATTGGAAGATAAAGTACAGGGGAAAAGATCGGTAGAAAGACGCCAGAACTCGTTGCTGAAAGACCCGAGGATATGGTTTTGCCATTCATCTGCAGAGATCTTTCGTGCAGCAGTTTTGAAAGCTACAATTACCATTTGGATCGTCAACCTTTGAAAGGAGACGGTGTAATAATAAGAAGAAGACAGTGTTTTGGCCTTATAATGATTGTACTGCTTTTTACTTCCTTTTAATTTGTTAAGTATATTCTCGCTTTCAACCAAGCTTCTGGTAATCTCTCATTTTCTTATATTGTTTAAAATCAAATTGGGTTGTTTTATTATTTGTGATATTGTCTCTGTTTTCTCAGGACTTTTGTTGCTCTCTAAATTATTTTTGTCCTTGGTGAGGGTTTCCATTATTTCACCTCTATCGTCAATTTCGCTTACCGATTCTTCTTCTTCTTCTTTTCGTATTTTCAAAGATGTTTCAAAAACTCTTTTCACATTTCTTTTACAGAAATCTTTTATTTCCTTATTTGATATTCTGTCTCGTAGTGTTTTCTGAGTATTTTCTTAAATTTTGATCTCATTATTTGCATTTCTGATATACCCTCTCTTGAAGGTCTCCGTACATATCTCGACACGTGTTCGATTATGCCGTTGCTACTATTATGCATGGTTTGGGATCCTCTGCCACCAATAAAGATTTGGTCGTGACTGGTGATATTTTCATTGTGTGCCTCTGCCATTACGTCAAGCAAGTTCAAAATTTATTGAAAATTATCTCCATGTTTTCAATTATTGTCTTCCCTCCGTATTTATAAGTTTATTGGTATGCCATCGGGTTCTGGTTCGACTGGCTTCGACTAGTTTTTAAGATGCTAATGCTATTTATGTTTTCGTTTTTTTGTAAATTTATGTGGACTTCATAATCTGTTTCTTCGTCTTATCGTATTTGTATAGGTATAATACTGTTAGCATTGTTACCAATAACCAAAGTTATTTCATATAGACTAAGTAACTAGGTTATGCCGCAACGGCCTCACTTCCCATTTTATATCTTAGTGCTAACTAAACGCACTTATAAAAATTGTGGTATTGCATTTACACGTGTTATATTGGATTTACAATATTTTACAATATAGTAGTTAAACAATAACATATACATCTCTTCAAAAGAAAAGTGTAACATTATGCTAACGAGTTTTTTAATAGTTAGGACCAGCACTTCTACTATTATATTTCACATGAAATTTTACAGAAATTTCAAATACAACAGTTACATAAAGTATTTAAATAACATTGTTACATTACCTGCATATTGGAATTCCTTTTGTTTGGACGTCAGTTTCACCCATCCATTACCAATTCGAGCTTTTAGATAAAGCTTATTTGTTTTAAAATATTCTTCTCCATCCTTGAGGTAAGTTTTTAAGTCACCTTTTATTAACACCTGCGTATCAGCTGAAATATAATTTATGTTTAATAACATTATTAGTATATTTGTAAATGTAAATGTTATTACAAACCAAAATCAACCTACTCGCAAAGCGGATATCCCTAGCAGTTTCAAATATATACTGTTAACGTGATTTAAAATGTGAACGATCCAAAACCAACATTTACAGTATGGATTACAACAACAAATGTAACCATCGTTTCTTATGCAGTACCAAACACCAATATGGCAACAACGTACGGAAATACAAAATGGACAAATCCTCGATTAGCCGTCCCACCTCATTATATTATAGTAACATCTCAAACTGGAAATACACCAGTCCAACGATACATTTTGAAGTATTAAATGAAATCCATGATGAATAAGAAGAAAATGAAAAATATGTTCCTGTCAAAAAGTAAAATCCCACCATTTATTTTAGATAGAGTTACTAAAGAAGTCCACACACGTTTAGGCATTATACAATCAGTAAGATTGAATTTTACGTACAAAACAATAGCGGACAGTAACATGAAAATTCAACCAACCACAGTTGAGAGTTATAAATTAATAAAAGAAACCCTGGATGCACACAAAATAGTACGGTACACCTACAAATTACCCGAAGAAAAACTATACAGAGTTCACAGGGAAACTAAGTTCCTGTAGCTGGCTGGCTGATTTTAAATAAATTTTTTATAGAGGGTTGTGCTAGGGAACTTTTATCATAGTACTCCTCAAGAGGATATAATAGATGTCTTAAAAAACAAGGACATAATGTTAAACACCTAACGAATTTAAAAAATCGAGTAACAAACGAACCACGAGATCTCTTCTTCATAGATTTAGAAAAAAAGGAAAACAACAATGAATGCCGGAAAACTAGCAAAATGTATTCTATGTGGGGTCGCACATCCAGCGAATTATAAAGGCTGTTAAGTCTACGTTCAATTATTAAATAAGAGATTTCCAAAAAATACAAACAATAATAATATAAATGAAATCCAAAGCACCGAACCAATTTCTTTATCTACACAGAAAATATTAGTTCTAGACCTACCTCAAGCCTGACCCAGTCAAAAACTGGATTAAATTATGCATAAGTTGCATAAAAATATAGCTACAAATGATATCGTTTTATATCTAAATCAACAAAACGTGTACCTGCAACAACAAAATTTATTTCTTCAAAAAACTTTGGACAAACAGCAAAAATCCATAAATGAACTTACACAAGAGATCAGAAAACTAAGAGAGGAATTCAAACATGCAATTTCTCCGAAAATTAATGGGTGAGTTACTTAAAGTAGTACTCTGGAACGCAAATGGAGTAGTAAATCATAAAAACGAATTGCAATATTTCCTGTTAGAAAACAATATTGACATAATGCGAATATTACAGACACATTTAACAAGCAACCACAAATTTGATGGATATATTATAAATAATGCGCCACACCCTGATACTAAAAGGCATGCTAGGGTAGGTGCAGCGGTTATTATTCGAAAAATAATTAAACACAATCACCTTGGTAACATAAAAGAACCAAATCTGTAGACCGCAAGTATTATCATAGAAGATTGGTTTGGACCAATAGCAATATCTGCAGCATATCTCTCACCAAATTATCCGCCGAATAAAGAATCATTTATTAATTATTTTAATTCACTAGGTAATATATTTCTCGCCAGTGCTGACTATAATGCAAAACATATAAGTTGGGGCTCTCCACTATCTACACTAAGTAGAGGTAGAATCCCTTTTCAAGTGATGCAGGAACTACTGCTCAAACACTTATCCAGTTACACACTTACTTACTGGCTCACTGATTCCAGCAAACTTCCTGACTGTCTAGATTTATTTGTAAGCAAAGGCTTTGGAGAAGTCTACCTAAATATTGTACTTAATTATGAAATTGCTTCAGACTATAGACACGACGTTAAATTTAAGATTTGTTAAGAAGGGGCGTCCAGCTAAACTGCACAATCACAAGACCGACTAAAATTTGTAAAGGGAAGAAATACATAAAAAAGAAACCTTATGTATAAGTATAAGTAAGTATACGAATTTACTACACTTCTCCCAGAAGCTGCCTGGAATGCCAGTCCAGAATGTAAAGCTATACAGAATAAAAAACAATCTTATCAATATTAAAAATCAAATTAAAGAGAAAAGGCAACTAAGGAAGATATGGCAAACACAAGGCAACAGCAAGATAAAATAAATTACAATAGAGCCGCAAGACACCTATAAAATACAATAGTACAGCACAAAAACTCCTACGTTGCAAAAATCTACTCTATACGATCTAGAGTCCCTCAAGGTAATATTCTGGGTGCTATATTATATTTGATATTTACGTATGACATACCAAAAAACGAAAATTTTACGACTACAATATTCGTAGACGACACTGCTATGTTAGTCACAGATAATATTCCTGCAACAGCTAATCTTTAAAGGCATATTAGGAACATTGAAAAGTGGACAAAGGGATAGTGCATAAAAATTAATGAATTTAAATCACAACATATCATCATCATTATCATTCTGGTTTTACAACCCTGCGTGGGTCCTAGTCTCCTCAAGAATTTTTCTTTAGTCGTCCCTATCCATCGCCTTTCTCCACCAAACACGTATTGCCTTATTTCTCATATCTTCATCGATGTTATCATATATCACAACATATCATTTTTAGAAAATGTGGCAAAATATCTCCTAGTATAGAAATAAAACAAAGCAATTCCACAAGCTAAAAGCGTTAAATACCTTGGAATGCTACTGGACAAAACTTTGACATGGAGAAACCATATATGGAAAAAGCGCCAACGGTTGAACTTAAAATTTCGTATTATTGGATAAACATTAAACACTTCGTAAACATTATTGGATACTGGGCATAACATCGAGTTGTCCATTCGTAAGAAACTATTGGTATACAATACAATACTCAAACCACATGGAATCCAATAGTAAGACAATTTTTCGGTATTAGTCGTTTGGTCAGATAATTCGGGAAAAACCCATATTTGAAGGCCAAATTTTTTTAGATAACTTGGTCTTAAAGCCCAGGAACTAGCCACAAACTTAAAAAAAAAAGATTAGTGATCAGCAATGACGTTTAAGCAAGTAACAGGTTATAAAAACTCTCCAGGTATTCAACGGTCCCATTTCCTGTACATATGTTATGAAATCGGGTTGGAAAAGAGGCGTGATATTTCATGTCAAATATCACTTTTACGTCACATTGCACACGTCTTTAGGGTCTTAGTTACATATTAGCTTCGAGTTAGTAAAAAAGTCTCCGTCAAGTTAAAAACGTGTCTGCAGCGAGTTAGCATTAGGTTAAATGCTTAAAAATTAACCATATTGGCAATATCCATATTTAAATCAAATCAAATGAACCATTTGTGACGTTTTCTTATAATGGATATTATGGGCCGACACCACCAAATAGATTTCTGTCATAGCATATGTACTGATAGACGTTGTATTTATACTTACTGAAATTTCCTTCAAAATGTCCTTTGCTTTCTAGAGGAATAACCAAAAGTTGTCCTTTAACATCATAGTCAAAATTTGTATACATCCATGGAATAAACAATCTAATTTCACCGTAGTGTTTAATAGGATCAGCTCTAAAATATAACAATATTTGTCAGTGTAGTGAAATTGTTGTATCATGATAAAATTTTCAACAAAACTAACAACCTGATTAACACAAAATTGTTTTTAGCGAAACATTTGTAGTAAAAATGGAATATAACACGTAGTACATATTTATTTAACATTGATATTGTTTAGGAAACTATTTTTATTTTAAAATTCGTTTTTACTTATATAAAGACGGACATAGAGAGAAGCATCAAATTAAAAAAATTCATCAAATTGTAAACAATTCCGCTTTTGATCCTTCACTCCTCGTATGAAAATTAATTTCTTTTTGGTGCTTGAACATGCAAGTTGAAGCTAAAAAATATTGCATTCGATTTATGCATCTCTTTAAAATGTATGATGAAGAAGATGATCAAGATAAATAAAAAAAAAAGTAAAATGTAAATGGTAAAATACACATTTTAGGCATTTTTTGCAAAACTATTGAGACTTCAATATTCCTAACGAGGCAACCCTAAGAAAGGACAATGTGAATGCGTTTTATGATGTAGTAATTAAGGAAATTAAAGTTTTTTTAAGCGATAGAAACTTTTACGTATACTCCAGTCGTCAGAGACGAAAATTCCACTGAACCTTTAAAAATGTTAACCCTCATTTTCCTATCGACATTATACAGAACCTGTGACAAAAAATAAAGCAAAGATAGCAGACATTAAGAAAATTCTCCAATAAATGTCTGGAGAGGATTTAGGTTTCTATTACCATATTACCTCTTGGAAAGTCGTTAAGAAAAACGAGGATAATTTTATTTGACGCTCAGTCTTATTGTTAATAAATATTTCTAAACATACCCAATATATGTAGTTTCAGAATTGTGTTTTTTTTTTGTAATTGAGTGAAAGAACAGTATATATACACGTTACATTTTTGCAAATATCTTTTTTCTGGACTTGGTTGTAATAAATTTTATTTGGTTATTTAATAAAGAAGCACAAACGCTACAACTTCACAATGTATGTAAATATCAAAAAACTACTAGTTTTTTGTTTAAATGGTGTTTTTTAATTTTCTTGAAATGACAGTTTTGGAAATGTACTGTTCTTTCATTCACCGATTTAATTAAGTAGGTATAACTTCATACTATATTGTTTTAAATTCTTAATTAAATATTTTAATAATTTTAAATCTAATTTTTTGTGTCATTTAATTTGTTTCTTTTTTTTGTGAAAAATAAATATGTGTCAAACATAAATGTTTATATTTAATATTTTGTTTTAATTTTGAATATTTTTATCATGCATTTGCATATTTAGGCAAATTAAAAAAAAAGTTCTCTATTTTTAGTAAAAATAATGCATATAATTATTATATCCGATTATTCTGGTAATGTTGTGTTGCATTTATTTCGCTATCTAGTTATATGGTAGATAGATTTAGAGAGGTGGCCTTTTGGCCTATTCCACTGCGATATTTTCAGATCTATTGTAGTCCTCTAGTCCTAGATAACATTCTCTAGCCTGACCCCTTTTATAAAGTCTAATAGCTTCGAAAATGTACCTTCCATGTAGCTATTTGCCGGTGGATTTTCTTCCCTAATGCAAAGAACCGCACATTTGCCAGATTGTCACACTAACATAAAATGTGCTCTGCTGTTTCTTCTTCGAGGTGACAGAATCTGCACAGGTAATCATCTGATAATCCCATCAGCTTCAAGTGCCTATTCAGCTTACAGTGCCCTGTTAGAAGACCTACTATGGCTTTGACTGTTTTGCTGTTTTTGCTTATTAGGTCTGGCGTAAATTTTGGCGAATGTTCTGTAATGAACTGTTTCGCCTGTCTTTGTCCTGGTGAATTCCTCCACCATTCCAGAGATTTGTGAGCTATCCACTTCCTTGTAGCCGTTCTTGTTACTGACTTTAAAACGCCGCAGAAGGGTTCCGTTCCAATGAATGGCATTGATGAGCCTTGTTGGCCATTTCATCTGCTTTTTCATTGCCCTTATGACCCTCGTGCTCCGGTACCCAGGCTATCGTAACCTTGCTACCGTCTCCTAGTTTATTTAGGGCACACACATAATCCCATATTAGCTTAGAATTGACCTCTACAGAATTAAGTGCTTAGGCGCTGTCTGACTATCTGTGAAGATGGCAACTGAACAGAACGTTATTTCCTACCTTTCTATTTCTTCCACGCAGTAATGAATTGCCGTTATTTCCGCCTGGAAAACTGACACATATTTAGATATACGTTCCGGGAAATGTATCTCTTAATTTGTCCCTAGTAGTTACATGAATTGACAAAATACTCGATTTCTTTGATTTTAACTTCTAGATTGTTCAGAAGCCACTCCACAGTTGACGAGTTACCATTTGGAGTGCTGTTCTGTCTGAGCATGAGATTATTGGTCGTTATCTTGTTGAAGATGAGAACGAGCATTCAGTTATCGTTAACGAAAAGGTGCAACAAGCCATACTTCAGGAACATTTTGAAAACAGAATAATTTCTCTTGGAGCAGACTTCAAGTATCCAGGTCACTCAGCTGATCTGACAACACTTGATGCATACAAAGAAATTCCAGTAGCGACATTGGAGAGCTAAGACAACCTGTTTTCAACAACTGCAGCCACCACCTTTATAAATATGTTGATCATCTGCAAAATCGTTATGAAGCTTGTGTGCGCCCTAAATATGCATTTTAAAGATGTAAATTATGTGCATTGAAAAATAAATACAAGGTTCACTTTGGTGAATACTATGCTATAATCTTTGCACCTTTTTATATTAAAGTTATATAACTTACTTTAAATCTTGAATGACTGTATTTGCCAATCCTGTAATTTCAGCATTTTCACAGACAGCATCTATTTTTACCAAATTATTAAGGGTACTGTTAACAGCAAACTTTTGAACTCGGAACGGCTCCAAAGGTGGAACTCCTAATTCTGGAATTCCTTTTAAGAAGAAAGGCCTGGTATCTTGAAAACCTTTTAAAACGCATTTTTCGTAATCGGGGTCTGATGCTTTGCAGTTGTACTTCTGTAAATATTCAGCTAAAAAAAAAAATACTTAATTTACTATAAGTTTAATGAGGTTATCAACTGAAGTTTTGGAAGATTTTTATATTCCCCTAATAGTAAAAATGTTCTTAAACTGTTTTCCTGTGCCATGTCTAAGTTAAATATTATGTTTATATGTTTAACTGTTATTTGAAAATTCGATTTCCATTCCGAAACACGTGTGTACTATTTAAACCCCCGCATAGAAGAAAGGTTATACCCCAATACACTCCTTGCCAGAGATATGGCCACACAAAAAATTTCTGTCAACCCAGCTTTAGATGTGTAAAATGCACAGAACCAGAGCAAACTAGTCAGTACCCAAGAAACGTAAAAGATAACATGGTAAAATGCGTAAATTGGTGGATTTGGCGGAAACACATCTTTATTAAATGGAAACAACTTGGACTCAACCTACATAAACTCTACTAGACGATTGGTAGAAAATTGCAACTAACAACAGAACACAAAATACTTATCTACAAATCTATAATAAAACCCGTATGGATATGGGATAAAATTATGGGACACAGCCAGTAATTCTAACTCTGAAATTCTTCAAATATTTTAAAATAAAGTTCTACTAATGATAGTAAATGCTCTCTGGTACGTGCCCAATCAAGTGATAGGAAGAGACCTAAAAGTTTGTACTATTAAGGAAGAAATGTCCAACCTCAGAAGAAAATACAAAGAGAAACTAAGTGTGCATCCCAACAAGCTCGCGAGTCAGCTGTTCGACGTTAGTGGTGAAGTGAACAGACTAAACTAAACTAACTAGATTTTAAGATCAGACTAAAATAGATATTGAAAATTTTTAAACTAATTAAATTTATATTCTGTCATTATTGAATGTTCAGTTAAAGGGAAATTTCATTGGACGTTCTCCCTATATGACCATGTAATAGACATACATTTAACTTATGGTTCCTAAGGAACGAACATATTGTTAAAATAAATGGGGTTAAATAAAAAAAACTCCGCAAATCGTTTTTAAAAAACAATATTTTAGTTGTTTGGCGGTTATTGTTTTCGAAATTGACGGTTGATCTACTTGGCCTCAATCTTGTTGGCATATAGCCAAGATTTTAGTTGATAATTCTGAGGCTGATGTTTGTACCCTCACGATGATATCAAATACTGATTGTTTTGTGTGTTACTGTATTATTTTTTTGTGTATTATGTGTTTATGAATTGTTTATTATATGTTTATGTATTGTGTATAATAGTAGATGGTGTGTCTGTGTCTTTCTATTAATTCCTCATTGTTGGTAGATTCCTGTTGCTGACTTCTTCTTTAAGTATCGGTAACCAGACTCTGCCATATTCTGCTGATAGGTTTGCTACCTATTTTTCTTCATTAAGTAAGAAGAAAGCTGCTTCTTTCATTTATTCTCTTTTTCATGGCTATTTCCTTTATGACTATTGATGCGTCTTTCCATTATGCTCTATGTTCATTGTCCTAGGCATGTTTACATAGATGTGATCAGAAGAGATAAAGAGGAAATTACGACAGCCGTCAGACAAATGAAGGATGGAAAGACAACGGGACTTAATGAAATTTCTGCAGAACTGCTGAAGCTATTAGATGCAGAACAAATAAAAATAATAACTGAAATATTTAATGAAATATACAAGGCAGGAAAAATACCATTAGAGTGGCTCAAATCGGAGTTCGTACCATTGCCCAAAAAACCAGCAGCAAAACTTTGTGAAGACTATAGGACCATAAGCCTAATGAGCAATCTGCTGAAGCTGTTTTTAAAAGTCATCCACAAAAGAATTTACCGGAAATGCAAGGAACAAATTGCGCCCAATCAGTTTGAATTTGTGAACGCCATTGGTACGAGGGAAGCTTTATTTAGCATGCAGGTATTGTATAGAAATGTAGAGATATCAGTTGTAATGTTTTTATATGCCTGATTGACTACAAGAAGGCTTTGAATGGGAGTGCTGAAGAGAACAGGAATTGACGAAAGAGACTTAAAAATAATAGCTATTCTGTATTGGAATCAATCAGCGGTGTTCAGAATAGATGGAGAATATACAGATCAGGTCAAAATATTAAGGGAAGTGAGACAGGGGTGCATAATTTCATCACTAATATTCAATCTGTACTCGGAGCACATTTTTTAAGAGGTTCTAGAAGATATTGATGAAGGCCTTTCAATAAATGAAGTCAAGCTCAATAACCTGCGGTATGCAGATGATACAATAGTGTTTTCCAATACCATAGAAGGGTTGCAAAACTTAATGAACAAAATAAAGGAAATAAGTAGAACATATGGACTGGATATAAACACCAGCAAAACCAAGCTAATGATCATCAGCAAGGAAAACATAACTGGAGCAAATCTGTATGTGAACCAAATGAGGATTGAACGTGTCTCACAGTACAACTATTTGGAAACTATAATCAATAAGTCGTGGGACAATACCTAAGAGATTAAATGTCGCATCGGAAAGGCAAAAAGTGCATTCTGGACTATGAGCTCTGTGTTCAAGAGTTATGACCTCACCCTAGAAACAAAAATAAGCTCCTTAAATGTTACGTATACTCAGTGCTTCTGTACGGAGTTGAAACGTGAACATTGAAGGCGGAAACTCTATCAAAACCTTAGACATTTGAGCTATGGTTATACAGAAGGATCCTGAAGATACCATGGACAGACAAAGTCACCAATGAAGAAGTACTGCGGAGGATGAACACAACTGCGGATTTGGTCAACATCGTGGAGGGCCGTAAGTTGCAGTACTTGGGTCATATAATGAGAAATCAAGGCAGATACGAGCTACTCCAATGCATTTTGCAAGGTAAAGTTGAAGGAAAAATGGTCCAAGGATAAAGAACAATATCCTGGCTTGCTAACCTGAGACCGTGGTATAGAGAGACTTCAATACAGCTATTTCGTATAGCAACCAACAAAGTCATCATAGCCAGAATGATCGCCAACGTTCGAAACGGACATGTACCCTAAGAAGAAGAAGATCAGTTTATAAATGTGAAGTCTCTATTTTTAAAAGAATGTTTTATGCTAGTTTATCCTAACACTTAGTGGTCTTGTGGTTTCTTCCACAGATAAATTGATAGGAGATAGAATTGGTAGAAGAATATAGAGTACTGTGTAAAAAGGAACTAAAAAACGCACACAATCAAAAGGAAATGTTAGTAAAGAGAAACTCAGAGGTATCAAAGCTTTAAAAGAAGATGAGTCCATTATAATATTAGCAGCTGACAAGGGAGACGCAACTGTAATTATGGACAAAAGTCAATATCATCGGAAAATGCAAGAACTGGTCACAAATAAACTTTAAAACAAAATCCGACCAAATCACTGTAAAACAAAATATATAAAACATTGCACAAGTTTAAGCAATACCTGACATACTACCAAAGAAGTTCAGTCACAGTTGTTATTCACCTCTCTTTTGGAGGATTCTGCAAAGTCGATATCCAGTCATGAAATCGTACCTATGAAGATAATTATCAAATTCACTACTAGTTTATGAAGACTTTCAGACAATTTTAGTACGAATAGAAGGAATATTAAATAGACGTCGATATCGCCTCTGGGCACAAGAGCTCTGGGTATACCAGGGCCAAATGTACAAAATGAACCTTAGTAATTATTAAAACAATAATAATAAAATGTAGATTTTTGACACATGTGTTACTCGTACTAAAAAAAAAACATAATACTTAAATTTAATTTCATTACTATGGTGAAAAAGTCACCGATAGCCTGAGGAAATTTGTTTACATTAAAACATTTTAGCATATTGAATTTAATTCTACATAAAATAATAAACAAACCAATCTTTTGAGTACTACAATTTTTATATACTTTATTAAGGCGAATGGACATTGGACATAGCCCCCTAAGTCGATAATGTCAACAACACACAAAAATATACGCACTTTATTATGGTTTCTATAAAATAATAACCTAAAAACTACTAATATGAATAAATATTTGTGTAACCTTATTAACATTAGCCGAAATTACATTTTCACACTTTTTTACAAACCTTGTATCTATTATATACTTCTTGTTAGATTATATAATTAAAGAAATTGGTGTCAGTGAGGAACTGTCGATCGTTATTTGAGTTGCGTAAAATTTGATTACAAACAAATTAACTATTAATGTTATCAATGCATTCTCTTTTACAATAATACATGAATGCGATTATTTTAGTTCTATTCAGAAATGTTATAAATATATTTATACCTGCATTGAGAATTCCAAAATTACTTCAAACAAAAATACCACTGAAGTTATATCTTATCATGATATTATCATCGATAATATACTTTTTCTACTCTCTTATATTAAATTGTATATTAGCTACTATTTGGATGCTAAGTAAATACATCAAAACAGATACTGATACGTAATGACTAGCACGTAATAAAAAAAATTACGCTTCAGTTCTATAAAAATGTGTAATATCACATAAGCCTTGTAAGTCAGTTGGTCGAGTTACCATGGAAACGAATTAACAGACGTTATTTTGACAGATTAAAAATTATTAATCTGCCAGTGTAAATATAGTGGTAATTTAAATACAGATAAATAAAATGAGTTCATCGAATAGTGAAGATGAATTTAGTAGCACACCACCCAATATTATGCAGTTAGCTGCGAACACTACCGAGAACCTATTACCAGAAAAATCTAGAGGAATATATAAAAAGGTATATCAGCAATTTATGAATTGGCGTACAACAAATAATTTTCTGAAAACGTACTCTTGGCTTATTTTGGAGAAATCGCTAAGAAATTTAAACCATCCTTATTATGGGCAATATATTCTATGCTAAGAAGTGTTATAACTTTGAAAAATAATGTTAATATTGAAAATTACCCGAAATTGCGAGCTTATCTAAAAAGGCAATCAGAAGGTTTTAAAAACAAAAAATCTAAAATTTTTGTAATACTTTTATTTTAAGGTTATTGCAATTATTGGAATATATGGAGCTTGTAGGAAACAAGAGTTAAAAAATCTTAGATCTAGATCTTTCGTTATTTCCGGAAATTTCTATAAAATTTGCAAACAATATATAGAAATTCGACTACAGATTAGCGATCCGCAAATCAATCAATTTTTTCTTAATTATCAAAGAGGTAAATGTACGAAACAGGTGGTAGAATTAAACAAAATAGGAGGTGTTAAACTGTTTGTTCGGGCTGTTAGGCCGTTGTCTTCTAAGATTAGTTCTCGAAGTTTCGCCAATACTAGGAGTTGGCATCTTCTGGAGATGTTACTGCTTCCCTTGTAACCTGAAAAGCCTAACTCAGTTTAAAATAGAAGGTGTTCCTAAACAAATAGCCGATTATTTAAAGTTACCAGATCCCAAAATGTACACATGTCACTGTTTAAGACGAACTTCTGCCACTATTTTGGTAGATGCCGGTGGTGATTTAATGGCTCTTAAACGACATGGCGGATGGAAATCTTCAACAATGGCCAAAAGATATGTCGATGAGTCAATAAATAATAAGACGTCTACAGCCAATAGAATTAGAAATTCAAATGAAAGTAATCTACAGACCTTTACATACACTGAAAATACCAATGTTCAAAAAGAACACACCGTACAGTTTATGTCATCTCACCATTCACCACGTATTATTGAACAACCGCCAAACTCGGATAAGGGCATAGTTATAAATAATTGCCAAAATTTTACAATTAATTATTATAAATAAATGTTTAATTTCCTTAAACTGTTTCCGAATTTTGTTAAATAAATAAAAGTTACTAAGAAGTGTTATACCTTTGAAAAATAATGTTAATATTGAAAATTACCCGAAATTGCAAGCTTATCTAAAAAGGCAATCAGAACGTTTTAAAAACAAAAAATCTAAAATTTTTTATAATACTTTTATTTTAAGGTTATTGCAATTATTGGAATATGTGGAGCTTGTAGGAAACAAGAGTTAAAAGATTTTTGATCTAGATCTTTCATTATTTCCGGAAATTTCTATAAAATCTGCAAACAATATATAGAAATTCGACTACAGATTAGCGATCCGCAAATAAATCAATTTTTTCTTAATTATCAAAGAGGTAAATGTACGAAACAGGTGGTAGAATTAAACAAAATAGGAGGTGTTAAACTGTTTGTTCGGGCTGTTAGGCCGTTGTTTTCTGAGATTAGTTCTCGAAGTTTCGCCAATACTAGGGGTTGGCATCTTCTGGAGATGTTACTGCTTCCCTTGTAACCTGAAAAGCCTAACTCAGTTTAAAATAGAAGGTGTTCCTAAACAAATAGCCGATTATTTAAAGTTACCAGATCCCAAAATGTACACAGGTCACTGTTTAAGACGAACTTCTGCCACTATTTTGGTAGATACCGGTGGTGATTGAATGGCTCTTAAACGACATGGCGGATGGAAATCTTCAACAACGGCCGAAGGATATGTCGATGAGTCAATAAATAATAAGACGTCAACAGCCAATAGAATTATAAATTCAATTGAAAGTAATTTACAGACCTTTACATACATTGAAAATACCAATGTTTAAAAAGAACACACCGTACAGTTTACGTCATCCCACCATTCACCACGTATTATTGAACAACCGCCAAACTCGAATACGGGTATAGTTATAAATAATTGCCAAAATTTTACAATTAATTATTATAAATAAATGTTTAATTTACTTAAACTGTTCCCGAATTTTGTTAAATAAATAAAAGTTGCTTGTTATACTTTTTATTTTTATAAATGAAAATAATCGTAGAAAAAGTATAGTACACAACTTGAGTTGTAAGCTTATTACATGCTTGTAAAATTACTGCGCTCGACGCTACGCGGCTCGCGCGCAACTTTTTTAGTCGCATGTAATAAACTTCTTACAACTCTCGTTATGTAATATACTATAATATTACTTAGTATGACACAAAAAGACGAAATATTTAAGAAACTAAATAATAAAGACACTTTTTTTTTTGTGGCTTTAGCACTTAGCTATTTAGCCAATTACATATTGAGATATAATAAAAGAAAAATTACTAATATCAATATTCTGATATAATTAATACTAAAGAAAAAAAAAGTGTATGCATATACACATAAGTGCATACATAAGTGTACATTATACAGTGTATACCTACATAAGTGTATAATCTATACTATTAATTGCTAGTGCAAAAAGTGTATCTATTCGAGTCAAAAAACCTCATAAAATCCCTATAACTGAATCAAACAAAAAGAGAAAATTATATCAAGAAAAAACAAATATAAGGAACAACAGGGATACTCACTTCTCGTCCAGGGACCCATCAGGACATTTGTTTAAGACATTACTAGCAATAGGTCACGGAAAGAAAGGTAAATAAACAATTGGGTTAGAACAAAGGTTAACGAGCTTAGCTGAGATTGACTACAGACACACATTTGCACTATGTATAAATTTAATCAAACAATCATAAACTTTTTTATTATTAGTAGCCAACAGGTTATTTATTTGATATGGAGGAAATATTTTTAGTTTTTGCAAGTTGTTTAAAAGAGATCTTGAATGCTGAAGATATTTGGAACACTTAAAAAAGATATGGTTAAGATCTCCTTGTTCTTGACAAGTTTCGCATAAGTCTGAATTATATATTTTGATTTGAGCAAGATGAACAGGATAACAAGCGTGGCCAAATCTCAATCTTATTAAAGTTGTTGTATATTTACGAGCGGTATTGAAATTCTTAAACCATCTGGAATTAGGGATGTGTGGTTGTATATGCACGTATTGTGTTGTTGAGTGGTCGCAAAAAGTTTGCCAGGCGGTATTCCAACGATCTGTTTGATTTCTTTTAGAGATGAGAAAAGCATCAGGAACACAAATTCTCTCATCTGGTAAAATTTCAGCTGTCGAGGTTATTGCAGCTTTTGCAATGTAATCAACATGTTCATTATGTTTTATACCAACATGAGCCTTTACCCAAATAAAATTCGTAGTTTTATTTTTATTTTTAAGGTTAACAAGTATGTTCTTAATTTGGTAAATAAAAGGATTAGAATTATAATTGGGTAACTTTGTATTTTTGAGAAATAATAAGACTGATAATGAATCGGATATTATTAAAACTGCATTATTGTTTAAACTGTCAAAATATTTCAAGGCTTCAAGAATTGCAAGAGCTTCAGCACTAAAAATTAAGCAATTGAGAGGTAGTTTGAACATTTTTTCTATTGACTTGGATGGAATATAGAAAGCACATCCGGTCCCTTCCGATGTTTTGGATGCATCTGTATAGATTACAGTTGCCATGGGCCATTTTTTTATGTAAGCATTTAAGATGCATGAATCTAATGATGGAATACTATAATATGTTGGTATGTATATATCAGCTTCATTAAAAAATGCGAAATAGTCGTTAATCTCAAGGTTGCTAATACTGTTGGTATACTTATTGTTACACATGGCTCTAAAGGCCGTGCAAAGGGTTGGTGAATTTTTATGAATCCAGTAACTGTTTGTTAGATCCTCGGTATTTAGCGAGCTTATGCCAGAATATAAAGAATTGTTGATATATGAAATTTTCACTACAAATTTTTCACTTAGATAATCCCGTCTAAAATTTAAAGGAGGTTCTAAAGCTTCAACATGCAATGGAGCTATTGGAGTAGACTTCATTGCTCCCATACAAGTACGTAGAACAGTCCGTTGAAATACATCAATTTTATTTAAAATTTGTTTACTTGCTGATCCATAAAGTATACATCCATAGTCCAGAATGGATAATAAAGACACAGACATGTGGATCCTGTGGAAAAAAGACTAAATATTACCAACTAAAAAAAAAGAATATAATAGGTCGAAATGAAGTAACAACTTCGAGGAGGTCAAGATCCAAAAAGGTTTGTTATTGTTTTGAAAACCCATTTTTTGTCCATAGCCTTTTTGTGATTTGATAACTCTGCAGTCACCTGCATTATGTAAATAATTTTAGCTCAGCAACCACAAATCCTACGATCACTTATAGAAAACGGCGTCATCGAAGCAGTTAACGAATTTGTATACCTGGGAGCACTCGCTAACATTGAAAATAATACTACCACAGATAAAACTTAGAATTTGTATGGCCAACAGATGCTATTTTGGACTCAATCTCCTTAAATCCTCAATTATATCGAGAAACAAAGGTAAAACTCTACAAAACATAATACGGACAGTCCTAACAGACGGATCAGAGATCTGAACTCTAACAAAAAGTAATGAAAACATATTGGGTTGTTTTGAAAGAAAAGTACTAAAGCTATGAAACCGTGAATAATAAAGAAATGTGGAGAAGATGAATATATCAGGAACCAGATATCGTAAAATATATTAGGACATTATATCTGAGGTGGGTAGGGCATGTAATGCGGATGGAACAAAATGACCCAAGTAGAAAAACGCTCCTTGATAGACTCATTTGTTCGCTCAGAAGGTGAAGACTCAAAACAAGATTCCTAGATAACATCGATGAATACATGAGAAATATGGAAATACGTGCTTGGCGGAGGAAGTCGATATATAGGAGCGAGTGAAGAGAAATCTTTGAGTAGGTTAGGACCCACACAGGGTTGTAAAACCAGAATGATGATGAACTTAAGCTCAGTTTCTATAGCTTTGTGCCACTTTATGCTTTCTTCAATTGCTTCCTTAAGGCGGCTACAGACACACATGCAAGCTTATCCAACATGCTTGTTCAATTTTTTTGTACAAGCACGCTTGAGTGTCTGTAGGGAAATGTGGTGCAAGCTTTATGATTGTACAATCGGCTTGAGGATTGAAAGGATCTTAATTATGCATGCTTGAATTAAACGCTCTTGCGCAAGCAAAACGGTACGTGTGTACCCAAGATTTTTAAGCTTGAACAAGTTATGTTGCTTTGTGAGGTAGCATTTGAGTAATTTTTGTCATGACTAGTGATCTCAAAAAGGTTAACCGTAAATTATTGGAAGAGTTTATTCAAGAATACCAAAATCAGCCATATCTTTGGCACGTTATCAAAGAGGGATGCAGCATACAAAATATTATTAGAAAAATATAAGTTAATTGACATTAATGACGACAAGGATGCAGTTGTTAAAAAAAATAAACTCTGGAATGGGTGCATATGAATGTTATGAGTCGACGCTTTGGTACTACCACCCGTTTCACTTTTTACGAGATCAAGAGACATCTACAAAATCATTATCTAACTTGAATGAGAAGGAGTTCTAATAACTACTTCTAGCCGCAAGAAATCGCAATGTTGCCGTTAATCTTTCATGTGGTGTTACAGCTTCTCTCATGATCGTATCCTGCTTTTGAATCAAAGGTGATACAAGACACAAAATGTTTAAATACGTCTATTCATCCATTGATAATTGTGCCAGTCACGCGGATATATTTGCAGCTCATTTAGTAAGCTAATGTGAGAATAGGTTTTCCTTTTTATCAGCCATTGTTTACACCACACCGCAGGCTTTTTTATTCGGGATTTTCTTTTTTTTCACAAGAACAAAAGCGGCCAAAGCGAGCGTATCGTCGTCCGAAGTTGACATATTTTATTAAACTATCTCTATTTTTATCAAGCATGCTTGTACGTGTGGTGCCAAAGGCAAATTGTGCATACTTGTACAAAAAGATTGAACAAGCATGCTGGACAAGCTTGCAGTTGTATCTGTAGCCGCCTTTATAGACAGTCGGGCCACAGTTCATTAATTAACGGTATGACATGTATAGATAATATAGGTTGATTTTGTAATCATTATTATTCTTGATTTATTCAGGAGGATCCTATTCATTCTTTATTAATTTTATTCCTATTTCTAAACAAAATTTCTTGAAATCATTTGAAGAATATTCTCGTCTAGTGTCACATCCTATTCTGTTTATTCTTATATTAAATTTCACTTTCAATTGCCTTTTATGCTTTACTATACTAGTTTATGCTTCATTTTTTATTTTAAATAGATAATCAACGGTAAAACGGGCCATAGGAAAAAAAGGTGGTACAGTAGGTGGTACTGTAAACTACCGTGAAGCTTCATACTATGCTTCATACTATATTTTTAAAATTTTGCACAAATTATGAAACATTTCAAAAATCAAAATAACAAATAATGGCCAGTTTTGACATTTTGTTTACCTAACTTCCACCCCGCGTTAGGTATACAAATGAACTCTTCCGATGTGTCTACAAAAATATGAAAATTTTTAAAATATTTTACTAATTGTATTAATATGAAATTATTTTTATATTAAATTATGAAAATATAAATAAACATCATTTGACAGTAAATTTAATTATTATATAAACTAAATAAGATGTTTAAAAATAGTAAGTTACATTATAAAAGTGGAGCAGCAGGCGGTACTGTAGGCTAGCGCAGAGCTTCATACTATTATTATATAAACTAAATATGTTAATGTAATTAAACAGAAGCTTCAATGTTGTTATTAATCGGATAACATCTATGACTTTTATTAAATTTTACAATCGTCAGGAATCGAATCTTTTAGTGAAAGATATTCTTTTAATTTTTTACTTCTCATTTAACGTCTATATTTTGTTTGTCTTTTTGCATGCAGTTTTTAGTTTAAACCTGCTTACAGTTAATATGATTATTTGAAAAGAATTGATCTAGTATTTGTAGAGGAGTGAATCTGTATTGAAAAAAAAAATTATTTTGTTCTGCGAATTAAATACATTCTAAAATTTTGCAAAAACATAATACATTTGGCGGAGTATTATTGAATTATAATTTTGAAAGATTCTCTGGTTGCTTTACGTCTCATACACGAATGGTATTTGTTGTTACTATAAGACAGATTTAACCTTTTTATATATAAATGTTTTATTATTTCATTTTGAAAATGTACTCCAATCGTAGCTTTATTCCAACTGAATTTTTATTAAAAATTACTTATGTTCCAAAACGACTGACTTTACTTATTCACAAAAGATTATAGGTGAGTTTCGGTACAATTAATGTTTCCATAATTATACATTTTTTGAGCCAAATAACAAGAACTCAATATTTATACAATCAATGAGAAAGTAATACTTTCAGAATGAGCTCAAAATTCAGGAAACCTTTGTTCAAGCCACAAGTATTACATAATATATATGTATATATATATATATATATATATATATATATATATATATATATATATATATATATATATATATATATATATATATTGTTATGTTTCTTCTTTCCCAACCAAAGAACAATAAATAAAAAAATCCATCGAAATAAAGTTTTAAGATATCAATATAAACAAATTGTATATAGTAATTTAAGATAAGATTTAGTGTAGATAAGAATAGAAATTTGTTTGGCAAACGACCTTTTTCCGTTTCAAACAAAATTATCAAAAAACCTTTGTTTAGAATTAGAAGACATTTTACCTGTAAGTTAATCTTTTCATTGTTTGTATAATCGAGTATTAAATGACCATATTCTAATCTTCTGAAATATGTATAAATTGTGTATAGACAAAACCAATTTTAAAGTAAGCTATTTAGTTTTTCCCTGAAACCGAAATTAGGCTTTTCCAAAATCATGGTAAACACAATTTGAGCTTTTGATTGGACGGTCGTTTTTAAATGGGAATTTGTGAGCCGATCATGAAAAGGGGAGAGGTCAGTTATAATTTGGTCATCGAAGGAAACAGTCGTTTGTCTCAAGATAGGGTGTGGTTCGTGAGTTTGGATACCGGCATTGTGAAAGAAGTGAATAGTTTTGCAGAAGGAGATAACAAGTAGATTAAAAGAGGTCCTTGTATCTACCGTGGGCAATTTGTGAAGTATATGTGAAAGTATTTCTACGGCATCAAGTTGACAAAAGGAGGTCCTTGTGTCATAAATAAGTAGTTGAGTTTGGAGAAGTGAATCAGGTGTTTTTGTGTAGTCTGCAGGAGGTTTGCAGAGACGTTAGGAAGGAGCCGAGGTGCCAAAGAGGAGAGATCACATCGTTGAGGAGACTGGACTTTTCTGGGTATGTTCCAACATACAACTCAATAAGAAAATAAGCTGTAAGTGTTTTGTACAATTGAATTTTATATATGTGAAGGATCGGTTGGACATCATGGTCATTAGCATTTAAATTTAAGAACTGAGGTTTTGTTAGGCTAATCAAAAGTTTAAAGTTTTGTTGTTTCTAGTTTCAAGTAAAGAAAAATTTAAGTAAAATTGGTTTTCACTTAATATAAATGTATGTAGATTTAAAATCTTATTATTATAAAAATTTGATTTATTTTCTTGTATACTGATTGATAAGATAACGACAGAATTTGATAATTGTTTTATTCGTTCATATAAAATAAAGAAAAGTAAATTTTTGTAATATAATATATTTTTTAGTCTCATCCTTCTTCTCTATCCCGATAAAAGACAACTAAAAAATCTTTGAATCCATCGAACACAGGTAATATAAGGAGTTTATTTTACTTTTGATAACAAATAAGTTATATTTTTTTATTGGCTCAATAAACTAAGATTAAAGTCAAAATAAACAATCATAACAATATATATATATATATATATATATATATATATATATATATATATATATATATATATATATATATATATATATATATATATATACAACTGTTTTCGATGGGTTGGAGCCAATAAAAGGGCTATTGGTTAACTATTTTTTATCTCGAGCTTTCAATTGTGTTTACAATTATTATCAAGAGCTGCTAAAAAAGACAAAATATCTTACAAAGACAATGACAATTGAATTTATTTGTAATAAATAAATAAATTATATATTATATATAATAAATTCAATTGTTTTTGTATTAAAAAAATGTTTTCAAAATTATACTAAAAATTTCAGAGAAGCATTTATTAGATTAGGACATTTTTATATTAATTATTTTTGAGATGTATTAGCAGCAATTTTTATTTACTAAACTAATTTTATCTGGTGAGTTAACAAAAATTGTTTTTTCTTTCTAGTTCAACTTTGTAAGATATTTTGTCTTTTTTAGCAGCTCTTGATAATAATTGTAAACACAATTGAAAGCTCGAGATAAAAAATAGTTAACCAATAGCCCTTTTATTGACTCCAACCCATCCAAAACAGTTATATATTTTTTCCAAACGAGTCACAAGTACTTCTTTTTTCTTATATATATATATATATATATATATATATATATATATATATATATATATATATATATATATATATATATATAATATAAACATGTTTTTGTGTATATCTATATGTAGCATATATGATGCGAAGGTCGATCAAAGAATGTTTTAGTCCGTATACGGTAATGATGTTAAACGTTGTGTTTAGTATAATATATACGGTACAAAAACTGCGCAGGTAAACATAATGTAAGACTATTTTGAATACTAATGAAGGCCAAAAATCAAGGTAATCACTGTTTTGAAGATATAAGATGGCAAAATAATCGAAAATAAAATATAATGAGCTGATAATTAAATATTTTTTTAAATAAACACATTAACTTTTTAATTATTCTTGATATAAATTAAAGTATTTAATTATGTATTGATGTTTCTGATTAAGAAAATGTTTAGTTTCTAGCATAAAGAATATTTCATAAAGAATGGATGAAATTTTATCTGCTGAATCTCTAGTAGAAAATATTACTACTATTACTACTATTAGGCTAGCAGTAAAGGGGATGTTGAGTATGCACTTTTATGTCCCCTCGGCACCTTGACGTTTTCTTTATGTTTTTTAAAGCGTAGATTTGATTTTTTGAGGGTACCAGGCTGAAAACCCGTCAGATAGTTTGTTATTAACAATTTAATTGTTTAAATTTTTGTATCTCCTAAACTATTAGTTTCTTCTTCTTAAAGTTCCATCTCCTATCGGAGGTTGGATATCATAACGGCTATGGTCACTTTGTTGGCTGCTGCTCTGAAAAGTTGTAGTGAACTACAGTTAAACCATTCTCTAAGGTTCTTCAGCCAGGAGATGCGTCTTCTTCCTATGCTTCTTCTTCCTTGGATCCTTCCTTGCATAATAATTCTCAGCAGCTCATATTTTTCTCCTGTGGTTATGTGACCCAAATACTCTAGTTTTTTTCTTTTTATGCTGTTCATAATTTCTAACTCCTTATTTAGACGGCGTAGTACCTCAGCATTGGTAATCCTTTGAACCCACTGAATTTTTAATATTCTTCTGTAACACCACATTTCGAATGCTTCTATTTTTCTTATGTGTACTATATAATTAATGTGTACTATATAATTAATAACTATTAGTTAAGGAGATGAAAATAAAGAGAAGAGAAGAGAGATAAAAGAGAAACCAAAATAAAAATTGTCCGTTTGGAAAAAAATTAAAAAGAGGCATTTGGTAAACTTTGATCCGATTGTTAGAACCGGAGTTATAACAAATTTCGTGAAAAATAATTGCAAAATAGAAATTCGATGAGGCTTTTCCAAGTATAACAGTTTTCATACGTGACATTTTAACTTTTTTATTAATAAAGATAAAGTAATTTTGAAAGTTAGTTTTTTAAAGCTGAAACAATTAACTTTAAAATGAGGTTTTGAAAGTTATTCGAACGTATGAAAGCTGAGTTATACTTGGAAAATTCCCATAGAATGCCTATTTGCAATTGTTTTTCACGAAATTTGTTAAAACTGCAGTTCTAACAATTGGATCAAAGTTTACCATTTAAACAATTAAATTGTTAAATAGAAAACATTCTTATAATGTTCGTTGAAGTGTCTTCTATCAATTGAATCAATATGGAATCTTTTAAAACCATGCTGTATCCAGAAATGATTGTTGTATTTCTCCATACCATTTCTCTTTCAATTAAATGGAGTTTTTCTAGAAATTGTTGTGATTTTCTTTGATTCTGGCTTTGAATTTCGTTAGTATGTCATTATAATTTACTTTTATATTAGCAGGAACTTTAAGACTATTTCCAATTTTTGCTTATCTACATTTTCATTTTCCTTAATGACACTATGTCCTGGGATTCAAGTTAGTTTGAATGTATTGCCGTTGCTGTTGAGTCTCACTATTATTCTTCTGGTTACTATTGTGAGAAATCATCTAGTTTAGCACTTTGTTTCAATTTATTAATTTCACTCATAAAAGAGTACTTTCTGAAATATTTTTTTCGAGGAACACACTAACCCCTTTCTTTATTGTACTAATTTTTGCATTACATATATTTAGTTCGGATAGTAGTTTTAAAGAGTATAGGATTAGTTTATTTGGTATGTATACTCCAACCACCCCCCTAATGTTCATTTTGATTTTTAGATTCATCGGTAAACACCAATTGGTATTTGTTTATTAAATTATTTGTTTCTGCTTTGAAAATAATAATATTATTAACATATTATGTTATTTTCAGAAATATTTAAATCGATTAGTGGAATTGTTTGATATTATATCTTACATTCAAAATCCTAGGAGGGTAATTTATCTGTATATGGCTCAATATTATATAAGATTTTAGTTAAGTACGAGGGTTATTCATAAAAAAAGGTTCCCTATGCCGCTGAGAAAGAATGCGACGTGTTGGGAGAAATCTGGCAACACTGTCTTAGGCATCAACTCTTCTCTTCGTCTCTCTCACCCCACCACTCTCGATAACCCCGCTATCACTATAATTGATAGATCCACTTAATGTTACACTCAAGGGGATATATTTTTTATTGAATCCTGTTGGGTTGCAGTTGGTAGATTTCAAAGGAGGATTGTAGACTTTACGATATTTTGTGTAAGTCAATCTAAGAAAATATAGATTACAATTAAAATAACAATTATAATTATAATTACTTATTTCAATTATTCAAAAGTGTTGAGTTCAATGACAGAATTTGTGTAAGCAAAATACGGTATTCGCCAAAATAAACAGTACCGAAATCTATGAAATTGCACACAAAATACGTATTTGATTGAGCTTATTTGTCACTACTTGTTATATCAACAATGGAGCAGTTTGAAACAAGTGTCTGAAAATATCGCTAAGACAAACCGGCTCCCCATAAAAATGTAATGTTAGCAATCTTTGAGAAATTAATTAACACTGGTAATGTTTTGTATTAACGCAAGGGCGCTTCCGGTCGTCTAAAAGCAGTTCTTACCAACAATATTCAAAGACGCCTTCTTGATGAGATCTTACAGTCACCAAAATGAAGCCTTTGACGTACTGCTTATAAACTGAATATTAGCGGAGCATCCACACGTCGACTGCTCAAATCTCTTAGTGGTTATTTACGGCATTCAAATTTGACAAGGACTAATCGTTGCAAACAAACGTGCAGAAGTTTACTGTTGATGAGTCTAGCGTACTAAGATCTCGATATCTTGAGAAATATAAAATCATAAAAGTTATATATAAAAATATATATATATATATATATATATATATATATATATATATATATATAAATATATCATATATCTAGATTAGTAATTACATTCTTAAGTTTCCTTTTGAAAGCATTAATGTTTGGGCAGAAAGGATGCAATAGGAGGTCATTGCAAGAGCTGAGCATTCTCGGCAAGGGGAAATGACGAGCATAATCAGTTCTGTGAAAAGGAATATAAAAAAGTGCAGTGTGTCGAGTTCTATGTATTGTGTTTAAGTGTACATTGGCTAATAACGAGGGACAATTAATAACGTTGTTTAGAATTTTAAACAAAAATAACATATCAGCTCTCAACCTGCGGTTCTTCAATATAGCAATGTTAAATTGAGACATTATTATAGAATAATCTATGAAATAATTTTCAGTATTTTTTATATTAATATGTGCTTTAAAAGCTAAAGATCTTAGAAACTTCCTTTGAACGTTCTCTAATCCATCAATGTATACTTGATGAAAAGGGGACCAAACAACAGAGCAGTATTCAAGACCTGAGCGTACCAGATGTATATTAAAAAATACATGCAATGTTTACTTTTAGAAGTATTTTTTTTGGTTTGGCGAATACTCGTAAAACCGGTTCATTAGGAATCACTCTGTAGACAACTGTTAATGATATAACGGTAAGCATGATTTATTTTAAATGTTTTTTAAAGTTCTTTTTATTTAATTACCAGTAAAAATTGTGATACAAGCAATTATTTCGATAATTAGAAATGTATTTTTAAATATAAAAAAATCTTTTACGTGAGCATTAATTACACTTTTGAAATATAATTTTTTATATTACAAAATTACGTTGTTATCGTTACAATCTATTTTACACATTATTTCATAAATTATGCTATTATATGGAACAAAAAATTATTATTATAACTCAGGCTAGCCTAACGTGGTGCCCTCTAATAAATAGTCCAACAGCTTGGCACCTTTCTGTATATGGCAGGTGGATAGTTGAAAACTGTTCTATCTTATCTACAATTTTTTACATGCAGGCCCCCCATCTCAAAAAGCGATAAAAAATTTTATAAACAATTTTTTAAAGATAAATTTTCAAATATCTAAAAGTTTATAGTTTAAGAATAATTACAAATTTTAAGCCAAGAAATCGAACATTTAGTCTAATTTCAGTCGTCATAACTTTTTACATGGTACATATGTCTGCAAAAAAAATAAGCAATTCTGTTGTATGTATTTTAATAAGAAAATGTACATATCTACAAATTACATATATTTCATACTTATTAGTGTATGCATGCACAGATAATGTAATTTCGTTTTTAAAAAAATTATTAATAGTTACACTGCTGTATTATTACAAAACATAATAACTTATTAGTACAATAATTTGAAAATAAAGTTTTCAGTTTCAATTATTGTTAGTAGAAATTATTGCTACTAGCAATTAACGAACGGTTATTAGAATATCCCGGTTATAGGAATATTCTTGCTTGGCGGTTTGAATTTGTATCAGCCAGAGTGTCTGATGAGGCAGGGATATGCTGAAATGAGTCATAACACTCCATTGATACCGATTCGAGCACGAATTTGCCTTTCCAGGCCATATATGTGGCCATTTAATTCAACAAAGCGATAGCAGCTGTTGCTAACAGATTTAATCTTTTACACATTTCGTATAGCCCAGAGGACAGAAAACGATGATATTAAATAATTTTCGTTCATGCCCGCCAAAGCAGGTGGCACCTCTGTACGCTAACCACTGCAGTGGTCAAGTTTTTGGAGACATTCGGATGGACTCCGAGTTTGAATTTGTATCAGCCCGAGTGTCTGATGAGGCAAGGATATGCTGAAATGAGTTATAACACTCTATTGATACCGATTCGAGCACGGGAAGTTTAACGAATTTGTCTTCCGAAGTCATATTTTATATTTGGCCATTTAATTCTTCTGCTAAAAGATTTAATTTTCTACACACACACACACACACACACACACACACACACACACACACACACACACACACACACACACACACACACACATATATATATATATATATATATATATATATATATATATATATATATATTAAACCTAGAGCTAAGATTAATAGTATCACAGGATTTAATATCAAACTCAACAGTATTCCGGGTCGCACCGCGTCGCTGATCATTGCGCCGACCTTTCGACATCCTCTTTGATGTCTTCTTCAGGGCTTTCGAGGTTTCAGTCTCCTGAGCCCCGAGACAGTACTACACTGATCACTAATCAATGCGTTACTGGTACTGGGAACAGAGGACGGTTCATTTATACCGTCGATAGTGACGTGGTTTGGGTGGAGGTTGGCGTATGGATTGGCTCAGGGATTGGCGCGAACATTTCTGACAGTAGGATTTTGATTGATGGGTGGAGTGGATGATATTTTCTTTATGAATTTTCTCCAAGTTGGAGATAGCCGCATGCTGTTATCTCTTTTATTGAGCCATTTTTTGTCCTTTTTTCAATTTCTATGGCTTCTGGGTTAATTCTTGGTTTAGAGAAGCGGATAAGGGCTATGATTCTGGAGTTTTCAAAATCTGTATTCAGATTCTGTATCAAAATGATGTTGACCTAGAGCTAAAATTGAGTCGGAATTGCGAACCGAAATTAAATGTTCATAAATCCTCTTTTGGATTCTACGATTTGTTTGGTCTATATCGGATCGGGGGCAGTCAGCAAAGAGATTTCATAAACTCCGTCTTGTTCATTTAGGATGTTGTCTTTGATTGATCGGACAAGAGATAAAAGTTTTTTTTGGTGTAATAAATAGTGTCTTTATTCCTGTTGATTTAAGAATTTTGTCGATGTTGCCAGTGACACCTTTGATGTAACGTGCCAAATATATTAAGAAATTATAATTGATTGCATACTTTGATGTAGCTGATAGAGGGCGCCACATATAGCACATAATATGTAGCATACATGTGTGCACTTAAGTTGTTTTCTTTAAGTTAGCTCTGTTTTAGTTAAAACAATATTAACACTAGAAAGTCGGAGGGGCCAATTTGGCTCCTGTTGTGATTTGAAGTTATTGCAGTTCTTTTATTTGACACAATAATAATTTCATATTTTATGACTTTTAATATTTTAATACAAAGTCTTATTTAAAGCAAAAAAATATTGTTTACTAAATTTATTAAATGGATTTTCTAACAAACCTACCATAGAAGTCTGAAGGGGCCCTGTATTAATTATTATCGTTTTCTCGGAAATTTGAAGATTTCTTTTAACTTTCTGTCGGATAGATAAAATTATGTTTATGTACGTTTATTCCTAGAAGGTATTTTGTTACACACTGTTTGTTCCTTATGAATAAAATCGAGGCGTTTGAGATGTGGTTGTATCGAAGGATACTAAAAATTCCATGGACTAGCAGAACCAGAAACGAACAAGTTCTTCGAAGAATGGGACATCAACGAACTCTATTAAATATTATTAAGAGGCGTAAACTACAATATCTTGGACATATAATCAGAGGACCAAGATATGAGTTCCTTCGGCTAATTCTCAACGGTAAAATCGAAGGAAAGAAATGGATAGGACGGAAGAAACTCTCTTGGTTGAGGATTTTGCGGCATTGGACAGGTTTGACAGCGGACCAATTGCTACACGTAGCGCAAGACCGAGATCAGTATAAAAATATTATAAGCATGGTAGTCGCCGACGTTCCGTAGGGATATGGCACTCTAAGAAGAAGTTTGTTCCTTGAAAGTATTTTGTTTATTAAGCGGTTTATTAGGTTCTGCTGACTCTCGTTTCTAGAATATTGAAACATTCGTTCAATTGTGAAAATTCAAGACGACTGTAAAGCTGTCTCGTCGTGGACTATCAGAGCTTGAACTTCTTGAAGAAATACGAAAAATACAAGAAGATGTTTCGGGAGGTGAATCTGAATTTGCAGAAAATAATGAGTCAGACGATGAACAAATAATACGTACCACCACAAAATAATGATTCAACTGACTCTAATGCTTCAGAGCAGTTAGAAAGTTTTATTGTACAAGACTCACCAATTTATGTAAACACTGCTTCTATAACTCAACAGCACGAGTCAGCTAATTTTATCGTGAATCCAAGTGCATCTAAGCCAAGTCACAAGAGAAAAAGAGGTCAACAAGGAAAAACTATTTCAATCGGAGACACCGAACAATCGAAAGACGGAACAACGTGGAAAGTTATTGATTCTGGATCAGTACCTGGTAAGATTATGATTTTTAGTATCTTCATATTCATTGAATATTTGCTCATTACAGGACGCCGCGCTCAGCACAACATTTATCGAGAGGAATCAGGTCCTACGTCGTATGCAAAAAGGAACGTGAGGAACAATTGTGTGGTAAGTGCTTGGCATCTAATAATCAACGACAGCATGTTACGTCATATAAAAGAATGCACTATTGCAGAAGCACATCGATGTTTGAAAAATGACACATGTACTATAACTTTGGAAGAACTGGAGGCTGCCATTGCTATTATGTACGCAAGAGGAGTCTACGGCGCCAAAAATTTCCCAACCAACAGCTTGTGATCAACAGTATGGGGTCCTCAGTTTTTTAGGCAAACTATGCCACGAGACAGATTCAAGGATATTAAAATATCTCAGATTTGACATAAAGCAAACGAGATCTGAACGATTGAAAACCGACAAATTTGCTCTAGCCTCTGCGGTTTGGAATGGATTTATAGAAAATAGTGGTACATGTTACAAACCGGGAATAAACCTTACTGTGGACGAACAACTACTGCCTTCTAAAGCCAGGTGCCCGTTCACACAGTACATATCAAATAAGCCGGATAAGTTTGGCATAAAATTTTGGCTTTTGACATGCGTGGAATCAAAATATATTGTAAATGGTTACCCTTATACTGGCACTGATCATCTACGCAAGAAAGATACAAGTGTTGGTGAACATGTTGTTTTGCGGTTAATGGAAAATCAACTGGGAAAGGGCAAACATGTTACGACAGATAACTACTTTACATCGTTAAAATTGGCCAAGGCATTGCAAAAAAAATCAACAAGTCTTGTGGGTACTTTGAATCGCAACAGAAAGGAAGTTCCTCTAAGCGTAAAGAGTAAAAATGGAGAATTATATGTTACCCATATATTCCAGAGCGACAAAAAGATAACACTTACTGCATACCAAGGAAAGAGTCACAAAAATGTGCTTTTGTTGAGCTCATTACATCAATCAGTGGATGTTGCTGTCGATGGAAAAAAACTTCCTCAAACAGTAAGTTTTTATAATAAAACAAAATACGGGGTTGATGTAGTGGACCAAATGACGCGTCTTTATACTACAAAAGTTGCTTCAAGACGATGGCCAATGCACGTGTTTTATAACATTCTTGACTTAGGAGCAATAAATGCATGAATTATTTATAAAGAAGTTACTGGAAGTAAAATCAGTCGTCGTAAGTTTATTCTTCAGCTGTGCGAAGAATTACGGGCTCCAAACCTTGCCTCCCGAAATCTGGTACTATACCCAGCACCACCGGATTTACCAACAACTAGCACTGTTACTAGCCAAAAAAGAAAAAAAATTCAATATCAACAATCTTTCATCAACATTTTATTAAGGCAAGTTCGCTTAAATTGTAATATTTTGAAGTGTAGACTCTACTATTTCTTTTTGTACAATTATTTAAGGACCATTAAAGGTCTCTTTTTATACGGATTATTTTTATGCGATTTTAAAGTTGTGTAATTTGTATTTCATACAAAAATTTCTGTTATTACCTATTATAATTAAATATTAACTATTCACATCCAGATAACAGTAAACTGAGCCTTTGCAATTCGAGGATTCCCTTGTTACATGATGTCCCTATTACATTATTGCGAGTTTCGCATTGAAAGGTATAACCTGGTATTGTTTTAAAATAATTTTTCTCTTAGCGGTGAACGGTCACGGTTTTCGGATTGAAAGATTTCAAGTGAGCGTCGTAAAGTTTTATTTTTCATTAGAAGAGGTTTTTGCCATATCAATTTCGTTGGAAAATTGCAATTTTAGATCGCTTATGAAAAGGAGAAGGATCTACGGCAATTGGAAAACATTTTAATTTAGGCGAATCAACTGTAAGAAATTAAGAAGAATGAAGTTGCTATAAGAAAATCTATAATTTCTAGTACAAAATTAAGCGCCAAATTTTTATCTTACTCATGGAATATATTATTAGAAAAAGCCATCGAAATTCGAATTGAGGAACTAATTCAAAGAAGAATTCCTGTAAGTGGGTATTTAATCCAGGAAAAAGCTCTTCAGTTTTAATACCTTCAGCCACGATAATAGATGAATTGCTTGTGGATGATGCATTAAGTGACCATGATATAATTTATCAAACTTAAGATCTAACTTTAGATGGCATCGTGAGTCTAGAAGATGATAATGATGAGGAAGAAAAACAAACCCCTTCACTCAAAATTAATTCAAGGAGGTCTTTAACTTTGCAGTAAATGACCCCAATTCTGAACGAGCCTTTAAATTACAACGTGAGCTGCAGAACTGCATGTCAGGATATCGTGAGCTACATAAATAGCATCATCATCGCAAAGTTAAATTACTGATTACAGTATCAGAAAAGAAAAGGCTACACAGAATGAGAATAAAGTTTGTGAAAATCCATCACTTTTAACGCAAATATCTATTGCAGAGACAGTTTCTTCTGACGATGAAGATGATTTTGAACCACTTCGCAAACCATTATCAGATAGCGATAATGATTAAAAATGTAAATGTAAAATTATATTATATATATATATATATATATATATATATATATATATATATATATATATATATATGTGTACCTATTGCTATTACTTATTAATTAAGTATTGAATAAAAGTTTTTTTAAGCTTTTGTATGAATTTCTTTCAGATATTCGAAGTAATTTATCATGCAGCCTATTTCTTTTAATTTCTGGAAACTTTTTTGTTTTTGTCTTGGTTTTATGTAATTTTAGAAGACTATGGGACCTATCCCTACTGTTGCAAAGCAAGTAATGTCTTTATATATATATATATATATATATATATATATATATATATATATATATATATATATATATATATATATATATATATAGTAAACTCTTAAATATTGGGGAAATCTGCAAAAAAGACTCTAATGTGTATCAATTGTTTCGCCGAACGTTTTCGCCAAAGAGAATCAATTTGGCTTCTTCAGGGCTGAAAGAGAATAAATTATAATTAGCTACCATATATTATCTATTAAAACATTATTGATCTTACCGTAACTTAGAATTGTAGAGTTAGAATATTAAAAAACTTTGCTAGTAACATAGTGGTGTTTTTTGTTACTATGTGCAAAAAAAGTTTTTTATAAGGTTTGAAATGTATGGTAGCTTTGACTTGACACGTAAAGGCTTACCCAAGGTTAATCGAAAAACCCAATGTAACTACATTTAAAAGGAGGTAATTCTTTGAATTGTCGGCAATAACTAAATTTTTGATTTTCAGACAGTTAAAAGTGAGGTTCTGTTTGAGCCAGAACGCAAGCGCTGACAACTTCATTCGTTCGTATGAATCTTTATGTCGTTAAGGTTCATTGGTAAGAAACGAATGAATTTAAATCCCAGTAAAGGGAAATATTATTTTGATTTTTTTTTATTTAATTATATTATATTGTTCATGTACTATTGAACCTTATTGAGATGTATCTAAGAAAAGCAAGGGAATGTTATATATTTTTTGTTAATGAAAATTAATTATAAAGGTATGTTAGTTGTTAATGGATATATCAGTCAAGTTAGTTATCTGTGATATAGTATTGTTCTTGGTATCTGATTTAAGTAACAGGTGGTATATATCGCTTAGATTCTTGATGTCACTCTTAACATTAATGGAGAAACCGTTAAGGAAAATATAAGACATTTCAATGAACTCTCTTTTAGATTTATTGTTCTCACGGTGGAGAATTGTGGTGTTAGTATAGTCGCACAACGGTCAGGGTGAAGTCGAGAATCACTTTTGTGTAGTGTAATACGTGATTTCAATAATTGAGATGTTTGACCGATGTAGGAATTGTTGCAAGAGAGACATGGAATGTTGTAGACAATATTACTAAGCCTATCTATGGGAGTCTTATCTTTTATCTTAGAATAAAGATTATTAATTGTTAGGGCTGATCTACAAGCCACATTAAGTTTAATGTTGTTATTATTATTGCCAAGGCTATTTTCAACACTTTTCAGAATCCTTGTTAACCCCGGAGTGATATCTCTGAAATATGGTAATGAAAAATATTTGTTTATAGGAGTATCCGAGACTGGGTTCCCACTTAAGACATCAGGATCAGCATTGTTAGTCGCGAAGGAAGGTGAAATATCTTCGTCATGGATAGTATTAAACAAAATCTTATTAACTAATGGTGTTGGATAAGCGTTTGAAATAAAAAGTTTCTGTAGGATTTGTAGGTTTTTTGTATGAAATGAAGGATCTGATAGTTTTGTCACTCTATTTTTCATCTGTTTGATTAAGTTGACTTTGGTAGAATTATTATGGTATGAGTTGTAGTTAAGGTATCTACCAGAATGGGTCGGTTTTTGATACCAATCTATTTTGATGTTGTTGGTTTCCCTGATCATCCTTATGTCGAGAAAGGGGACGGACCAATTACCATCTTCCCTCTCTATAGTGAACTGGATGTAGGGGTCATAACCATTAAAAGTATCTAATAGTTCATCTACCTTGTCATTGGGTATAGCCAAAATGATATCATCAACATATTTTTTAATAAATGGAATATTAAAGGATAGTAAAGGAATGACTGAGTCTAATACATAATCCATAACGTAAGTTGCAATGATAGGAGAAATCTTAGCTCCCATAGGGGTACCGAAAGTTTGTTGATAGAATTTATCATTAAATGAGAAGTAAGTGTTGTTAAAGAGAAATTCGACGATGCTGATGAATCTGTCGTAAGACATGGAACAACAACCTCTAATACGGTCCCAGTTGATCTCTATTGATGTCAAACATATTCTTAGATGAACATTGCTGAATAAGGATACAACGTCAAGGCTAACGAGGACATAATTTGATGGTAGTATGTAACCATTATATTTATTTACCATCTCAAAAGAATCTTTAATGTAATATTGACTTTCATAATTATATGCATTAGTAAGTATGTCTGTAACAAAAGCTGAGATATTTTCAGTGGGTGTTCCAATGGAAGCTACTATGGGACGAACCTCTCTTTCAGCCCTGAAGAAGCCAAATTAATTCTCTTTGGCGAAAACGTTCGGCGAAACAATTGATACACATTAGAGTCCTTTTTTGCAGATTTCCCCAATATTTAAGAGTTTACTATTTAACTAATCTGCAAAGATTAAATTTCTTTTCTATATATATATATATATATATATATATATATATATATATATATATATATATATATATTGTATATTGTATTTTTGAGCTAAATATGATCTTATTCGTAACGTTATGAATTTATGAATATGGTTAGTTGTTACATTCGGCAACAATGTAAAAAGAAAGTCAACAATTTTTAAAAACAAAGACATATAAAATTATTAGTAACAAAAGATCATTATTACTCATTAATTAACTTTTACCGGTTGTGTTTTGTTACAATAAATCCTATCGTATCGTTGGCGGAAAAATTTTGATGCACTATTAATCTATTTAATAAGAATAACATTTACTTACGTAATTGTTGTAAGTTTCTCCCTTGTGCCAAATTGTAAAAGGTACAACAACAAATCACTAGCAGTAACGATTTCATGGCAAACCACTCTTTAAACTCTTTTCATTACCATTTAAAATCGTTTGTTGATATTTATAGTATATATTCCGATTTTGCGTTTTCACCTCTCCACCACCACTTTATAGCTCGTTATATAATGGACGTAGTTAAGAAACCAGGTAAATTTGGATAATTAATTCTTACATGGCGAGGCAAAGTCTACTAAAGTTTGTCCCAGAAAAATCGGTTTAGGTAATGGTAGTATTAAAAATTAGCAGAAAATACAATTTTATTGAATTAATTTGTTAATACCGGTGGTAACTATATCATTCAAGAAACTAGATGTAAAAAAATCTGATATAAATCAGAAAATTGAAATTGACAGCGTTTCAGCATTATAGTATATACTACGATATTTTAATGGAGTTACGTTTGAGAACGATTTTTTTTTTATTTAAAACAATCCTCCTTTATAACAATCGTACTGTATTAATTGACTTAGTGTACATCTTTCAACTATTATACAACTCTTCGGAACTTCGACAGACAAGGCGATATTGAATCTTGTCATCTATCGAAGCTGCCTAACTGTGATCAAGGACCTTATTTTGTGTAATTGAGGTCTTTTTGAGACAACGACAAAGATAAAGTATTACCGTTAATTATAAGGCTTTCATCATTATTTTGGGTTTTTGATAACCACATAAATTTAGTTTTCTTGATGCTTATTTTTCTCCATACTCCATATTCATTAGTCTCTGGAGATCGTGGAGGTTGTCCGCCATTAAGACAGTATCGTCCGCACACGTAATGTTGTTAATTGGTCTTTTATTGACCTTTACTGCAGCTGTTTCTTCCTTGAGAGTTTTTTTCACAATTATTTCAAAGTGTGCGTTGAACAGTAGAGGCGACAATACACATCCCTGTCGCATCCCTCCTCTTAATTTCGAACTCTTCTGACGTGTATTCATTAATGCATAGATGTGCCCACTGCCCGCTGCTGATAATATAGATACGTTATAATAATTCGAAGGTCATTAAGGTTCAAAGGTATCTCAATGTCCATATCATCATCATCATCATCATCATCATCATCATCATCATCATCATCATGCAACCTCTTCTGTCCGCTTCTGGACATAGGTCTCTCCCATTTTTCGCCACTCTTCACGGTTCTGTGCTTATATCAAATGTTTGGTAAATTCGTCTGTGAACTTTACTGACATTTTAAATGTGTAATACATCAGACTTATTATCCCATCCGATTGATAAATTTTATTAAATAGTTTTACCACGACATACATATGCCCATGCTTTATAATCTTAACCTTCCTCCCTTAATGTGAAATCGTGTAACAGAGTTAGTAACTCCGACACCAACTTGTTTAATAATGAATATCTTAGGTTGTAATTTTCTGTTAATATTTTAATAGTAACAAATGATCAATTTATTTACATTCGAAAAAAAATGCATGTTAAAAAAATTGGCTTCTTAGATACAAACATGTATTGACAAATAATTTACAAAAACATTTCAAGTTTTTGAATACAAAATATCAACAAACATATCGACAACGGTTGAAATATCAAAAAAAAATATTCAACAAGTTTGGCAAAAACTGAAATTATTGTCCGTTTGCTTCCTCATTTTCTTCTTCACTGCACATAATGCATAGTGCGGTTAAATAATCCAAACACATATATTGGCCACATTTGTAGCATTTTGAAATTCCTTTAAAATTCTTTGGTATATATTGAAATCCCCTTGTATATGGATTAAAACACCGAAGAATAATTTCAGTGTATTTCTATTTCCTTTGGTATATGTAAAAACACCGAAATATTCTTTCAATTCCTCTTTGCGTCGCTGAGTTGATATAAAGCATTTTACAATTTGTTTATATATCGCAGATAGGTATTTCCTCGGTATGTTTTGATCGAAATCCGCTTTAGGATATTTTGCGTAAAATAAGTAGTTTTGTGTCAGTTAATTGTGTAATTAAAGGAGGTTGCATGGTAGGTCATTGAGAACAGACGTCGATGTGTAGTTTGAAGAAGCCGGCAAAATTTGTTAGAAAAAGTGATTTATACTCAAATTAATGTGTCAGTTCCAATAAGAGTAATCACTGTTTTTTATTTGTAAGCCGTCTCTCATCTGATATATTTGTAAAAGGGCGCTTCCAACAATTTTTAAAAATACCAACATGGTTCGCAGTTTGGAGATGAATTTGTTCATGTGGCGGTGTATCTAACTCCAGTTCTTACCTCAGAAATTCTAAAGTCCAGTGAAGTCCAGAAATTTAAAGTAAAGAAATTTTAGTGAAATTCAGGTAACTTTTTTGTTAATTAAAATAATTAATTAATAATTAAAATTATAAATGTAGGGTATGGCCATAGCTGTCATATTACTTGTTCTGTTTTAAGTACATAGTAAGTGTTTTTTCTTTGTTATTTTTTTTATTTATCTTTGTAACTAATTATATAGTATTTTTTTGTATTACTATCTATATTTGTAACTGTTTGTGGTGAGACAACAATAAATGTATAATTTTTTTTCCTAAACGATTTTGTCTATTTATTTTTAAAAAGTTTTTAACCCTTTTTGTTTCATTTTTGTACCCCCTTGCCATTTACTTATCCTCGACCCAGTTCCCCAAATAAACCCTGAGAGCCGTTCGCAACAGTTTTGTTTATTTTGCTTGCCCTATCTCTAGCCCCATATATATATATATATATATATATATATATATATATATATATATATATATATATATATATATATATATATATATATATATATATATATATATATATATATATAATAAGCCCATTATAATAATACCCTATGTGGTAGGCAAAATATTCGTTACACATTGCCTACAAAGAAACCTAGTTTTTCAGTTTTTCTTACTACTGCAGAACGTACATCTTCCATAAACATTATTCTAGATAATTCTAGATTATTCTTTCGTAACGTTCCTATAACAGTTAGACGATGTTCACGTAGAAGTAACTGCTCGAACTGAACTCTTATGAAAAAGTTGTCTATGGTAAGGCTCTTTCCTGTTCCTCAAATTGGTTCAGAAATGCAGGGTATAAGTGACATATTTCACGTATCAACATAATTTTGTTTTGTAGGCTATCTACAAACATATACTATTTTTATACCGTAAAGTTTTGGTTTATTCGGTACGTATACCCGGCTTTTTCCGTTTCGTATGTTCTTTAATGCATACAGAATTTCTTCCTTTGTAATTTTTCCACTTGTTTTTTTTAACGCTAATATTCTATAGGTTTCTTCTTTCGCCTTTGAACTGCTCTTCAAGTTGGAATCGATTGTATCGTGCCGATAATCATCCCCATTGTTTGACAAGTTGCATATCTATATTATTTATATGGGCACTGTTTAGCCACATATAGTAGTAGCTGAGGCTCCCCTTTGGGAGACCCCAATGGGTGGCCTTTGGAAGGGCTTATTGCTGAATGTTGTTTACAAGTTCTGAAAAAGTCAGGCAGAGTATTACGTGCAATAGTTTATAGATCAGGCTTTGTCTCCCTATCTTATTGTATTCAGGAGTCAAATCTGTGAAGAAGACAAAAGTTTTGAGTTTATTTTAGTACCTCGCTTCTCTTCTTCTTCTTCTTTTTATGTAGACATAGCTCTGTTTTTCAATATGCCTACAATAAGTTGTATTTCCATCTATTTCGTGGTCTTCCTACTGATCGTCTTCCTATTGGGGAACCGTCTCTCGTCGTCTTTACTACTCTATTTGTTGTCATTCGGTTTATATGATCGTTCCATTTTATTCTTCCACTTGTTAACCAATCCTTGATGTTCTCCACCTTGCATCGATGTCGTATATCTGTACTTCTAGTATGTGTCTTACCATTAATATTTCTAACAATTTTTATCTCTGCTCTTTCTAACATTCTTTTTGTCCTCTCTGTGGAGAGAGATTACAATTCATTCTGACATATATATCAGAATTATCAATACAATCAATGAATGCATTGATGATTCTATTGAATATTAATTTCTCTAACAGATGTTACATCATGCTTAACAGAGTAATGGGCAGTAATTTTGAGAACTAACTGTTTTAAAATTACAGCTATTTTGACAAGCATGATTGAGCGTATGAAGGATTTGGAAAGAAATATATATATATATATATATATATATATATATATATATATGATGATGATGATGATGATGATATAATATGATAAGTGGATTTATCATTAAACCTGACCAATAATACTTTACATGGAGTATTAAGTATAATGTGGTATTTGCATTAACCTAAAATATCGATAAAAATTTAAAATCATACTTATCACCCTATTGGGTATTTTTCTCAGTGAACAAAATCCAGAGTGGATGTTATTAAAACACTTCGAGATTAAGGATGATTCAGCTGCTTAATGACAAATATAACTCCGTTGTTACTGAAAGAGCGAGAGTATTGAGTACTAGGGAAGCATGATGCTTTAAGATTTGTCAGTTTTCGTTTTATTATGGTGGTATGCCCTCCATTATCTAAGTATATTATCTCCAATTCTTCAACCTTTTTGCTAGTTTTGTTAAATTCAACGCTTTCAATATGCAATGAAACAGCACATTGATCATAAAGTTCATCAATCTTTTCACTCCAAATGGGTATAAATTCCTTACCGAATCCGCTATATATACATTTCTTAGCTCTACTCATGACAACTTCAATGAATACTTAGTAACTTCTGTGTATTGGTGGAATGTAACCAAGGCATATGACAAGGTTAACAATGTAGAGTGGAGTACAGTGATATGCTTAATTTTATCTAAAAAAAGCTGGGTAGTGGAAAACTTACGTTTCACTAGGAGAGAACAGAAGAAGGTATGTGTCGCAAAAAATCATAGATCAGGATAAAAATTATCTTTCCATGCTGCAGATCTAAAAGTGCGGCTGTCTTTGGCATCAAAAGGGAAATATAATTTTTAAGAATAAGGCCATATGAAAATATTCCCAATTTTAGCCGTTTTTCCTAGATTTCCACTATGCATCGTAGATACTGAAGTTACTAACGTACTATTCTGGAACACTGAATGGGATATATAATGTGAATTGGTCACTTAGCTATAAATGGTTCATAGATGTGTCCAGGATAACGACGACGCCAATATTATCATATACGCATCTTTGAAGGTGCAGACATTTAGCTCTACTAATTCCTTCTATATTGAGTTGGATTACTTTTACTGGGACTAATTTTTTACCCAGGTGATTCTGAGAAGGACTTTTTTGTCGATTTCAATAGCTACTTTTTTAACGTTACAGTGACCATAAGATTCTAAATGAAGCATGGAACAGACCATTTTAAAATACGCCTCCCTCTGAGTTGTAGCATATTTACTGGAAAAGCACTGGCTATTTTAGAGGCACTGAAAGTTTGTAAAAGAAAATCTGCACCTCATTATAATATAATATCTGACTCATTAAGTACACTAAAAGCTTTACAGCAATTGTATCCATCAAATGAAATTATAATGCTAATAAAAAATGAACTCGCACTACTTTCAACAAAAAACAGAAATAACTTTTTTATGGGTGTCATCACACGTGGGAATCAAGGGAAACGAAGCAGTGGACCAACTTGCGAATGCGGCTGCACTAGATGAAAGCATCCCTGTGTCACACATGCTAACAAGAAACGACCATAAAACTTCCATTAACAAACATATTACCAACTTATGGCAGAGTAACTGGATTCCACATCCAACAAATTAAAAGATGTTATAGAAACTGTCGGCACCACCTTATCACTCCCACTCAAACGTTGTGAACAAGTGATAATAACTCGACTACGATTAGGATATACTATACCAACCCATATTCACTTAATAAATAAAGAAGCCATCACTTTCTGCCACAACTGCAAGATCCAAATCACCGTGAAACATATTCTGTTAGAATGCAAAACATACACTCAAGAAAGAAGAAAAAATAACCTCTCTACCAACATGAAGGATCTACTAAGCTGCCAGTTCAACCAAGTGCTAAATAGAATATATTTAAGTTATATATACATTGTAAGAAATTGAATACTTGTAATTTGTGTTTGTAACCCCTGCTAATAACTCTTAGTAGTTGATGCCGGGTCATTTTTGTTTAAATAAAAAAAAAAGATTCTAAACATTACTTTAAAATAATTTGTATATTAGCATATTGTTTTCTATGGCTAATTGTGTTGTAATTACGATCAAAACAATGATATTTTAGTTACAATTAATTCTGTGAAAACTCATTAGAAGTAAGAATATTAGTAACTCACCATAATGTTCTCTTCCTTGACCGATAACCTTATTACAATAAGTGTTTTCTTTGGTCTTCACGGTAAGAACTCTTTTAAAACCGACCACAAAAACCAACAATAAAAAGATGAAACCAAATTATTTTTATTTATTTATTATTCTTACAAATAAAATAAGTACACTTATATCGGAAAAGTCAAGAGATATTTTTATAAAAATAAATATATTAAATTGTGTAAATTATATAAAATAAAAGTTTTAAAATCTATTTACATCAAAATTTTTATTACTAACCCAAAAATTAAACTTGTTTTTACAAAAGCATATTTAGCGGCAGTTCAAAAATACTTTTTAAAATCGATTAAGTGTATCATTTTCGTCTGAAACTCTGTTTAATTTATTCATTACAGAAATAATATGTTCTTGTTGTTTTTAGCAAAAAAGTTAAAAGTAATGCATTAAAAAAGTGTACAGTTTAAAATCCTTAAAAATAATCTGTATTTAAATTGTTCCGATTATTATTATTTGAGTATTTGATTTGATTATTATTTGATTCTACTGCGGTAACCATTCAGAAGCAGGAAGATTGGCTAAGTATGCATCTCCAAATTCTCTGAGTAGATCTTGTGCGTACTCCAATGTGAATGGCAATATTAAGTTAAAAAATCCTCTGGGATGCTCATTAAAATATTTTTCTATTGTTTGAACTAAAAGAAAAAAATGCAGTAAATATTAATTCACATATACCTTACTCCTATTTCATTTGTTAACATCTCTCCCCGCAGGAAACTTCCTCGTTAATTGTCAGACAGTTACGACATCAACCGAAAATCACTCAACATCAGCAATACATAATAGTTTGAACTATGTATCACGAATCAATAACTAAAAATTCTTGTACCGCAATGTAAGTAGTATTTTGTTTCTTACTAATTTATTACAATTCAATAGTTTATCTCTTACCAATTTGTGGATTTTCACTTTGTCTGCTAAATCAATTTTATGCATATTAATAAACACAAACATGTAATATTGGCATAATTACTATAACCTTTTTTGATCTATATCTTTATAAGACAGCACCCTAATATGGGCTTTTAATAATTTCAGCATTTAATTTACTTTGTACCGTTTGACCTGAAGATGCTTTGCAAAGTGTAGAAAGCGAAACCGGTCGTTTTGGTAGTAAAATTAAATTGATTGTGAGTAAGTCTTATTTTATTTCTTTTATCTATTTGAAATGGACTCACACAAGCAACACATTCATGATTCATGATTTAACACCTTTTCCATTCATAAAAGTAAATGTTTAAAATATTTAAGCGTTATTCTCTTTAGTAGCGGCATCTACTAATGAGAATATAAATCGGAAATCAAATTGAGGATTCGGTCCAAATCTGTATTTTCTAAACTTTGCAAAACAAACAGATGAATTCACCGAAATGCACAGGCATGAGGATTTATAATTTGCATCCACGTCATACCAATTCATCTAAGCTGAAATCCATTCATGAAAACGATCTCCTAATACTCCAAAATGGAGCAAAATGTAAAATACATTCAATCATATGTATATTTCTGCCTCTTGGCATCCCCAGAGCGAACTCAAGGTAAGCTCTAACGAAATTAAACCTTTTCCATCTATAAAGGTCTTCTTCTTCTTCTACTTCTTTTTATATAGACATGACTCTGTCTGTTTTCAATGTACCTCCAGTAAGTTGTCGTTTCATCGTTTTCGTGGTCTTTGATCGTCTTCGTATTGAGGAACCGTCTCTTGCCGTATTTACTACTCTATTTGCTGTGATTCTTCCATTCTACTCTTCTATTTCTAATCCAGTTCTTGATGTTCTCCACCTTGCATTTACGTCGTATATCAGTACTTCTAGCTCTGTCCCATAGTGTCTTACCATCAATTTTTCTGTTTTCATCTTTGCTGTTTCTAACATCCTTTTTGTCCTTTCTGTGCCAGGGCTTGTTTCTGCCGAGTATATCATTATTGGTCTGATGACTGTTTTGTAAATTCTGCCTTTCGTTTCTTTCCCGATATTTTTATTTCTCCATATTGTTTCATTCAGGCAGCCTGTGTCTCTGTTTGCTCTATTCACTTGATCTTTCACTTCAGTTTTGAGCTTTCCGTAGCTAGATAATGTGATGCCTAGATATTTAAACTCCATCACTTGTTCTATTAACTGACCTTCCAACTCCAATTTACATCTTAGAAAATTTGCTGTTGTAACCATGCATTTTGTCTTTTTTGGGGAAATTAACACATTAAATTTTCTGGCGGTTATATTAAATTGGTGCAGCATACGTTATAAATCATCTTCACTTTGAGATAGTAGTATTACGTAGTCTGCGTATGACAACCTTCAATAGAGGTATTAATTCGCCAATGAACAAGTAGAATTACTTATAAAGAGGAAGAAGAAGAAGTAAAGTTTGTGTGTTAATCTGTGATTGGGAGTAAGTACCACATTTTAAAATTTTATCTATCCTATGTTAAAGAAAGGTATTAAGTTGCTTTTTCAGTTTCTCTTATGGTTTGTGAAAATGACCAATAGTGTAGCAATTATAGAATAGTCTTTTGTAGCTTTATGGTACTTCCACCTATCTTCCTTTCTCACTGAGACTCAAAACCTAAAACCATTTGATGATTATTTCCTCATATTCTCTCATTTATAATGTCTCTGTATAATACATACATTAATATTTAACTTGGTGATCATTTACATATATATATATATATATATATATATATATATATATATATATATATATATATATATATATATATACACAACGCAAAAGTCTAGGGATATTTTTATAAATAGACGTATTTTGTTTATTTGTAATCAACTGAAAAAAAAGAAATGCAAAATTTGTAGTTTAAATTGTTGTTTAATATGTCAAAAACCATAAATTGAAAAAACAGAAAATTGGAACAAAAAAAAAATATATTGCAAATCACCCATCTTTCACATACCATCATAAAGTGTTAAAAATACGAAATATAAACTTAAAATAAAGTATGGCCACCACGCTGGTTTATCACAGCTCTACATCTACTGTTCATGCTTTGAATTACATTGTTAATGTCTGCTTTAGGTAGTTGTGTCCATTGTTCTATCAGAAGCTCTTTTAATTGAAATTCATTGTAGATATTGCCCATATGTGGAGTTATTCTTCGTTGGAGCCTGTCCCATACATGCTCAATGGGATTCAAGTCCGGTGATTGTGCTGGCCACAGCAATACATCAATACTCTCGTTATCCAACCAGTTTGTTACAATATGCGCAACATGTGGCCGAGCGTTATCATGCATAAAGTAAAAATTTTCTCCAACAGCAGCAGCAAACGGGCGCACAACAGGTTCAAGAATAGTGTCCAAATATTGCTGACTTGTGAGAAAGCCACGTGAGAAAATGAGGTCAGTTCTATTGTCAACCATGATTCCGCCCCATACCATTATTGTACCACCTCTGTATGTATACACTTCTTGAAGATGTTGTAATCGTTCTCCATTTCCGAGTCATCTCCAAACTCTTGTCCGACGATAATCTGGATGAAATCCATATCTAGACTCGTCACTAAACAAAACTGTGGCCCAGTCATTGTCAGTCCAATTTTGAAACTCTTGAAATCAGGTTAATTTTGCAGCGCGATTACCTTTAGATAAAGGTGGACATCTCAGTGGTCGCCGACTACGAAGATTGGCTTCGTGGGGACGATTCCTCACAGTACTACTGCTAATTGTTACATTATGTGCAAGCTGTAATTCATTAACCATTTCGGGTGCTGTAATTGTTGGTTGACTTCTGGCATTTAAAATTAAATATCGGTCTTAAGCGACAGTTGTAGAGCGACCACTTCCTGGATGTTGCTCGGCTGGACTCCCAGTGTCTCTAAACCGACGCCACAAACGACTTACGATGCTTTGGGAGACACCCAGCTGGTCAGCAACTTGAGTTTGTCGCATACCAGCTTGAAGGAATCTCACGGCTCTATTCATCTCATCCAACGTTAAATGTTGTCGTTGCATGGTAAAAAGACAATATCTTTAACTCACCTATTAAGCAAGAATGGTATAAAGTGACTAAAATTAAAAACAAACAAAACATAAAAATGTCGATTTTTTTGTCCCTTATAAAAAACATTCTAAAACACGTATTGCTATCAGTTTTACAATTTTTTTTTTTTGATAAGAAGTGAGTGTCTGTATCAACAATTATAGTACAAGCAAATTTATATGGTCATGGAATTTCTGTCATTGGTATTGTCAAATTATTAAAATATCCTTAGACTTTTGCGTTGTGTATATATATATATATATATATATATATATATATATATATATATATATATATATATATATATATATATTTTTTGTCATATTTATTTTATCTAACTTATTTCAATTGATAGACACCTACATTTTAATCGATTCCGAAAGATTTGCGTTATAAATGAAAATATAACTATTAAATCAGGCAATGCAAAAGGAACTCCAATAATTACGTACCTACTTAACTATAGGACCTACATATGACTGTGTTTGTCGTATCTTGGGTTAGGGAGTTTTTATTCATAGTAGGTTATATGGAAGGAGTTCTTTTATAATGCTTGTATTCTTTGTACCATCTTATTCCTGTATTGCGTTATTTATAAATATTGCTGAATTCCATGAAGAGTTCGGTAAAATAAGCTAGTTTATAATGTCCATAGATAAGATCACGGATCGTCTAACACATGCTTGCGGACTTCCAGGGGACCGAGGACTGCAGGTTAAGAAACACTGCTTTAGAGAAACCCAATGCTGTTCAACCTGTCTATATCATCATTTCCCAACAGTCTGCAACGCGCTTTAAATTAAGTCAGAAAATCTCACAACAAGTCAGATATTTAGATTCTTCAGTAACGAATTCATTATTGGTCAAAGACAAAAAACAGTATCCTATCAGAATTATAGTTTATTCGTCTTCCGGGTTTGGACCGTGTCATTTGTGAGTGACCCAAAAGTGGGTTCATCTCGACGTTTCGCTACAATTGTATGTAGCTTCTTCAGGAGAACAAAAAGGAAAAGAAAACAAAAGACAGGAAGATGGGTAGTTAGCAACGGTAACTCAGTTACTCAACGCAACCAGAGGCGAATACTAACTACCAAGATGGGCATTTGGTCACAGTAACTCAACTACTTAACGCAGCCAGAGGTGAAAACCAAATGCCAGGACAGGGATTCACGTCCAACAGCTCAGAACACTAACGCGTCGAGAGGCGGGGAGTGAATCCGACAGAGCGAATCCGATAGAGCGGTAGCGGAGTAATCGTCGGATTCACTCCCCGCCTCTCGACGCGTTAGTGTTCTGAGCTGTTGGACGTGAATCCCTGTCCTGGCATTTGGTTTTCACCTCTGGCTGCGTTAAGTAGTTGAGTTACTGTGACCAAATGCCCATCTTGGTAGTTAGTATTCGCCTCTGGTTGCGTTGAGTAACTGAGTTACCGTTGCTAACTACCCATCTTCCTGTCTTTTGTTCTCTTTTCCTTTTTGTTCTCCTGAAGAAGCTACATACAATTGTAGCGAAACGTCGAGATGAACCCACTTTTGGGTCACTCACAAATGACACGGTCCAAACCCGGAAGACGAATAAACTATAATTCTGACTCTGGCCGTGGAAGCCTACGATTTCAGTATCCTATCAATTGTCATATTTACTTACTTGAACTTTGTACTTACCTATCGGCATAAGATCTTTATCTGTAGCTGTTATTTCAATGCGACCTCCTCCTATCTGTATTTTTTGGTTTATTTTATCAAATTTATAATAATCTTCACCGTTATTTTTATAAGTTTTTAGAGTAGATTTTGAAAAAAGTTGAATTTCAGCTAAAAATAAACAAGTTAAGTAAACTGGATACGAGACTTGGTTTATTTTTTTTTATATTAACACTTTAACCTCTGTATCCTTCGTTAAGTGGACAGAGCGAAGAGAGTCGGGTTAGAATCCAATCGCGGTAAAAACTCTAGAATTAAATTAGTAACGTCGTTAAAAGAGTTTGTCTTGATCACAAATTAACAATGAAGTAAAATGTATCACAGGATGTATGTGAAATGTATGAAGGAAAATATACCAATGAGCTGGTCATGAAGTGAGGCTGGACACCAAAGTGTCGAAAAAAAATACATACAACTGGGAAATAAGCAGCCAGCGCGTGACCGGCGATGTTACGATGTTGAAGATAGAAATTACACAAGGCCAAGACTCCCTTTGGCATTTGGTGTCATTGAATTAAGAAAGAAGAAATCAAGGAGAATAATTTCCATTCCCTTTTGGCAGACATCCTTGTATCTTAGCCTACTTATTTTTATGAAGAAGATTACATTTCTTCCAGTTGATATTTCTCATGGATTACGAATTATATCGCCTTTTACACACGCCAATAATCTAAATTACGGAGATACTTACTTATATTTCCCTTAAACGTACCCTTTGCATCTATTGGGTATGAAAAGAATTCACCAGAAATATCATATTCTGTTGCCATATCCAACCAAGGAATAGTAACGCTTATTTCTGCATAATTCTTGTTAAGATCAACCCTAAAAATAAAAAAGATTTATCCGAATTATTATATTACAGATTTTTCTACATTTGTAATTAATTAATTATCTTTTGAAATCATTCAACCTAACCGCAATACCAAACAGCATGTAGATCGGCTACTAAAAGACCCGCATAACCGCAAATCAATAAGTTATAGAAGGGATATAAGTACAATATGTCCATAGTTGTGTTAGATTATCGACAAGAAACTATTGTTTATTTTAGGACGTCATAATAATATGTGGTACATTTCTTAACTACGTATGGTCAGGACGTCCTAAAATATCCTGTAGCAGCTTCTTGGGGATTAACCGACATGGTATTACAAATAGATATATCAAGAAACGGCAAAGAAGAAGAAAAAGAAACAATTACGAATACTGAACAAGATGAAAAAGAAGAAGTATTGACGTATGCAGAAGTGAAAGAAAAATATGCAAACTTAAAAACGGGAAAACAGCGGGAGAAGACGGAATATGTGCAAAACTTATAAAATATGATGGAAAGGCACTATACAGAAAGATTTATGAACTAATACAGAATATGTAGAACAAAGAAATAATGCCCGAAGAATGAAAGGAGGGAATTATAATGACAATCCCAAAACTAAAAGGAAACCATAGGATATGCAAAAACTATCGAACAATTAATTTACTGAATGTAACCTATTATAGTGTAATGACTGGTATACTTAGAGAAAGACGAACAGAGCACTGGCAGAGTGAAGCAAATCTCCGATATATAAACATCGATGGGTATTTACTTGCTAGCAGTTTCTGTAGGAAAAATAAAAAGAACGGTGGTACTGTAATATATGTTAAAAATACTTTTCCGTCGACCGTCCATTTATGATCAATTTTAACACCCTCAAAATCATTGATTAATGACCCCTATTAATAAATGATTTTCTATTAATGAACGATTTTATTATAGGCAACACAACATACATTGCTTGCATAAATTAATTAAACGCTCTGTGATTGGCAGTGACCTGTGGTGTAGGCAACCAAACATATACCTATTTATATTCTCACTAAAAAATTAATTTAAAATGAAGTAGCCGCTGTTAGTGCTATCTTCATTGTATGTCATTATTTACTTTATTGTTTAAAATTCTGTGTATTTGAAAAATCAAAGGATGGATATTGACGAAGAGTTTAATTTAACTCCACCAGAATTTAACTTCTTCTATCACATAATTTACAGAGGTCCAAGAAGACTTAAATATAAATTTGTCAAAATGCTATACAGCAGATAATCATTTATCAATATCTTCATTTAATTTCAGTAATTGCACCATTTCGAATATTAATGTTTACTATAATAAAACTACCACTAAGGAAACTTTGAATAAAGTCAATGAAAGCTGAAAAAATTGTTGTTTATCGTTAAGTAAATAAATATTTAAACTTTTATTTCTGAAAATATGGTCGACGGAAAAGTTTTGTAACGAACTCATGAATTAAAATGGCGATTAACAATCTCGAACATTAACGCGCTCGCTTCGCTCACGCGTTAAAATATCTCAATTGTTAATCGCCCTTATTAATACACTTGTTGGTTAAATAACTATTAAAATTCGAAGCTATTAACTGTGATAAATTTAATATAGAACAAACATCTGAATTTTGTGGAATAGTTCTAAAAGATATTAACACGGTTGTATTGGCAGTGTATAGATCGAGTAAATGTAACGATTTTAAGTCTTTTTTTACAAATTTCGAAAATTTATTATGTTCCATTATGAGGCCAAATTTAAAAGTAATAGTTTTGGGAGATTTTAATATTAATTTTATTGCGAAAACGGCAAATACTAGTAAACTGACTTCTATAATATCATCATTTGGAATAAATCAAACAATCCATGACTATACTAGAATTACTGATACATCTGCCACTTGTATAGACAATATTATGATAAATATTGAAGAAGATCAGTTGCGGGCAAATGTTCTTGAACCTTGTTTCTCTGATCATCGCGGCCAGTATATCAGTATAAGCTTAACATCAATTCAGCAAAAGTCAAGTGTTTGCACTAGAGCCTTTACGCAGAAGAGTATCTTAAAAATGCGGAACTTTTTATCAGTGTTAGACTGGAACATTTTTAACGATAATCTTGATGTAAATTACCTAGCAACGTTTCTAATAGATAATTATAATCTTGAAGTATCGCAATATTTTCCACTAAAAATCTGGTTATCAAAGACAGAAGATGTCCGGTAAACTGGTTCAATGACAACTTAAAAAATATGAGAAACATTTGCAAACATATAAAATACGTGCTGATTGTACTAAAAACCCAGTACATTACAGCGAGTATAAAAGATATAAAAATCATTACAATACTGAGTTGAAAAGAACGAAAAAGCTGGCATATGATCAATTGATATTAACTTCAAAGAGTAGATCCAAGACGTGTTAGAAGGTAATTAACTATCAGCGAAATAAAACAAATGCTTTACATAATTCAACAACCAACATATCTTGTGACTCTTTCAATAACTTTTTTGTTGAAATTTCTGAGAATATTATAAAATCTCTTCCAAATACACCAGACGACAAAATTGTGAACTATCAAAAATTTACAGCTCCATCGAATTCATTTTTTCTGTCTCCAACCAATCAACAAGAAGTATCCACAGTTATAAAAACATTAAAAAATTCAAATTGTTTGGATAAAAATGAGCTAAACGCATCTTTTATCAAAAGCACTAGGAAAATAATTACTAAATCTTTAACACATCTCATTGATAGTATTTTTTCAATCCGGATATTCCCAACTTCATTTAAATACTCCAAGATTGTTCCTATTTTTAAAAAGGGCGATCGTGACCTTGTAGACAATTATAGACCAATTTCCAATGTTTCGATATTGAGTAAAATAATCGAAACAATTCTGAAAAAGCGTCTTATATCGTACTTCGAAACAAATAACTTTTTTACTAGTTCACAATATGGGTTTAGAAAGGATCGTTCCACAACACATGCACTTTTAGATGTGATGAATGCCATAGTTGATGCCTTGAAAAGCATAATCACTCTGCCATAACGCTGTGTAATCTTTCAAAGGCCTTCGACTGTGTTTCTCATGATATTTTGCTAAAAAAACTGCATTTTTACCGTATAAGACGTACTCCTTTGGAACTAATTTCATTATATCTAAAGGATAGATACCAAGCAGTCAAGTACGAAAATTACCTCTCTGAATTTAAGAAGATAAAGCAAGGAGTTCCACAAAAATCTGGCCCTCATACTGAGTATGTGTTCGTAATGACAGAGGAAGGAGACCGTCGCATGGACTGGGCTAGCTTTAGACATGAGTTAAGTGACATAATTGATCTAAATGTACCAACCAAACTATTGAACAACTTGATGAAGAAGCAGAGAAACTAACTATAAATATACAACAAGCAGCATGGAACAATACCAAACAAATTATAAGAAAAACCAAAGGTCAAAATTATCCTAAAGAAATTCGAGAACTGGTGCAAACAAAAAGAAAAACCAGGAAAACAAGGCAACTCATCCAACAGTTAAAAAGGGAAATAGATATAATCTTTGTGGAATTGTATAAAAAGAATAAATAGATCAACGAAACAGATTCCACCGATTCGAATAAAAGATGGAACATGGACACGTGACGCAAAACAAAATTAAATTTTATTAAACACAATTCCTGTCATTTGACACGTTCTACGTGTCGGACTTGTCAAAATGCCCAACATTTTTGTTGGACATTTTTTCATATAGGTGTTATATAACGTTGGCTATTGAATGAACAACCTGCTAGTTTTTACAATCATATACAATACTTGTCAGGATGACACGTTTATCAAGTTCCACAATTAAAGCTTCCCCTGTTCCAGTCTTCACATACAGCCTACTATTAATAAACTTTTTTTGTTACGCGGTCACAACAGTGAATTGTGCAACAATAATTATTAGATTCTAAGGTGAACCATTGGGAATACCTATGAAAGTAAAGTATCAGATTAGGTTATATATAAAATGTTAGTTACTTAGTTAGCTAGTTAATCATAGGATTAGGTACATTATTCCATTAATAAATTAAAAAAAAAAACTAGTTTTTAAAGTTAGTTTTAATGATTGATCATTATGACCAAGTGTGAAGGTATCTGATAACAAAAAAGAAGTAAATATTGTCCTTACTTGACATTATGAATAATAGTGTTTCTTAATCCAGTTACAATTGAATTTTTGAAAGTTGCACTAATCTTGTTTCCCAAAATATTTACATTGCGACTATATAGAGGCAGCGTAAACGGATCAAATGGAGGTATATCTAGTTCCGGAATACCCTTAACGTAGTAAGGAAGAGTATTTCTGAGCTTATTTAGAAAACATTCACTAAAATTTTCCGAAGATGCCTTGCAACGATATTGCTTTAAGTATTCCGCTGAAATAAACAAAATATTATATTAGAAACTTTTATAACTTTAGAGATTAGTAATTGAGAAAGATTGTATGTAGACCGGTCGCAAGAGATTTGACCTAAAAAAAAAAGCAAAAAAGTTTACCACTTATTCCCCCCCCCCCTAAAACCTCCCTTGTAGGGGGAGAAAAACGGAAAAAATCGATTTACCAAGAATTCGTATGGGGTAAAATAAAATGTTTTAAATAAATAATGTAGCTGATATAATTTTGAACAAATATGTTTATTTTATTTTGAGCAAAAACAATTTTTGTGTAAAATGAACCGTTCTATCACAAACAACGCTTGAATCGACCAGTGATATTGAGTCTCAATTACGCGCATGAAATACATTTTAAATCAAATTTGTATCAACTTGGCGGTAAAAATTACAGAGATATGTTCCGTTGTTTCGATTTCTCCGAAATCACCTAATGGATCTGTAGTTATTAACATTCTGTGAAAATTAAGAATTCTTACGTTTTATATACCTAGTTTTTTTAAAAAACAATTTATTAAATTCATTTAATTTAATAAACATTCATAAATTGCCATTTTAAAGTTAAAAACGTATTTTATTAAATAATTACCTTCAATTACATTTAAAATGTGTTACTTTTCACTGATAGACGAAATATATTCAAAGTATTTATTTTTGTCCTTAAATTGTTAATAATTTAAAAAATTTCACAGAACAAACTGCAGTAAACATAGAGATCCATAAAACTCAAAAAAACTTGTTATATAACTACTCGGGTTTAAGTCCCTAATAGGGTACTTTTTTACCTTATTTCTCTGGACTAATAATTTTAACCTTTGTATTGTCTCTGGGTACGCCTGGACCCAGTGGTAAAATTCAAATGTTTATATATTTATTATACATATCTTAAATTTGAGAAGTGATGTTTCATGACATCCTTAAGATAAGGTTTATGGGTTTTATTTGAAATACAAGAAAGATATCTGTTGTTTATGGGTCCACCTGTACCCAGAAGTGTTTTCGAATGTACGTGATGTTTGTTTTATTTATTTTTCTGAGAAGGGTGATTAGATTTTATGGGTTCTATTTTCGGAAGCGTTTGTCTAGTATCTTTAGTGGGACGTGTACGAACTCATCACTATATAGCCCCCCATAAAATTATTAGACCCTCGGAGATATAGTAAACTGATCACCGGCATCCTTTGCAGATAGGTAAACTCATCACCGGGATTTTTGCCTGGTTTCTAATGCGAAAGATTGCCTCTTACCTGTTATACTTCTCGTTTATGTGATAATTTAATAAATTCAGAAATTATTTTAAGCAAGTTGCTTTAAAATTTAACTGAGATATTAATATGTCTCACGGTGTGGCCTATTAGACGTATCTGCCAATCTAAATGGTTTTGAGATCTAGAAATTTAGTTGCATAGGATTTCGATAGTAAACTTTAAAATGAAAATATTTGTCAACATGTGCTATTTTTGTTTATATCGGAGGTAGTCCCCAACTTCGTTATTTGATTTTCATTGCATTTTTATAATTTTTATTGAATTCTCGAGATAATTTGTTAAGGATACATTTGGTATAAATCTTACCGTTTTGGCGTTATTTGACTATCTTAAAAATAATAGACGATATTGGACAGTTAGTAAATATAAAATATCTAAAAAATAGGAAAAGCTGAAAACTTGAGTGTGCTATTAGTGCATAAAAGTCGAAGTAAAATTCAATTTTTGACACGTGCATTTTACATTTTATGGCATCATTGGCGGAAATTTTTAAATTTAAAGTAATTAGCAATGCATTTATTGTGACAGAATGCATCAAAATGCTTAGGTACAGTTTGCTGTACTTTATCTTTTAATGACTTGTACAAAGATCCCACAACTACAGTGCTTTTAAAAAGCAATTTTCTTACATTTTTTGGTTAGTTTTCGCCATTATTTGTAGGAGTCAGATGAGTTGTTCAGTTCATTTTATAAACATCATGACAACAACTAACCTCAATTAGTGTAAGATACAAAATAATTTTTATTTTGTAATTTGTACTAATTTTGTTTATTGTAGAACCCTGATGATGCAAATAAAGATTTGCGAAAGCTTGGTAGACTAAAAAGAGTACTTCTTTGTCCTATCTTCGGCTGCACACCCAGATAGTCGTTTTGTAGTCTAACTGATCAGCGTTGACTACAAGCGTTTATCGCTTTTTCAGTATATATATATATATATATATATATATATATATATATATATATATATATATATATATATATATACAGTATACTCCCTTTATAACGAACACGGTTATTACGAGGTTTCGCTTATAACGAGGTACATTAGATGTCCCGTGAAATTTCTATTGAACTATAACCCTTTATAGCGAGGTAAATTTGCTTATAACGAGACAAAATAAGATTGCAAAACGTGTTTTTTACGTTTTGGCCCGGCCGTAGCTATAAATAAATACCCTTTTTAACTGCGGGCCGCCCGCAATAAACTTCTTACAATTTATGATTCTTAGTCGGAAATATAAAATTTATGATTCACAAGTGTCATTGTATTGGGTTGACCATCCACACCTAATAATATGGGTCCTAATAGACAAGATGTGGAAAGTGTTTTAAAGGTTGTCAGAAACTTTATCCAAGGACAAAACGCAAATGAAGAAGCATAAAACTGTTTCACATCTTTAGAAAATATGATAGATAGAATACTGGACAATTTAAAGCGGTCAAAAATGACAAAATAACTTTATACGCTTTATACATATTTACAGAATACAGATTTTTTGTTTTAACATATATCATTGACAGTAAAAGTAAACAACTCTTTTTTGTTTTAATGCATTTCATTGATAATAAAAGTAAACAACTTTGTTTTAAAAACGCCATTCAAACAATATTTATTAGCATCTTATATTGCTCCGAATGGCTTCACTATAGAAAGTTAATGTTTTAGAAAACTACATATTCATATGTATGCACAATATTATTGTTGTTGGATATAACGAGATCCGCTTATAACGAGGTAATTAGTCTGCCATTTCAGTTCTCGTTATAGAGGGAGTCTACTGTATATATATATATATATATATATATATATATATATATATATATATATATATATATATATATATATATATATATAAGGAGTCCAATTAGGTCGGTACCATATGGAAAATTTTTTTATTTTTAGTTTTATGAAAAAAAATTTAATCTCTAGTTCTGAATGATCTAGAACTTCAATCATCAGAATCATATATTAGTATTCTTCAGTCATTTAGGCGGTTCATTAAACAACATGAATTTGATTAAGACTTGAGAATATCCACAATTCATTTTTTTTTGACAAACCGCGTATACAACTAAAAAAAATTTAATATCTGATCATTGTATTCTAGGTTTTAGATCATTCAAAACTTTTTATGTAACATAATTATTTTATATGACAAAATTCATAAAACTAAAAATAAAAAGGTTTCACATATGGTGCTGACTTAATACCCTATATATATATATATATATATATATATATATATATATATTTAATTAGAAATCTCAAAATGTAATATCAGAAAAGGTAATTTACAGCAACAAAGTAATAGTATGCCTTACCTAGAAGAAACATCTTATACAGTTAACTTAAAAAACTTAACTACGCTGATTTTTTTCTGTTTGATCAGGATGATCGCGAAAACCAGTGCGAAACAACTAAACAAAAACGGTATAAAATTTCTACTCACCAGTTGTATGACATTTAGTCACAAAAGGCAATTTGATTTTCTTTCGCAATTGAAATTTGAAATTATTCATAACCATCATTTTTTGTCCACGTTCGCTCAGAACGTAATCAATTAGCAATTCACCATCCATGTTGAAGAAACAAGGGCAAATGAAGAGAAATTTTTCTTTTCGCATGATTTTAGGTAGCTATTAATAGAAATTTGTGGAATCATAAAATAAAAACCAATAAATTGCAGTTGCATTTAAGATATATGGATTTGGATTATTCTGTGAAATTACCAAAATCTAGCCGTTTGCAAGGATTTTATGGTCTATACCTGATCCGGGGTGCAGGTACCCTAGTGATCAGTTTACCGATCTCTTAGGGTCTATTTTGAAAACACTACTTTTATGGCGGTGATGAGTTTGTACTATGTACGAGGGTATTTATGGTAATTGGTGATGAGTTTACGTGTACCCCTTTAGTGTTGTACCAGACTTGATCGCTTGAAGTTTAGAGTTGAGAGTGTGGTGTGAAAATCATTTGTGAAAAACAGAATAATAAGCGCTTGCTGAAAAATGAGCTCCAGGAGAGGACTCACGGAAGAGGAATTACGAAAAATCCTTGAAGAAGACTCAGAAAATGAAGATGAATCTACCAATTTAGAAACCGTCACTAGTGATGAAGAGTTAGTAGATGAAGAATTTTCTGAAGAAGATCATGTATCTACGGTTGATGATGACAAAGATGAAAGCAAAAACTCGGAAAATGAAATAGAAGTTCCTGAACAAGAAGATTTACAATATACTGCTCGCGATGTGACAGTTTGGAACAGATATCCACCACCTCAGTCACGTGTAAGGTAAGTGGTGGCTCAAGTGCTACACATATTTTCTTACTAAATTTGTGGGTTTTACTAATTGCGTTGTATATTGTTTAGATCCATCAATATACTAAATCCTGTATCAGGTCCCACCAGATATGCCACTCAACGAATTACCGATAAAACTATATCTTTAATCAGATTGTTTTTCACTGTAAAAGAAATATCACTGGAAAAGTTAGAAGCTTTTATAGGTAAATACTTTCATTACAGTTATAAAATAAATTAACTTGAAATTTTGCATTTTTATTCAAGGTTTATTTCTTGGCTGGTGTTCATGCTGATGGTAGGCCCATTTTTAGAGCTACTATGTCTCTAAAACGATTTTGTAACATCAGCCGCTTTTTGCGATTTAATGTTAAAGAGGATAGATCTATTCGACGTAGGCACGACAAGTTAGCTCCAATTAGAAGTTTTTTGATTTATTTGTAGCACAACTTCCCAAAATGTTTGCTCCATATGATAGCCTGACTGTCAACGAACAACATGTACCATTTAAATATAAGTATCCCTTCAGACAGTATATTCCAACAAAACCACGTGGGAAATATGGAATTAAATTATGGGTTTTATCTGATGTCAAAACTGCGTATGTGTATTGTGCAGAAGTGTATACAGGAAAAGCAGAAAATCAGCCCCGTGACGTACATTTTATTCCAGTTGAATTTCTCTCAAATAAAAGTAAAGAAACCCTATCATCAATTTTTGGGTTTCAGAAGAATATTACTTTAGTTGTCTTGTTAATTACAGTAAATCTGTTATTCTTTTGTCCTCGATGCATTTAGATGACCAGGTGTCATTGTACAAAGAAGGTGTAGATAAAACAGCTAAATTAGCGTCAGCTTATACCCGCAAAAGAGGAACTAGAAGGTGGCCACTTTGCTTATTTTATAATATTTGGCTGGATTTGGCGGGAATTAACGCGTATGTGTTATATATGCATGTAAATCCTCAATATAATAGGAACAAACTACATAAAAGAAGGCTTTTTATAAAAGAATTGGCATATAATTTAACAGAAAAATGCCGAATTGCCCGAATAACAAAAAACGTTTCACAAAAAATCCAAATAAATTTACATGCAGTAGCTGGAACAAGTGGAAATGCAAAGGAAAGTCCAAAACGTGGAAGGTGTAAACATGCGGATGGAAAAAAGACAGAAAATCTCGTACAAGATGTCAAGCATGTAAGAGATTTATTTGTCCTGATCATTCAAATAGCTTTTGTAAAAGTTACATTGAATAAATATATAATTTTAATTGAATATAAAGTTTTATTATTTTTTTATCACAAAAAAATGTTTTTAGTTCATTCAAATATCTTTTGTAAAAGTTGCATTGAATAAATATATAATTTTAATTGAATATAAAGTTTTATTATATTTTTTATTACAAAAAAAAAATGTTTTTAGTTTTGATACATCGATAACATGAAACTACAAAAGCTTCTAATTAATAAAAAAAAATGGAATTTAATTCACAACAGGTATGTACTCATACTCAACTTCTCCCGTACCCATAGACAAATAATGTAACATTAACTTTGGAAGAATAGGAACGTTAACACAGTACCTATAAAAATCATAGAGCTACGGCTCTTCGTTTACTAATAATTTATACTTAAATTGATCTGTTCCATTGTACATTGTTTAATTTTTAAACTACAAAAAAAAAACTGCGAGAAATAAGAAAATATAAATCTTGATATCCTATTATATTTCATTATAATGAGAAACGTTGCAAAAACTTACGGTAAATATGAGCTGCAAATGCAACATTGCAGATAAAAGCAAAAATAATTACAATTTTCATTGTTAATCAATACAGTTCAACTCACTAATGGTTAATGTTTTGATCGTTTGAAGCACTACCACCACTTTGTTTTTTAGTATAGCTTATATTATTATCAGTGGCTGTATTTTTCTGGTTTGACCAGTTTTTTTTTTAAATCAAGGAAGAATCTTGTACTTTATCCAATGAAAACATTATTTATAAGGCCAACCAGCCTGCAATAAATATGCTAAAATATCATCATTTAACATAATATAATTCGTATTAATTATGATACATAATAAATTGTTTTTTTTAGAATTAAATCAAATTTTGCAAGGTTTGTTAATGTTGAAATAGAAGAAGTTTATATTTATATTTAAGTTTTTGTTACAATAATTAGGGAAGAAAAATTAACGAAAATATTGAGTGCAGCAATAAATTAGAACAAGGATAAGAAAATTATGAAAATTAGCTAAAAATAAGACTGCTACGATGCTATGTGTTCTCCTTTTTTTCCCAAGGAATGGAAGCTTAGACACTAAAGACAGGTTTTGCTGACATATTGAAAGCTTGTGAACGATGGGCTGATAGAAGAATACTGAGAATAAACTGGTTGGACTGAGAAAAGGAAAACTAAGTTTTGAACAGCAGTCAAACTAGACAGTTGCCATATTTAAGACATGTCATGAGAGGTGAACGTTGTCACCGGGTCTTTTTCATCTTTATAGACCATAATTAAATAGCCGGAGATGATCGTTGTTGTCAAATATTTAAACTGATGAAACCTTTCAAAGTTGTAAAGATCCCTTGTTACGTGTTTCCTATTCTGTTTCGTTTTTTTTGTTTTTGATGTAGCACTATATTTCGTAGGCTAACTTCTTTTGTACCATTTTCTAGTTAAATAAAATCTTCCTTGACATAAATATTTTTTACTATACTTATATCATCAGTGAAATCCAGTATAGTATGAGACGCGTTTTTCTGTTTATTTTTTCACGATCCTATCCAAAGCGATGTTAAAGAGACGTGGCGACAGAACATTTTTCTATTTAAGACCTCTGCCAATTGTAAAAAAAATTGACCGCTTCTCTTTAAATCGCACGGGACTTGTAGGTTTCTCTAGTTATTCTTCAATTTCACTCTTTGATGCTATCGTATGTTTGTCTAAAATTTATAAATAGCTAGTGCAATGTTTTCTTATATTGCCAGCATTAACTGCCGTATCGATTTGATCTTCTGGTTAAATTCAATCTTTATAATAGTTTCAACACTTGGCTCAAAGTCGATATTTCTATTTTTTATCTTCCGAAAAAATATCTACTTCTGCTAGTCATTCTATTAGACTCTAGATCCTCGATAATCTTTTCTTAGTGTGCCCTTTTTTTGATTTTATCGCTTTTTGTCTTTATTCTGGATCCTCCGCATTTCTGGATACATAGTTTGCACGTTTAAATGGTGTATCATTTAAAGATTTAAACCTTAACTATAAGAATCCCTCGCATTCGTTGCTTACTAGCTTCTTTTCATTCTTGTTTCTTTTTCCGACATAAGTACTTCACATAAGTTGAACTTTTATTTCTCATATTGATTTTGCATTATTTTGATTTGCTACAGATCCCAAAGTGGTCTATACTGTTATTCTATATTCAGTTATTTTTTTGTACCTAGGTTATTTATTTTTTTGGTGCCTTTGAAAGCTTCAATATTACATATCGGAATCTATGTTGCTCTATTGTTTTATAATTTAGAATTTTTTGTCTAAATTTGGCTCTAACAAGGAAATAATACTGGATAATGGGAATCGCAGGTGAAAGGTAATCTAATATATACTGTCAATTATTTAAAAACGTATATTTAATAAATAGAAATGGTTATTTAAAATAGTATACAAAAGATAATTGTTCGGTAAACAAGAGTTATATGGCGATACATCTTCTTTCAACTAAGATGATAAACATTCTCCTTCATTTTTTTGTGTTTTTAAATATGTATTTGGCAAATAATTCTACATTAAACTGGACTTCCGGACACATATTAATAATTCGTAGCTCCAGCTCTTTGTTGACCATGTCCTTTGAGATTATAACCGTTTCTCAAAAACATCGCTGCTAAATATGGGTCTCCAAATGAGGTCGCATGTGACGTTGCTACTCCACCTAAAACATTTAAAATAATTTAAAAGATACTAAAATTTTAAAATGCAACCTTCATATGAGTAAAAACAAATTTTGTCTATATATTACAATTTTTTATGAAAGATTTGGGGAGTTATCAAAAAACTGTCAAAGTGTTTAGACGCATTTACAAGTTTCCTCTTGAAAATTTAAATATTTAAAACCATTATTTATACGGGTTTGAACGTGTAAATAGTGAATAGTGATAAAAACATTAGCTTATTGACTGAAAGTTGGCGCCAATTTGTTAAAGAATTGATAAACGGTTATTACAACGGATTTTAACGGAATTAAAATAAAATTTTAATTTTGTTTATGTGTGACAAACAATTTAATAAAATAATACTGTGCAGGGCCAAAAAAAAATACAAAGAGGGCCTGTTGGGCCAGAGAGAAACCGCAGAAACTTCAGATTACCAAAAATGTAACTGAATTTGACGATATAGTAGACTATAATATTTACGAGGACTTGTCAGAGATTAATGAAAATGATGATTTAAATTCAAATTCAGATTGTACAGACTTTAAGTACACAGACATCAGACACAAATTTAGAGTTAAACATTAGTAAAGCAGACGATAACATTTGCATGACGTAGACTTAGAAGTCATTTCCAACATTGCCCATAACGATAGTGATATTGACAGTGATCGTGATACATACGAAATATTGAAGAACCAAAAAAACAATTCTTTCGGAGGAGACTCGGACAGTAGTTTTGAAGACACTAATCTTGTTAAAAGAACTAAACAAAATAGAAGAATGAAGATGTAATCCAACCAATCAATGAAAACATTAGTTGCGCAAAAGAAAAGAATGAAAGAAAAGAACAAATGGCTGATGAATCAAATCCGTCAGGTTCAGGAGGAAAACCAAAATGTGCGGGAGGAAAATAGAAAACAACTGGCCAAACTTGAGGAAAAAATAACCACCAAGAACTTGGAAATTCAAAAACTTACACAAAAGTTATATGAAACGATGGAAAAAATGACAGAAAAAGAAAAGCCGTTATATAAATCGACTCAAGTTGAAAAACCTGCATAAAAACCAAAACCAGTGCAAAAAACGGTTGAAAAACAGGCAAAAATGCAAGAACAAGAAAGACCCAGTACTAGTACTGGCCAAACAAATATATTCGAAGAAAACGAAACGGAGTGAACAGTCCAACAAAAGAAAAAATTAAACAAAAAACCATAGAAGAAACAAAAAAAAGAGTGATGCTGAAAAGTAATCACTTATAATACAAAAGAGAAATGAACAAGCATGCATAGCCAGAGGTATGCTAAACAAACAACAAGAAAGAGATAACTATCACAACACTGTAGTCGAAATAAGAACTGAGGCAGTAAACGAAAAAATGAAGAAAACTGCGCCCAAACCAACGGCACAAAAAGAAAATGTTGAAAAAACAGCAGCGAAGAATGCTGCGCCCAAACTACCGGCGATCATCCTCAAGACAGTAGAAAAAGCCAATATATTTTCCAAAAAGCAGCAGAGAAAGAAATAGGCTCGACAAACAAATTTGCCAAATCGATCGTCATCCAAACACACCACAGAGACGGCTACCTAAACATGATTAAAGTGTTGGAGAAATATAACGAAAATAATAAAATAGAGTGGACTGCCTATCGAATTAATAATAAAAAAACCAAACGAGTGGTGATAAGGGGACTGTCGGAAATGACAGACATAAAATTCATTCAAAAAGAACTGAACAAAAAAAGCATTGACACCATCAAGATATCAAACATGATATCAAAAAAGAAGACAAAAGCGACCGTCACTTTTCCTAGTCACCATCAACGAGGAAGACGACCAAAAAATGAAAAAAAAAAAAAAACACCGATCTCTGCTACATCAGGATATATGTAGAAGATGAAATAAAAAATAATAAGGAAGTAATGCAGTGCTACAACTGTCAGGGATTCTTCCACGGATCAAAGGCCCGCCACTGCGAATCAAGATGTGTCAAGTGCGGAGAAAATTACTCAAGCAAAGAATGCCAAAATGTCAGAAACACTGACCCAAAATGTGCAAACTGTGACCAAACCCATATAGCAAATCACAGGTGTTGTTCAAAGGTACCCAAAAAGAAAAATTATGCTATACAACCACCAAGGAGCAGGAACATATAAAGTGCACCAGTAACAGAATCTGTCACAAACAACCAGGAAGACACAACAGCTGAAAGAACCAAAATCCGTAATCAATTCTGAAACAGCAATCCTTATGGCCAGCCTCAACGAACAGTTAAAGAACTTCATGTTTATGTTCGAGACGATGACTAGTGTAGTAAGCGCAATGGGCAGTATTGGTGTAAGCAGAACTGTCTAAACGGTTGGACAGTCTGCGAATAGGGTAATAGAATTTAAATGGGCTAACACAAAAAATCAATTCTCTGGACGAGTTTGCCAACAGACTCGGAAGACTGTTGCAGACAAACTAGATGCACTAGTCGAATGTACGCAGTAACAGAAGACCCAAAAAATACCCAATCCTTATATTTTATTTCTTTTATTTAGTTATTTTAATTTTTAATAACCTTATGTTACGGCAGTCATGCAACGCCAATACAATACAAAAAAGTAGAGTGAATAATGATCAGGTAGAAAAGCCGTTTAGGTAAAAGGCCCTTCGGGCATCTAATACCCTTCAGGTAGGTCAAAAAGACCAAACTTAAGCATCAAGGTCACGTACCGACAAACGTGGGCTCGATTGCCAGACCCTTCGGGCGCTCAGCTGACGAGGAGAACAAAAATTGTAAATGTAAAAATTAACTTCAGTCATTCATAGGGAGAAAAGCTCTTCTAGCTACAGTAAAACTACTACTAAGTAAAACACAGGATGTCCCATTACCCAGGGCATCCAAAGTAACTTTCAGTACAACGCCTTCCTTAGGACTCATAGCATTCGTTATGTCCTGCGAGGGGCAGGGGTGGTTGGTTATAGCTTGAGGGTCAAATAGGTTTTGCTCCATTAAGGAGTGTGACCGGTTTGATTTTAGGAAATATGGGTCCCACTGTTCCATTGGAACACACATGTCACTCGGAGCTGGGGTTCTACAAACGTTGTTTCAATTTTCTGCCACTCAAAGTACACAACTCTTATGTTATTGTATTATCTAATATTGAGTGTCAATAAACTCTTACCTCTACCAGTCGAGAATGAATTGGCAATAGCTGTAGCAGATCCTGATGGAGAATACGGTATATCGTTTTCATCTTGGGCACCAGAACCTGCCGAACGGCGTTTCCAGCTACCTCCTCCTCCGCCGCTGATGTTGATGGGGAAAAATGACGTAAATGATGGACCCCCACCTAAAATTAGTGTAATTAATTCAATTATGACCAAAATTAAGACACTTAGCTTAAACTACTTAAATAATACTTAGATTAAGACACCCAAAATGTTAAGTAATATATAGTTCTACCCACTAGAATACTAGTATATACAGATTGGCTCTGTACAGGAAATATTCAAAAATAAAAAAAAATATATAACAGTTTGTTTTATTATAAACTCGTTTTATTATAACATAATACAAAATAGTAACCCTCAAATTTTAGAAAAATTAAAAAAAAGAATGTAAATTAAATAACAGACGCAGAATTTTGATACAAAACAAAATTTGTAGCAAGTTACAAAACAATATTTTTACACAAAACCAAAAAATGATAAAATAGAACAATTCACAAATTAAAATAAAATTCACAATAATTTACATACCAAAAAAAACCATAAAAAAATCAAAAGTAAACCACACTAACAAAAAATACAGTGAGTCAAAATAAATTTGAATATTTTATACGCAATTAACTGATATTAAAATATTGTCGTAGAAAAGTGCATTATCGCTAGACACTCGACAGCCAATGGTCCACTCTACTGTTCAATATAAGAAGTCCGAAGGTAAGTTGCTCCAGTAATGAAAATATGAAACAAGTTATTTCTAAATTGAATTAAAAAACATCCTTTTATAATCTCCTTTAAAGTATTAAGAAGTTATGTACAGTAAATCCTTTTGATATAATTCATGTACACTGCACATTTTACGTGGAAATGTTTGTTTGCATAGTACTTTTACCTTTTTTATTCAACATTAAAGACAGTTTCATGTTACTTAACGAAGTTATCAAAATATTTAGATTTTAATACATATTTTTACTTTATATTTACTTGCAAAATATTTGTTACCAGCAGATCAGTTATTACCTAGAATTTAATGTAGTTCTAATCAGTGGGTTCTGAGAGATTAACGTAAGCGTAGATATTTATTAAATACCTCATACCCTGTACTTGGATTTTTGACCATTACGAGAAAATAATATCTTACTTTAGCAATACTCCCAAACTGGTTGCACATTAATGGTACCCTAATAAGTTTGTCAAAGTAACACTTATGATTGGAAAGAGTTTGTGTATTGAAAGAGAAAATCGCAAGGCGTGTCTTAGATATAAAGCAAGTAGTATTTAAATAGCACGCTTATTCTACTACTGAAAAAGCCAATGGAGGCCCTGTGCAACCATTTCAATCCGTACATAAACATGTGAGTGATTCATTGTATATTAGTGAGACAGTAAAATTCAAGTCACATTTTTGAAAACAGAAAAAGTGTAAATAATGAAGTAGAGATCGCACAATATAAACATAGACCACACCCTGAGACTATAGATCTTCCTGATAGTTCATCATCATCATTGGCTTTTACAACTCTTCGTGAGTTTTTGCCGCGTTTACTATTGCCTTTCATTGATTCCGATCCTGTGCTATTATTTCCCATGGCCTTACTTCCATCTTCTCCAGGTCTTCCCTGACTGCGTCTTTCCACCTTTTTCTAGGCCTTCCTAGAAAGTGCAAGATGAACCGCCTGAGTATTTTCCTCTTCCCCAGGTTCAATGGACCGGCCAGTCCCTAGACTTTAAAACGTGGAAAACTATGAATCGGATAAGAACGGGGGTCGCTCCAGTAAAATCAAACATGGCAAAATGGGGAAAAATCGACCAAGATGATGTGAACTATGACTGTGGAGAAACACAGAATATGGAACATCTTCTTACATGCAGAAACTGTCCTCATCGATGTACCCTCGAAGATTTGTGGCTCGCCAACAAAGATGGAACCGACGTAGCCCGATACTGGGCCGAAATTTTATGAATGACATGTCCGGACACGATAAAGTAAGTAAGTAGGCCTTCCTGTCGATCTTCTAATAGTTGTAAGTTCCTGATAGTTGTAAGTTTAAAATTTGAGACATTATACAGGATGCGGCAGATACACGGCCAATTACAAATATCTCGAGAACTACAGGGAACTCACTCATTGGTAAAATAAAAATTGGTATGAAGGAGATTTCAAGGCTGAACTGTTTAATGAAAATATTTTCATCTATTTACTACTTCCGGTTATACTAGAAATTTTTGTGTGAAATAAAAAAATCTTACTCTTAGATGCCCACCACGGAGTTTCGTCTTCGTCTTCTTGTTGAGGTCTAGATGGTTTCCTTCCTTTTCTATTAGTTTTGTTAATATTGTTGTTGTTTGCAGTTGAACCCTCAGCAGAATCACTGTTTTCTATTGCAATTTCCGGAGCTGAAACAATAAAGCATAAAGAAAATTATTTTGTACTACTTGAAAATACAAGTGATTCAGAAATTTTTAATAAAACTATGTTATAAATCTAATATAACATGGTATCCAAACCCCACATTTTCCATGAGTGTGTCTAGCTAGTATTAAAAGAGTGGCAGCTCTCTCCGTGATCTGTTATATTTGTTGATTCTACGTAGTCTAGTATTGCCTCAAGCTACTTTACTTCACTCACCAGATTTAAATTTGTACCATTCAGACATACAAAAAAAATCCAATGGATATTCCAGAAAGTTAAAAAATGGTAATAACTTCCAAAATAATAATATCTTGTCAATGGAAATACGAAAAGATACCAAGAGAAATATTTGCGAGAAACAGATATCTACAAAAAACAAAGGGGAAATAATAAGGTGGATGCAGTGCATGTAAACAAAAACATAGGTCTAAAAATATTAGCGCAAAATATTATGACATATAGTGCAGAAATTTTGATGATAAAAAAGCAGCAGTACGATCCAAGTCATCGGAATACAATAGACAGTAGGAGGTAGGCTTGGAGAGGTAGTACCTTTATATCGGTTGACTCACTGGTCCTCACAACCTAACAGAGCTAGATGAAGCGAATATAGCTCTGCTAAGTGGAGCCTCAGCCTTTCTAGTCAATACTGTAATGTGATGTGAAGTGCCTTACCCTACATGAGGTATCCTCGTGGATCTAGACATGGACATTAAGGATTACGGCAACATTACGGATCTAGACCGGAAAGTCGATAATTATTCCTGGAAATGGTAAACAGCATTTCTATTACCAAGTTGTGGCGTATAGGAATCGATCCTGGATCTGTGCAATATTGGTTAATAAGAGGCAGGACTGAAGCCAAGGTACTGGCTCTTATACTATGATATAAACTTATCAACCCGTCCAACCAGCGTGGCTTTTTAAGGCTACTTAGCATCTCACCAACAATTACTTCGAAATAGCGGATAAAAAAACGAATGGAATTGGTGGACAATTTAGAATATCTGGCTATAGTATTCGATGAAAATGGAAAAGAGAAATGGGAGCTCGATGCCAGAATAGCGAAAGGATATAAAATATTAGGCAGTTTAAGAGCCTAAATAAATAAAAAATACGATTCAAGACAAGCAAACTCCGAATGTATAAAACAGTAATTAGACTCACAGTAAGATATGCCTGCAAGACATTAACATTAAGTAAGAAGGATAAGGATACTCTGGAAAGGTGGGAAAGAAAAATATTGAGACGCGTATTCGAGGGAAGAAGACAGAAGAAAGCTGGGAGAGAAGAACCAACAACGAATTAATGGCTTTGTACAAACAACCTATCATTACCAGGTTCGTCAAGTCGCAAAGGGTCAGATGATTGCGACATGTAGAACGAATGGCAGCGAGCAGAATGCTTAAATTAGTTATAACCAGGAATCTAATCGGTTCCAGAAAAAAAGGTAGGCCCAGAACGAGGTGGATTAGTTAAGTGGAGGCAGACCTTAAGCACGTTAAGGTAAGAGACTGGAAAAGAAAAGCACAAATCAGAAGTGAATGGAAAAATATTATTCATCGGGTCCTATAGACCAGTTAAAAGCTTTGTATATAGGTACTTAAATTTAAGTTTTGATTAAAATAATTTTAATTAGTTAATTTTATAACTGCATTGTTTTATTTATTTAATATATACTATTTTACCAAAGTTATTCAGTTTAGCATTGGAAAAATGTATTTAAACACGCAGATTGGGAGGAAAAAGGCTTAAACATTGATCAAAGCATCAAGCAGAAAAAGTGATAAAACATATCATGAGCAAGCATAGGATGAGAATTGCTAAGAGGAGACATCAATGGAAAAAAATGGAAGAGGCCTAGACATAGACATAGTACCATTACTGCAAAATAACATATCTAAGCATATGGTAATGTCATTCTTGTTCGGAATATTGGAAAGGTTGCCACTATACTATTAGAATGGCTTATAATTATTGTTACTTCTAAGTAGCATACCATCTTTATTATGATTACGACAAGTGAAGAACTAAAAAGATCAAATTAAAAAATACAGATTATTCAATGACCACCAAACTTTCATACCTTGATTTTAAGAAGTGACTCTTTAAACACTTTATTACCGAATTAAACAAGCATCTAATAGCAGCTTGTTTCAAAATTTGCGGCAACATTTCGATATGTGGATTAAGAAACCTAAGTAATTGGCCCAATTGATGGTTGCGAATATGAAAATAAAAATCGTTCTTGAAAATATGATGTAAGTAGCTTCTAAAACTGATCAATCTTTTACCAGGCTGCTAAATTACAGATCCGGTGTTACATTAAATTTTCACTCTAGAGTAAAATTTTGATGTTAAATTTTTACTCTGTGTGTTAAAATTTTTGTCTCTGATTCGAAGTGAGTACCACATTAGAAAAGTTAGTCTATCCTATGTTAAAGAAATATATTTAGGAGCTTGTTTAGCTTCTCCTCTGATTTGTGGAAATGACTAATTGAACAATTGGAAAATAATTTTTGGAGCTTTACGGCACCTTCACCTATATTCCTTATAACCGAGACTTAAAACCATTTGATGATTATTTACACACCTGTTCTCATTTATTATGTCTCTGTATAATATATAGGCTACTGTGGGAAAACCAATGATTAGTATTTAATCTACATGTACGTTGTTTATTGGTATGTTGTTATTTATTTTAAGTCATAACCGGGTATATGAAAAGAGCTCTTTTATAATTCTTGTCTTCTTTGAACAATTCTAATCGTGCAATGGGGCATTTAAAAAGAAATAGGTCCAGATGCGGTCATTGTATATGCGGTCAAGGTAATTTTCGTTGCAAAAGCGGTCAATTCAAAATATTTTGGCAGGTAGAGATCGTGTAAGCACTCTGACCACGGCGCAGTAGACGAAATATGGTTTAGTCCCCACTTCCATGCGAAACGCATTGTACTATGCACTGTATAATTCCAATAGAACCTTTCTGCCTTTACGTGAATTTGACTCCGCCTTCGCGCAGCTTCATGGTCAGGAGTGTTTGAACTATCTTTAACGTTGCACCTGCCATCAGACATTGCCTATTGAAATATTTTAATCCGTTTATCTATATTTCGAAAAATAGGCAATGAAAACAGTAATGACTAAACCACAATAATCCCCTCATTACGGATTTTTGTAAAGTTTGTATTTGCCTAATTATAAAGGTTGGGGGGAGAATTACCAAAATCTAAAAATAAAAATAAATGTATATTATTTGTATATTGTTAGTTTGAGAGATTGTTTAGTGCAGTAGGTAACAACTTTTAATAATGGAAAATTTTGAAGTGATTGAAACCACCAAGGGTAAACCTTCTGCTCTTCATGCTGGATATCAGTATCGAAAATATAGGAAGAATAAGAAAGATGTTGTAACTTGGATATGTGTAAAAGAACGTCACCACAACTGTAAAGGCAGGTGGAAGACAAAACTGACGGAATTACTCGAAGTCAACAACACACCTATGTCCCCGATGTAGCTCTCTTAGAAGTAAAAAAGGCTACGTACATTTCAAAAATAAGAGCTCGAGAAGAAGACACTCCAACCCCAGACATTTTCAGTGAAGAGTTCGGAAAAACTATTTACACAAGGACTCGATTTTGTGAGTGAAATTCCTTTGTATGCCTCACGTAAGTCTACACTTTGTCGTTCAAGACATTTACAAACTGGTATCGGACCAGAACCAGCATTGTCCATTGAAATAGATATTCCACTGGAAATGTTGACATTAGAAGATGGTCAGATTTTTTTGTGTTTTGACGACACTGCAGAAGGAGAAAGAATTTTATGTTTTTCGACTTCGAAAGCAAAGGAAACGTTAGCAACAAAAACAGATTTTTTTGTCGACGGTACATTTAAGAGCTCCTCCAAACAGTTTACACAAATATATACCATGCATATTGATATGGGCAGCACTGACAACGAAACAAGAATTGTTCCTGTTCTGTATGCGCATCTACCAAAAATGAAAATGAAGGCTGTTTACTATACTGACAAAAAAACTAATCGGGTGGAAACCAACAACAGTGACGCTTGATTTTGAAGATGCTGTTATTCAAGCTCTCGAAACTGTTTTGCCAGATGTTAGACTGCATGGATGCAACTACCATTTTAATCAGTCAATAAATTTTATTTTCAACATAAATTGTGGCTAATTTCCCATTAAAATAGTAAATTGCATAAGATGTCACAAAGAAATAGCTTCAGAACACCAAAACGCTGATTAGATTTCAATATTTTTAACATAGCATAAAGGGAGTAAAATTTTAACACACGGCGTAAAATTTTAACGTTAAAATTTTACTCTAGAGTAAAAATATAACGAAGTAAAAATTTAATGTTACCCTGGGATAAAACTGATTTGTGTTTTCTATTAAAAGAATTATTGTCAGAATAGTCAGGATGACTAGTTAACTTAATTATGTAATAACTTTTGTACCCGTATTTGGCAAGATAATTGTAGACTCTATACTAAAAACTTGAATGCATGAATTTATATATTTGAACCTGTATATTTTATATATTTTAAAATATTAAAACTTACTTCTATTTGGAATATCTTGCGCTACTGGTACTCTTTCAGTAAATTCTTCTTTAGAATCAGAGTTCCATCCCTGTTCTTGAGGGAGTCCCGCAAAAGTATTGGTAGCGACAACATCTTTAGTAACAAAAGCAGTCATTGAGGGATAATAATCCTGGTTCGGAGATGGATTCTTGTAGTATCCCCCTATCATGTATCCTGACTGAGAAGGTTCTACATGTCTCCATAAACCTACAAATATAGTATGATATAATCTTTGTGTTAAAAGGAGATAAGAAGAATCCTTCTAATTATAGAAGCATTAATTTTTTACATACAATTTTGGCAAGCAATTAACCAATTGAAAATCGCAAAATTTTATCCAACATTGTCTTAAGTAGGCTAACTCCTTTTGTAGAAAATTTCATAGGAGAATATTAAGCTGGATTCAGAAAAAATAGATCGACCATAGATCAGATTTTTACTTTAAGGTAGCTACTTGAAAAAGGATGCGAATTCAATAGAACTATCCATAATATCTTTATAGATTTTTGAAAAGCATACGACATTATTAAAAGGGATTAAATGTTAAATACAATGACAAAACTTTCAGTTTCACAAAAACTTATCCAGCTTGTTAAAATATATTTGAATGGCTGTAGATCCAGAGTACGATTAGATAGCAAACTCTCAGAGTCATTTGAAAAAAAAAAGTAGCCTTAAACAAGGAGACGCGCTGTCACCTCTCCTTTTTAATATAATCCTGGAGAATGTAGTAAGAACAACACAAATTAGTACAGAACAGTAAATGGACCAAAATTACTACTAGCATACGCAGATGATATTGACATTGTAGGAGACACAGTTACCGATGTAAAGGAAACTTTAAATAAATTAGAGATATAGACAAAAAACAAGTCTAAGAATCAATGAAGAGAAAACCAAATAAATGTGCAATAACAGATAAAAAAGACGAGATAGAATAGGGCAAATGTAACAATAGACTCATAAAATCCGTAAACTAATTTTCGAAACCAAATTCAGATTTTTGCTTTAATCCGTGCCTTTTAAGAATTGCAAGGCAAAACAGACGTTGATAAAGATGTCATTAGAGACATGAAGAATCTAAAAATTGCATTCTACAACATATCTCCTCAAATAAGCAAAAATCCTTAACGAATTGGTTTCGAGTACTCGTACAGAGTATATCGGAATAAAAGGAAGAAGACAGTTAAGATTTGATTTCACGTACAGTGCGTCTGTGTATCCGCCTTATACGTATTCAGAGCGACGGTGAATATCTGTCTCTGAAGAGCCCTATTAGGGCGAAATACGTATAAGGAGGATACACAGACGCACTGTACGTGAAATCAAATCTTAAGACTCATATAACTTTAAAAGAGTGAAGAGTTTTCAATATTTAGAAGTGACAATCACCGCAGATAACGATATCACGGAAGAGATAAAAGGAAGAATTCAGGCAGCAGGATATATAAAACAGTGATTACACCGGTGCTCATGTGTGGATGCGAGACGTGGACGCTGACAAAAGCAATGGAAAGAAAATTCAGATGTTTTGAGAAAAACATCCCTTTAGATGTTTTGACACAATAGAACGTCTTAATATGCAACAAACATTAGAAAAATCTATCGAGTGTATTAAACCAGCATTTATGTGACCAGATTTCATAGACCTACGGAAAGCCTTTGATAGAATTCAACAAAAGGATGTTATCGCATTCTAAATTAAAGCACGAGTAAATGGGGAATTTACAGAACCCATTAAAGTATACGGTGGAATCAGACAAGGTGATTACTAAGCTCATTACTCTTTAATATCATTATGGATGAGCTAATAATGGAAGTGCGCAAAAGGAAAGGATATAAAATGAGTGGTCTGAAAAGACCACCGCTAATTGATTTAGAGCCGCCGTAAACAAAGTTATTATTGCCAATATGATCGCCAACTTTCGATAATCAGACAGGGTACTGAAAGAAGAAAAAGAAGGAGCAATAAACATCTCAATACATATATAAAGTACGTATTATGAAGTGCACAGTATAAACAAGGCCTGGCACAAGTAGAACAAACGAATAATGGGAACAAAAGAGTTGAAAATACTACACGGATAAGCGGCAAAACTTTATACGATAGATGAAAGAAGTGAAGATATTCGACGGTATACGAAGTAGTACCAGTTAGAACATGAGTACAAAAAAGAAGAATAGAATGGAATAACCATATTATTGATTTGTTCAAAACAGAACAGTAAGTATATCCCGAGACAAATCGCCACTAGGTCGAAGAAGTATTTAAGGACCTAAAAAACGCTGTATGTACAAGATATCGAAGATACAACAGGCCATTTCTCCATTAAAACCAATGGAAAAGAAAAAAGTTTTTTCTTGATATGGAAAAAGCTGTTCATCAAAAGTCAAATATTTACATAACATAAATCTGGTTAAATTATTATTGAACGTTATCCTTAGGTCTTCAACATGTTGGCATCATCAAATCGTATGAATCTATGTATACTTCAAAACAAATTATTTCCCATTCCAGTTTACAAAAGTAAAATAAAAAAATATGTTAACAATAAAACTGTAACAATTACAGTTACTTGTAATGTAACGTTTGTTTAAAAAAATTTAAATCTATAAAAAACAAAATTGAATTATTTTAAATAAAATACAGAAACAACACTCTTAAAAAGTTATACTAATCTAAGTATGAAATATTTGTTTAATACAAGAAATATAGTATAAATGTTACTAATAACAATATTGTTTAATATTATTTTTTATTTATTCAAAAACTTTACCTCTTTTGCTGGGAAGTGCATCAGTCGTACAAAGGAAGAAGACACTTAAAATGCACAAGATCACCATGTTTACTACACACTTTAAGGAATTTGTTTGTTTCTCTTGATTTGCCATTTTGACAACGTGAAAAAGATGTTTTATATTATTTTTAAAATCCCCACTAGCAATTTTTGCCGTTTGTACAAGAGTTGGCATAGTTATTTTAAGAAGTAACATGTTATCATAAGCGTTATTAAATAAAGTAATGTATTTTCTTATTAGGAGATAAAATATGTATACATATAATATTTTTATATCATAATCTGGTTCTTAAACTATTGTTTTATAGAATTTCCATATTATCTACTTTATCTAATGAGAATAAACCACAATTTTAATTAAAAATACATTTTATTTGTTGTTTCTAATTCCCTTTCGGAGAAATAAAATAGTTTTTTATATACCGAATTTAGTTATTAACTTGCTAATTTTATTCGGTATCTGTTATTTTTAGTATGCCTAGGAGAGAAACTCCTTGGGCCTACTGCGGCCAGTACTCCGGAACTCTAATCACAGGTCCAGGTTGTAGAGGCAGTGTGGACAAGCCTCGTATTGCAAGAACATCGGTCCTTTCGTTCCCCTCTGTACCTGAATTTCCGGGTACTCGTATCAAGTTCACCTTGTTAGTCAACGCAGTTGTATCTAGGGCTCTTTTTCATTCCATAACTAGCTTGGAGGTAACAGTTGGAGGACAGCTGCCCGATTGTACAAGCAGATATCGTGTGAATACAAGCCCTATCAACTAGTAGTGGGCAAAGAAGAAGATCGAGGTATTGCATTGCCTACCCATTTGTCCGTCTTGGACCTACCTGTAATCCAGACGATCCTACTCGGACGAAGTATTCGGTAAATATACTATTTGCCAAATTAGTATATCTTTATAGCATAGTATCTGTAACTGTCAGATTAACGCTAGCTCCACTCTACATCTAATATTAAAATCACATGGAAAATTTCGAAAATACAGACAATTCCGAGTTCAAACATCGAAAAGATTATAATACCGATGTTCGTCCGTCTAAAGATCTGGTCTACTGGCAAGGATCGATTCCACCGCAAACCAATAATCTCAACGGAAATAAGGGCTCGTGCTACAACCGTAGCGGACTACGATTGTCTAGTCTAGTCACATTGTTTTAAGCCTTTCGACTCTCGGAACTCCAAGAGATGTCGTTGCCACCTTTGACTAGAAAGGATACGGTCTTAGAGGCATTCAGGCGGCATAATCCCACGAATGATAGCTTCGTACCATTACCCGCTTGAGTAAATGCGTCAACCAAATGTTCGAAGCTGCGGTTCCTTTCGTACTGAGCATAATTACTATCGCAACGACGAGTCATCAGTAGGGTAAAACTAACATGTCTCACGACGGTCTATTATTTCCGCTCATACAAAAATAGTATTTTTTGAAATACATGTCGACAAAAAAATAGTGACAAAAGTTTGGGTCTAAAACTACAATGTGAGCAATTGTAAAACAATTTTGTCATACTAGTAGCATGTTGTGTCAACTCAAAACCTTTTCTGGTCGCCGAAGAACATAGTTAAGGACGTGTTCTTAACTAGGTCTTAGTCCCTAAAGAAGCTTACAATGAACAAGGTATAAACTAAATGTCAGAGAAACCTCTCGCATTTAATGTTCAGATCTGTAGATAGCTATAAATTGAGCTATATCGACATGGGATTATTGCGTCTTATTTTATTGAGGATGATGGAACAAGTTCAGTAGTGTTAATCAAGAGTGTTTTAGAACATTATTACACATTTTGAAAGAGATTCACTAATTTTTTGGCGCCCACATAATCTACAAGTGTAGAAGCGAAAGTTTATTATATGTTTTTTATCTGGTCCGTTTCTAAAAAGACCTGTTTTAGGTATTTACTGCATTGGCGAACATTTGTTCTGCAGTTTGTTTTTGTAGAATGTGTATGTTGCTCTCTTCAGTTTTTGTTTAATTTACAGAGGTGATAAGAAGTAAGAATATCCAATGCGAAGACCTATAATTACTTTGAGTTCAGTAAATTCCTTTTTTCATTTTTAGGTATCTTCCATTAGACCCTTTTTTGATATACTATATGTTTCTAATTCGATAAGGGGACTATTAACTTATTCTTCAGCAATACTATCAGCAATCTCATTACCAGTAAATCTTTTATAATTTGGCTTTGTAACAGTGTTACGTTGTTGTACTGGACGTGTACGAACTCATCACTATATAGCCCCCCATAAAATTATTAGACCCTCGGAGATATAGTAAACTGATCACCGGCATCCTTTGGAGATTGGTAAACTCATCACCGCAGATAGGTAAACTCATCACCGGGATTTTTGCCTGGTTTCTAATGCGAAAGATTACCTGTTACCTGTTATACTTCTCGTTTATGTGATATTTTAATAAATTCAGAAATTATTTTAAGCAAGTTACTTTAAAATTTAACTGAGATATTAATATGTCTCACGGTGTGGCCTATTAGACGTATCTGCCAATCTAAATGGTTTTGAGATCTAAAAATTTAGTTGCATAGGATTTCGATAGTGAACTTTAAAATGAAAATATTTGTCAAAATGTGCTATTTTTGTTTATATCGGAGGTAATCCCCAACTTCGTTATTTGATTTTCATTGCATTTTTATATTTCTTATTGAATTCTCGAGATAATTTGTTAAGCATACATTCGGTCTAAATCTTACCGTTTTGGCGTTATCTGACTATCTTAAAAATAATAGACGATTTTGGACAGTTAGTAAATATAAAATATCTAAAAAATAGGAAAAGCTGAAAACTTGAGAGTGCTATTAGTGCATAGAAGTCGAAGTTAAATTTAATTTTTGACACGTGCAAAGCTTTACATTTTATGGCATCATTGGCGGAAATTTTTAAATTTAAAGTAATTAGCAATGCATTTATTGTGACAGAATGCATCAAAATGCTTAAGTACAGTTTGCTGTACTTTATCTTTAAATAACTTGCTTGGTAGACTTAAAAGTCGTGTTTTGTAGTCTAACTGATCAGCGTTGACTACAAGCGTTTATCGCTTTTTCAGTATATATATATATATATATATATATATATATATATATATATATATATATATATATAATATATATAATATATATATATATATATATATATATATATATATAATATATATATATATATATATATATATATATATATATATATATATATAAGGAGTCCAATTAAGTCGGTACCATATGGAAAAATTTGTTGTTTTTAGTTTTATGAAAAAAAATTTAATCTCTAGTTCTGAATGATCTAGAACTTCAATCATCAGATATTATCATCAATATTAGTATTCTTCAGTCATTTAGGCGGTTCGGTAAACAACATGAATTTTATTAAGACTTGAGAATATCCACAATACATTTTTGTTTTGACAAACCGCGTATACAACTAAAAAAAATTTAATATCTGATCATTGTATTCTAGGTTTTAGATCATTCAAAACTTTTTATGTAACATAATTATTTCAAATTCATAAAACTAAAAATAAAAAGGTTTCACATATGGTGCCGACTTAATTGGATACCCTATATATATATATATATATATATATATATATATATATATATATATATATATATATATATAACAATGTGATTTTAAAAATTTAATCAGAAATCTCAAAATGTAATAAATATCAGAAAAGGTAATTTACAGCAACAATGTAATATTATGCCTTACCTACAAGAAACATCTTCTACAGTTAACTTAAAGAACTTAATTACGCTGATTTTTTTCTGTTTGATCAGGATGATTCGCGAAAACCAGTGCGAAACAACTAAACAAAAACGGTATAAAATTTCTACTCACCAGTTGTATGACATTTAGCCTTACACCCTTTCGTCGCACAAGTCCACAAAAGGCAATTCTTTTGCCTTTTGTGGAGTCTTTTGCAATTGAAATTTGAAATTATTCATAACCATCATTTTTTGTCCGCGTTCGCTTAGAACTTAATCAATTAGCAGTTCACTATCCATGTTGAAGAAACAAGGGCAAATGAAGGGAAAATGAATTTTGTGGAATCATAAAATAAAAACCAATAAATTGCAGTTGCATTTAAGACATCTGGATTTGGATTATTCTGTGAAATTACCAGAAACTAGCCGTTTGCAAGGATTATATGGTCTATACCTGATCCGGGATCCAGTTTACCGATCTCTTAGGGTCTATTTTGAAAACCCTACTTTTATGGCGGTGATGAGTTTGTACTATGTACGTGTACTTGGCCAGTTGCTTAAAATTAAAATTGGTATGTATCAGTCTAAATAAAAAATGACAATGAATGTTTTTTTAAACTTGTTTTAACTATTATTGTGTTATATTAAAAACTCATAAATGGGTTTACAATCATCAGCTTCCTTAACTACCAACTCCTTTAAGAAAGTTTGTAATCGTTACAACTATTTTCATGTTTTATATATACTGCAGGTATAAAGAGGTCAGTGCAACTACCTTTATACACTTTTGTCACGCTGCTTAACCAGAAAATGTTATTTTTCCAAGTCTGCGTTTACCTGTATTAACCACATATTATATTTTGTTAAATATACTCGATTTCTACCAACCTGTCAAACAGTGGGATTCAGAAAACATTTTTGCACCACAGATCATTTGTATACCAAAATAATGTTAAAAGAAAAGTGAAACGAGTGTAACCTATCAACCCATATGGCTTTTGTTAATTTTTAGAAGACGTTCGAGTAAATTTAATTATGGGCAATGTTCGAAAAAACGCAAAATCGATTCAAATTAAAGATTATTAAAAACTTATACGAAAATACAACCATAGAAATGGAACAAGAAAAAAATATAAAATAACCAGCCTTATATAATTATAAAGGAAAGTGAAATAAGGAAAGACTATCCACACGATATTTTCAAGGACATGAAATCACACACAAAAGTATTCGGAACTATAATTCGTAATTATTCAAGATTTCTTGTTGTCTCCTGTATCTTCGAACTATTCTTAAATATGTTTTTTTAACATGGTTAGTTTGCCTTTGAAGTTGAATATTATCTTTCAATATAATATCAACAAAAGTATTACTATTGTTTGATCGTTTAATGACTGCAATCTCTTTAATTTTTTAGTTTTAGTAGTTCTTCTATTTTGAGCATTTATCGGTCTACTATCTCTCGTTAGCTGCTTGTATCTTTGTTTTAGTTTTTTGTGGTGGCGATCCACATTTTTATTTTTGTATAATTTTTTTTGTCCATTTTTTATTTAGCGTAGTAACACAAATTAGAAATTTTACTTTTAAATTGAAATAATATATGTCATTAAATTTTTATTTATTAAATGTTCATATCAAATGCTTCATTCTACGAAAGAGGCCGAAGAAATTCAAAAAATCTGCAACTACAAATTCCTGGACTCTTTCTCAAATGTAAAAACTCCCGTCTATTAAAGTCTATTAAAATTAAACAAAACATAAGCAAAAAGGCACTAAAGGCTATAAGAATTTAAAAAAATGACGATTCCATAATTATCCTTCCAGCAGACAAGGGGAATGCAACTGTGATAATGAATAAAATTCAATATGAAAACAAAATTATAGACCTAATAACAAACGAGCCTTATACAAAATCAACGAAGGATCCAACTAAGCCTTTGGAAAACAGAATATATAGAACTTTATTCAAGTTTAAACATTATTTGACAAATTATCGAAGAAGATTAATTACACTCCATTACAGTAAGACACCTCATTTTTATGGAGTACCGAAAGTCAGATAAAATTAAATTATTAAAAGATTTAACTTATCTTAAACTTCTATTGTGGCATATCCCCATTAAAATAGTAATTACTTTAAGATGCCACATGAAAATGGCTTCAAAACAATATTAAATTACATATTAAATATTATTCATTATATTAAAATATACCGTGTCTAATAATAAAACGGATTGATTTCTGATCCCATGATAATGTTAGGATAAAATTCTAATATATCTAATAAGTTTTTTGTTGTGGATCTTTATATATTTCCATATTTGATGAAATTATTACTTCAATTATTTCATCGTTATTTGAAGTAAATTTTATAATTTGTAAATGCCAATCAGAGCAAACTGTATTAAAAGATTTTTAGATTTGGATAAAAACAAACATTTTTAATTTTTCCAACGTAACTAAAGCTTCTTTTGTTTAAAATAACGACACTAGATCAATGTTTTAGCCCAGCCCAGCTTTATAGACGATATTCGCCGTTGTAGGTAGATCTACATGATAAATTTTGCATATGAATTATTTTCTTATTCAAAATTCCGGACAAGTACGGATTCGTGTAAAATTTATATATTTTACCATTCACGATTTTTTTAACACTATCTTGGGCATGGTCTCCAGATGGACGTAGATAAGATTCCAAAGGCGTAGCAAACAGAAAAATAATATACATTTTAATTGTTAATGTTATGTTTCCGTTTAGAGATTGTGTTCTTGAATTACTCCTAATGTGTCTTTAAATATCTAAAACATGATATAACATTTTTATCTGTTGGTTATTAAAAGTATATGAATATTTATTTGGATCATAAACAAGAAAAACAGCAGTAAGATAGTAGCAACAGAGATGGAATGCCCGCGAAGATGCTGCAGAGTAACAAGAATGGAAAGGACAAGTAATGACGAAATAAAGCAAAGAACATCAATAGAAACAGACATACTAATATATATATATATATATCATATACCTTGTGCTGAGTGTGACTCATGTTACATCGGTCAGACTGGGAGATCACTGAGAGGGCGTCTTACGACACACCGCAGTGATATCAATTTATCTAAGCATACTTGTGCTCTTGCCCAACATGCCATTAACACTAAGCATGAAGTAAACTTTAATGAAGTTAAAATTCTTGGCACTGAACGCAATCTCGTTAAAAGACAGTTTTTAGAATTGTGTGCAATATTAAAACATCCTAATACTCTTAATAAGAGAACGGACATTAGTAATTTGAGCCAAATTTACCATGCATTAATTTTACAGAATTAGGCTTGATATGTTGTTTACTTAAATTTTGTCCCATTTTGGGGTTTTCTTTATCACATTTTCTTATAATAAATTTAAATAAAAATAAAAATAAATATAAATAAATTATTCCTTCTTTAATTAAGATTTATCAACTCATTTTTTATCAATATTTGTCAATAACACTTTTACATAATTAAGTAATTGTTCTTTTTGATGAACTTGTTTGATAAAACTTTAAATTGAATCTGATTCATAGAATCCTTTTCATTATGGTCCTTAATATTTGAACCTTTGGACTGTGGAAATTTTTTATTAATCTTCACCTGTTAGCTGGCTAACTAGTGACGTCATAATATTACAATATATGATATATTGGATTGACTTCTCTTGCTTTGTTCTTTGTTGACAGATCAATCACTGTAGGGTTAATGGTGATCTTAACCACCTTTTCCTTTCACTGCTTGGTTTTTTAACGACAAGTTGTCAACCAAATTTATCACACTCTTTGAATATACCGCCTTATACATAGAGGTTGGTAGCTTGCCTTGCTGTTTATGTCATTGTGACTTCAAGGCCACTTCTACTCACGTTGTTGTGCGTGGGTGTCAAAACTTTTAAATTCATTTACCAACGAGCCTCAGTAAGCTAAAGACTGGTAACTTCATTTTTTTTTTCTTTATTACTATTAATCTTTAATAACTTATAATGTTACCTAAAGTCAAAATTAAAATATAATTTTTAAATAAATTTGTTGGAAGTGCAATCTAATGATCTTTCTAGTTCTTTACACTTTAAAATAAACCTTAATGTTTTTTACTAAGTTTTTATAAAATTTTTTTTATATATACATGTATTTTTATCACATGTTCTTTTGCTGTGCTAATTTTGTCAAATTGCAAACTTTACCTAGTTTCAATTAATTGTTATATACAACGTTAACTCTGAATGTCCAGCTTTGTAAGCTTTTTCATATTTTTTACATCACTGACTGCTACATGTCTTTGTAAGGTAACACACTTTGGTTATAACTTCTCTATGGATGTTTGGTTTCATATTGTTCTTTTTAGATGAACTGATGATGCTTTCTGAGCAGAAAGCGAAACGTCTTCAATAAATAGATGAAGTAGCCATCGTCTTTGTCTTTTATTTCTCCACTTTGACCGATAAACCCACCACTCTTCGAGTGTACCTTAGTTTATATATATATATATATATATATATATATATATATATATATATATATATATATGTATATAGAACAAAAAAGACTAAAGTGGTATGGACATGTAAGAAGAACTAGCCATAGCAGATGGATAAAGAGAATAACCGAATAGAGCCCCATAGGAAGGAGGAAAAGAGGACGACCCCGAAAATCCTGGAGGAACGAGGTAGACGACGCCATGAGTAAGAGAGGCCTAAACGATGGAGAATGGGACAACAGAGAGATATGGAAACGGTTGAGCGAGGGAAGGCAGTGAATACTGTAGAATCCCTGAATATATATATATATATATATATATATATATATATATATATATATATATATATATATATATATATATATATATATATATATATATAGTCGGTCAGATAGCCAAGCGGGCTGGGCGGCCGGCTTCTCATTCGCTTCACTGCGAGTGATTCAGTGGACGTGGGTTCGGTCCCCAGCTCGGTGTACAGAAAAACAAAAAGTCTAACGCAGCAGTTTAAAATTCTAGATGAATCTACGGCTTAGACTAGAATATGCTGGTGTCTGATCGGCCTTTGGTGGAGCAGTACGGCAAGAGATAGGGGCTTGCGGCTCGGTGATACTCCTCCATAGATCCTTACCGGAAGGACGTGACGCTTAAAATACCGGGTATATATATATATATATATATATATATATATATATATATATATATATATATTGAATACAATTTATATATATATATATATATATATATATATATATATATATGAATATTTATTGTTTTATTGTAGATATTTGTAGGTTAAAGATAGCTAAGAGTGTGCTGTATATCGATTGATAAATATAGAGCTCTATTCAAGTTATCCTTTTGTTCGTCTGTCCGTTAAGTCTTCCTTCATTGTGGTATAATGTTCAATCTAAGATAAGATATTTGACAGAGACCTAGCAGTTGCACTATTGGTACATAGTTGGTATATCAGACGCCATTATATCCATGTGTTGATTTGGTCTGTTCAAGTCTTTGCCTTATAAATAGAGGAGCCTGTAGTTCCTTGAATTTTGTGTAAGAAATCACATTCTACCAGCTTCAGTTTTTATTGAGTAAATATAATAACATATTTCAGCTTTAAACATAACCTCTAATGTTGAGTAGGTTAAGTTTGGAAAATCACACTATACTGTACTTTTAATGTACCATCGATCATAGGTACATAATATTAGTATTATTTTTTGTTTATCGTTAATTAACATATATAAGAAACTTGTAAAAGTTTTCAGTGTAAAATTTTGTATGCCTCGAAGAGAAAAAAAAATTGCACTGCTGCCTTCCTGGATATAGAACAACGACCATGTTTGACATGACGGTCTCCTGTATAAATTTAAATCATCCCATTTCACTCCTTACTATCTACTCTTAAAATCATACCTCACACAACGTCACTTTCAAGTCAGATTCCTTACAGAAACCTCTCATTACTATCCCATAAAATCCGGTGTCCCTCAAGGAAGTATCCTGGGTCTCCTCCTGTACCTTATATACACTGCTAATATCCCAACAACAAATACGACCACAGTAGCCATGTTCGCAGATGACACCGCCATAATATCCATCGATGATGACCCCCAAGTAGCATCCTTCGTCCTAGTAGGAAACTTTCAAATACACCTGAACCTACTACAAGACTGGATGAATAGATGAAAAATCAAAGTTAACGATACTATATCTAATCAAATTACATTCACCAACAGGAACATCATATGTCCGAGAATTATATTCAACAACATATTACTACCAGTAAAAACAGAAGTCAAATACCTGAGAATGACATTTGATCAAAAGCTCAATTGGAAAGCACACATCTTGGCAAAAAAATTCCAAATCAACATGAAAATACGTCAAATGAATTGGCCAATAGGCCGAAAATCACAGTTATCTACAGATAATAAACTTTTCTTGTATAAGTGCATAAAAAAGCCTATATGGACATATGGAGTGCAACTATGGGGCTGTGCAAAGCCTTCTAATACCAAAATCATTTAGAGAATCCAATTCAAAATACTCAGAATGATTTTCATCGCGCCGTGGTACGTTAGTAACAAAACACCGCATGATGACTCTGGTATACTGTTCGTTGAAGACGAAATCAGCAGACGAATAGGAAAATATTTAGAACATCTCCCAGCCCACCCCAACGAGGAAGCAAGACAACTACACCTCCAACCAGAAGTCAGACGAAGATTGAAGAGACAGTGGCCAACAAACTTTATTCACTAATTTCAATTTTAATTTGAATTTTCATTCTAATTTTAGTTTCAAATTATAATCCTACATTAATTTAATTAGTTAGTGTTAGTATTGGGAGTGTTATCAGTGGATAATTTCTCCTCTCATGTATTTGCAATACTCTCATTTACTAATAGCTTGTAATAGCAGATTGTAAATTTGCAAATTTAATAAAAAAAAGTGTAAAACTTGTCACACTTATACGGCATATTAATACTTTCAAAACTTCTAGAGCAACAAGTTTTAAATATAAGGTTTGTTATGATGCCAAGATAGTATTTAATGGATTTAATGGTGAAAGCCAACAATTATTAGTTTATATCAAAACTATTTGCAAACAATAATTAAGGTTCGGGAATTAGCCTACAAATTGACGCAGCAAATAATAAGCGATCCCCTTCTACATGGAATAAAAAAAAATTGCAGGAGACATAAGAACGACTATTTTTAAATAGCATTCTTACGAAGGTGGCTTTGCCATTAAATATCATAAAAAAACTAGCATATCACAAGCAACTAGTTTTAATAATTCAAATGTACGTAACTTTTTTTGATAATTTGAAAGACGTCCACAAATACTTTGGACCATTTCCTTCAGAAATAATTTGGAATCAAGAGTAGACTGGTGTGACTACAATGCAAAACAAAATCCTTCAAAAGTTGCTGCACCTAAAGAAGTAAAAAACAGGTTGGTAACGTAACTAACATAAACTTTTAATAGTCTTCGCTTGTATCGCTCAGACCAAAATTTAGTTCAAACTATTACTGACACAAGGAAAGATAATGGAGCATTTCCAAAGACGGATCAAAGAAGCTGTTTTTAAGAAAATGTTGCAAGGCAATCAATCAACAAATCTTTAGAAGTGTGTCGATTTCAAAATGGGAAAGCTAATCAAGATAGTATGCCCATTGTATCTGCGGGGCTGAAACCTTATCCTAAAGCTAAAAATAGACAAAAGATAGGCCTACATAAAAGTAAGAAAATCTGGGCATTCTAAAATAGCTACTGGTACTCCAGTAAAAGGTTTCTTGAATTCCTGCTTTAGATAGAATATCTAACTTAAATTGAATGGCCAAATATATGGCCTAGGAGGACAAATTCGTTAAACTTCCCGTGCTCGAATCGGTATCAATAAAGTGTTATGATCATTTCGGCCTAGCCCAGCCTCATCAGACACTTTGGGCTGATACAAATTCAAACTCGGAAAGTCCAACGAATGTCTCCCAAAACTTCACTACAACAGTAGTTAGCTACAAAGGCGCCACCTGCTTTGGCGGCCGTGAACGAAAACGATATGATAATATCGTTTTCTGTATCCTCTGCGCTATGCGAAATGTGTAAAAGATATAATCTTTTAGCGAAAGCTGCTATCGCTTTAATAAATTAAATGGCCAAATATATGGCCTAGGAGGACAAATTCGTTAAACTTCCCGTGGTCGAATCGGTATCAATAAAGTGTTATGAACATTTCGGCCTAGCCCAGCCTCATCAGACACTTTGGGCTGATACAAATTCAAACTCGGAAAGTCCAACGAATGTCTCCCAAAACTTCACTACAACAGTAGTTAGCTACAAAGGCGCCACCTGCTTTGGCGGCCGTGAACGAAAACGATATGATAATATCGTTTTCTGTATCCTCTGAAATGATCATAACACTTTATTGATACCGCATAGCGTAGAGGATACAGAAAACGATATTATCATATCGTTTTCGTTCACGGCCGCCAAAGCAGGTGGCGCCTTTGTAGCTAACTACTGTTGTAGTGAAGTTTTGGGAGACATTCGTTGGACTTTCCGAGTTTGAATTTGTATCAGCCCAAAGTGTCTGATGAGGCTGGGCTAGGCCGAAATGATCATAACACTTTATTGATACCGATTCGAGCACGGGAAGTTTAACGAATTTGTCCTCCTAGGCCATATATTTGGCCATTTAATTTATTAAAGCGATAGCGGCTTTCGCTAAAAGATTATATCTTTTACACATTTCGCATAGCGCAGAGGATACAGAAAACGATATTATCATATCGTTTTCGTTCACGGCCGCCAAAGCAGGTGGCGCCTTTGTAGCTAACTACTGTTGTAGTGAAGTTTTGGGAGACATTCGTTGGACTTTCCGAGTTTGAATTTGTATCAGCCCAAAGTGTCTGATGAGGCTGGGCTAGGCCGAAATGATCATAACACTTTATTGATACCGATTCGAGCATGGGAAGTTTAACGAATTTGTCCTCCTAGGCCATATATTTGGCCATTTAATTTATTAAAGCGATAGCGGCTTTCGCTAAAAGATTATATCTTTTACACAATATCTAACTTGTTTTTAAGGAATTGCGCATTTTCTTTATGTAGACCTCTGTGGCTTATTTTTAATAAATCTCTTATCAAGGGTCACTTTAAATTACAATTTAGGAGAGCTTTTGTTAAGCCCATACACAAATATGGTGATAAGTTATTATTGTTCAATTACAATTCTTTCTGCTGTTCCTAAAATTTTCGAGGTTTTAGTGACTAATTTTTTCGTAGTTCATCTGAAGAATCAGCTTTATACTGGTCAGCATGGACTCTTGCCTGGTCATTCGACTTCTACTTGGATTTTGCATTAATTATTTGTCTGAAACTTTATTTTTAGAAGTTCAAATTTATATAGACTTTTACCATTTACTCAAAAAATTACGACTTTAACTAATCATTTGATGATTCTTTCTTACATTTTAGCTAATTAATTCTAATTTGGATCTACCTATTGTTTTGTATTATAAGATTGAAGTCTGGTATAATGAAAGGTCTGTCAATGAAAATGTCTCTCCAAACTACATAGAGAAACTTTGAATATTTGAACAATAGTCTTTCAAAGATATAACGATTATGCATTAAATTGAAAAGATACTTCTTGGTATTGCTCAAATTTTAAAGAAAAATATGTCTAGTAAACAAATTTACAAGTTCTAATATTATTTAATCAGAATCCTTTATACAGGGTCACTTGTTTTGAAAGTTATGTCATTTGAATTGGCCCAACTTTAAATAAAATCAACTTGAAGCAATTTAATTACTATATTGTGCTTTCATAACACTACATCTATCCAATATTGTTATTATATTCATCTTTTTAAATCATGAAATGTCTTGAACACCACCAATTATTAAGATATTTTTGATTATCATTGTTGAATATCTTGGGCATTGTGAAATTATCACATTATATTTATTCTTCTAATTGTGATTTGCTTTGGGTATATTAAAATCATAACAATATATATATATATATATATATATATATATATATATATATATATATATATATATATATATATATATATATATATATACATGTGTATATATGTATATATATATATATATATATATATATATATATATATATATATATATATATATATATATATATATAATACTCCAACTAATAAAACATTCTTCAATTTCCAATCTTTAAAATCGTTTCATTCCGCCACTGGCAAGTATGAGGAAACCCATTTGTATTATGTACTCATCCACTTATATACGTTTTATTATGTTTATGTATAAATGAACACCTGCTTTTGTATTTGTACGTCCATTCTTTTACCAAGAACAGTTTTATTGTCTAGCCAAATGCCAAAATATGCCACTTTGCATTATCATTACTTTCAATCCAAACGGCCATTTTCTTAATTTCCTACTCACAGTACTCAGTAGCCTGGAGTAAATTTTTATTCTTTTCTTGTAGTTTTGGGAAGAAACACTGTCTTTAAACATTCCACCAAATCAAAGTACCGGAGACGAAGAGAAAAACTTTTCAATGAAAATTGTTTAAAGAAAAAAGCTTTTTGAAGTAATACGGTGTCAAATTATTTGAGTAAATACATAAAAATAATACAGCTGGAGAATATAAAAGCCCAAATTCGGGTGATTAAAATAATACTTAATTACCAAACATCATTAATTCAATTATAACTTTGTAATTTTACAAAGATCAAATTGACGAGATTAATAAAAACATAAATAAAAACCTTCTCGCAGCAGGACTACAGGTCGCAAAGAAAACAAAGACTAAAGAAGACAAAATAAGCAACGAAACTAAACAGCTAATGACCGAAAGAAGACAACTACTAGCGTAAAACAAACGCTATATTCAAGAATACAGAGAACTTAATAAAACAATTAGAAAAGAACTAAAACGCGATATACAAAAATGGAACGAGAACTTAATAGAGCGAGTCATTGAAAACAACAGAGGCTTAAAATGTCTAAGACCCACACTGGGAGTTCAAAAAATCATCAAAATTAAAGACGCCAACAATAAGGAAGAGAAGGACAAATATAAAATAACAAATATTATCGAAGACTTCTACACATCCTTGTACAGCTCACAAGGCCAGCCTAATGAAACAACAAAAGAGAACGTCAAAAGAAAAATGAAAAACGTAGGATCAGAAGTACTACCAAATATAAAGGGATTCGAAATAGAAAGGGCTTTAAAAGAGCTAAAAAATAATAAAGCTCCAGGACACGATGGTATAATTGACGAGCTCTTGAAAACAAGCAAGACATTAACAATCCCTGTACTAACAGAGCTATTTAATAGATGGCTCCATAATAGCAAGATCCCTAAAGACTGGAACTAGAGTCTAGTAATACTCTTACACAAAAAAGGGGACAAATGTGATCTACAGAATTATAGACCTATATCGTTGCTCAGTCAAGTATACAAACTATTTATGAGAATTATTAACAACCGGTTAACCTACAAAATGGATAATTACTAACCGGTTGAACAGGCAGGCTTCCGCAAAGGATATAGTACATCAGACCATCTGCTGACAATGAGAACATTGATAGAGAAGGCAACTACCCGTATTTTTTGCCTTCGTCGACTATGAAAAGGCGTTTGATAGTATCGAGATGTGGGCCATATAACAAGCTATTAATAATTGTAGAATAGATTCGAGATAAAGGCAACTAATACATAATATATATGAAAATGCAACTACGATAGTACAACTAGACGAAAATACAAATCACATACCCATTAAGAGAGGAGTGAGACAAGAAGACGTAATATCGCCAAAGCGTTTCAACCTAGCCCTAGAAGACGTCTTCAAAACTACAAATTGGTCAACCTATGGCATTAACGTTAATGGCAACAAGTTAAACCACCTCAGATTCGCTGACGACATAGTGATTATAGCGAGCACATTCGAGGAACTGCAAATTATGATGGGGGAACTAGCAGCCAGCTCCCAATACGTCGGCCTAAAAATGAATATGAAAAAAACAAAAATAATGACAAACACAGATGACCCCAGACGTATAACTATAAATGGCAGTGACATAGAACAAATCCAGGAATATATCTACCTAGGCCAAATCCTGAGACTTGACAAAGAGAACCAAAGTGCCGAAATTACTAAAAGAGCAAGACTAGCATGGGCAGGATTTGGAAAACTTAGTTGGATACTTAAGAACCGCAAAATACCCCAATACTTGTGGAGCAAAGTGTTCAACCAATGCATCCTTCCTATCATGACATATGGATGTCAAACATGGACCCTAACCAAGGCAAACATGAATAAACTAGTCACAACAGAAAGAACAATGGAAAGAGCAATGTTAGGTAGAATACGATTGTCAGATAAAAAGAGGAACGACTGGGTAAGATCCAAAACAAAAGTAGAGGACATAGCTATAAAAATTGCCAAACTTAAATGGAGCTTCGCGGGCCACACTGCTAGACAAAAAGACCAACGTTGGAATACTACAATAGAACATTGGAGACCTTACGAAAGTAAACGACCAAGAAGAAGACCACAGATGCGATGGGTTGATGATATTAAAAGAATAGCCGAAACAAATTGGAAATATGTTGCTCAGGATAGAGACCGATGGAAGGAGTTGGGAGAGGCCTATGTCCAAATATGGACGACAGAAGGCTAAGAAAAAGAAGAAGAAGAATTTTACAGAAACAACAAGATAGTCACAATTTACATTTACTCGAAACATTAAAAACAAATTATTTTAAACATACAACTTAATTCTCATCGAAAAAATTTATATTGTGAGATATATAGTTAGATAAAATAAAATAATAAAATCTTTTAGCTATGCAGATTGCAAAAGGTCATAATAATAAAAAAATATTTTCTAATATAACAAAAGTTAGACTCAAATGTGCAATCCGGGGGTAAACAGAGCCAACCTTCATTCTCAGGTCTCCTGGTAAAGATTACTTCAGGGGAAACACCATTACGAGGAAAAATTAAGATAGAGTCTTGGAATCTCAGAAGTGTTACGGGTAGGGGTATGGTGTTAAAAGATGCGTTAAAATGAAGGAGAGTACAAATTTCTGGCATTCAAGAGACGAGAAGTCTAAAGGACAAATTGCGAAAAAGCTATTCAAACTGGTTTGAATGAGAATGAAAGAAAAGATTTCTGTCATCAATTGGCAGACATACTTAGAAATATTTCTTCAGAAAGAGAAGTTATAAATTGAAACCATTTTATTGCATTTATGAGTCAATCCAAGATAGCCTAAGGAGCAGTACATGAAGAACCAAGCTTTGGAACTAGAAATTACGCTGATGAGGATATGTTGGCATTAACAATATCACTAGATGTGGCGAAAATCACACCCAGTCAACTTATCACCTACAAAAGTCGAGAAAATAGTCCTCAAATAGACCTTAAATTTACCAAGGCAAATAAATTGGAGTTCCCAGTGATTATGTCAAGATTATAAGGTATATGTATAAGGCAATAATAACTGGTGTGAGAACAAGGGCAAGAGATTTATAAATTTCATTTGAAAATAGGATTTTTTTTATATACGATGAGATCATTGATAAAGACTAAAAACTTTGTTTAATAACTAATTTGTGTAATAATTACTAAGCACTACAGGGCACAATCTTATTCACTTCACCATTGTTGCTAATTTTAATAATTTAGTAAGTATTTCTAAGAATTTTAATATGTTTGATTCTTATTGAATGTATCATATGCCAGTAAGCCTTATAAAAAGTATCAATACTATTTTTTTTTGTTGAGTACGATGATGATTAGTATAATCACAATCTGGACAACTACTATTCCTTAAAATTAGGCGTTTACCCTATAGCATCTATTATCTAAACTAACAAGATAGTTTAAAAGGCTTTGTCCTCTTCAATCTTCTAGGTTGCCGAGTCGTATCGAGGAGCTAGTTTGCCTCAAGATTCTTGTACCCATGAAGTCGTTATTCGTGACTTCCTGCCATCTTCGTGTTGATTATATCCACAGTTTCTATTTCTAGGTCCTCATGGAGGTCACTGTTTACCACGTACCAAGGAGTATATGCAATGTTTCTCAGTATTTTATTTTGGAATCTTTGTATTATTGTTATATTACTTAGTCTAACACATCACGAAGTGGTCATCCATAAGGCTATGCAGGTCTCAATATTTGTTTGTAATTGTTTGTAAAGTAGTAACTTATTATGGATCGATGGAGTGGAATTTGTTCCAACTAACCATACAACCAACAATACAGTTTTTTATGCCATATGTTTAGTTCTTCCTCTCTTTTCTTTACGTGAGCCTTCCAGTGTAGTTTGACATCTAATTTTATACCAAAATACTTAACAGAATGTTCGTATAGTACTTGGATATTGATATTATAACTGGTGTTTATTGTATTTTGGTATTTGTAAAATTAACATAAACAGATTAAGTGTCATTCAGCCGGATTTTCCACTTTTTGTCCATTTGTGGATTTGGTTAATTGCTATTTGGACCTTGTTGGTCGCCTCTTCATTAGTCGTCCCTACTGCATGGATAACACTATCTTGTGGAACACCTGCTCTAATTTCTTTTAAGAGTAAAAAACAATGTTCCTGTTTAAGTCTAAAATACCGTTCATTTACGTACCACTGTAAAAGTTGTGAGTACTGTTAGTCAAAAAACTTAAACTTATCTTAAACCTTCATACCAGACTTTATCTAACGCCTGTGCAACATCAAGGAAGACAGCTGAACAGACTTTCTTTTCTTCTAGCGATCTTTCGACAGTATTTGTAATTCTGTGCATCTGGTCGATTGTTGAGTGCTTATTCCTAAACCAAAATTGATGCGTCTAAACCAGATTTCTTGCTTCAATAATTATTGGTTTAATTATCTTGGGGAGAAAGTTCAAAAAGGCTTCGATATCACAGGTAGCAAAGATATCAGTCTGTATGATGAAACCTCATGTACTGGTTTTCCAGGTTTAAGAATCATAATGACTTCGGCTATTTTCAGTATTATTGGTACATATTTTAATCTGAATGCAGCGGTTTGTCAGTTTTACTATACCTCTTCGAAGAAGATTTTTTTAGCAGCTCACCCGTAATTAAATTATAGCCCGGAGCTTTCTTCGGGTTAATACTCGTATTTTCCTTTATTTCTACAAGCTCTTCTTTTGGTGTAGTTAGTAAACTTTCTTTCTTTAACATTTTGCTCACATCTTTGAATATAAGCCCTTTTAGTCTATTAGTAGCTTTCAATAAGATATAGTCAGAGCTACTGTTATCTGTTAACTCCTGTAAGTAAGAATTGATTGAATCATTCTTTACTTGTATGATAGTCCTTTAGTTTAGTCGATATAGTTTAGTCTTATCTTGAGGAGCCCTTATTTGTTGCCAAATTCTTCTCAGCTTTCTTAACAATTCTGCTGCTTTATATAATTGCTGTGCGTGTCGTAGTGGAACTCTTTAGATTTATTTTCGCTTCAACGCTCAGCTTGAAACTTGTCCAATCCGTCAATTTGATTTTTAATGTAGGGTTATTTTCTTTTTTAATAACCGTGCCACTTATGATTAGTACTATGGGCGAATGATTAGAATTTAAGTCCAAACAATGCTCAATGTCTAGGGAATTAGGTGAAATATTCTTAATGATAAAGAACTCTATTAGATCAGAGGTCTTGTTTCTATCAATAGGTACTAATTTTAAACAAATATGTTTTTTTATATACGCCTCTTTTTAGTTCGTTTTGATAGCCCATGATTTGATAAAAATAGTTGCAGATACTTAGTTATTGGGTTTTAATTTAATAAAACTTTAAGAATCTCTTATTTTAATCACTTATTCTTGTATTGTAACATATTGTAACAAATACATACAAAGTATTGTATTTTGGAGGAATATTGTTGGACAGCTTTGTCAAGGGCAATGTACGAAAGTTTTAGTTTTTTTACATAAAAGTTCTGTTAGAATAATAGATGTGATATGTCACGTATCTCTTCAAGTATATTTTTATACCAAGAAGCCATAGACAATGTAAAACTGTATAATTGGGGTAAAAATAAACAGGTAATCAGTAGCAATTAAATATATCTAAATAAGATGAGAACAGTCGTATTGAATATTATCGCCATAAATTGGAAATTGGGTGAAAGAAAAATAAAAAACAAAAATTTGCAAACCTGGAGAGATTTTCAAACTAATCACTGACCTACCTGCATCCCGTGGCACGTAAATAGCATAAAATGCTTGCAAATCGCAAAGGTTTGCTAATCTAAAAAAATAATTCAAATCCGGATGTTTTAAAAACAAAGGTTGGTTGGTATTTTCAATTCAACTAAATTATATTGATCCCATCCAATCCTCCAACTATGCGAAAAGAAAAATTTCTCTTCATTTGCCCTTATTGCTTCAACATGGACAGCGAACTGATCATTGATTACATTCGAGCCAACGCGGACAAAAAAATGATGATTATCAATAATTTCAAATTTCAATTCCGAAAGACTCTAAAATCGAATTGTCTTTTGCTGACTTGTGCGACGAAAGGATACAGGTGTCATACAACTGGTGAGTAGTTTTTATGTTTTCTTTATTTGCTTCTTAATACTCTTCGCGGACCATTATGATCAAACAAAAAATATCAACTTTTTTTTAAATTAAATTAAAAAGTTTTTTAATACTACTGTATAAGATGTTCCGTGTAAGCGGTATAATATTACTTTGTTGCTTTAAGTAGAATATATCGTATGATATTACATTTTTAGATTTCTGATTAAAATGCATATTATCGCTTATACATAATGTGAAGTCTTAGTTACATCGTTTCAGAATTACTTGTTTTATATAACCAAAAAAGTTTGTAGCTTATTCTAATACATGGTATATCTCAAAGAATATACCATATATTATATATATTAAGTTGACTTTCCTGACGATCAGTCGCACACGAAAATGCCAAAATTATTTATAATGGCGTTGTTTTAATTTAATTTTACTACTTAGTTTACAATGTATGCTTTGTTAATACGTTAACAGATGGCGTTAGGAGCAATCAATGATTTATTTAATTTGTTTAAAATATAAAAAATAAATAAATAATAAAATTACTTTATTTAATTTTAAATACATTATTTAAATTTTAAAAATACAGTAAACATGATATGAAACGTCGCGCTAGTCTACTGTACCGCTTTCTGTATCACTTTTTTTCTAACTTGACACAATTTGCACGTTCCGCGAACGGTAGAGTGGGACACCTTTGGTGAAGTTGAAATCTAAACACAAATTATGTCAATATTGTTCTTTCAAGTTTTTTCTATTGAACAACATTTTCTTTTATGTTCATTTGGTAAAGAAAATTTTATAATTGGATGGGTATATATTTCTCCAAATTCCTTACGAACAACACTGTTTATCAGTCGAAGATATATCTCAAAGGTATAATCATCATAAGACATATATTCGGCGACTTCAATCTTCCTGATTATGTCCTGGTGAATTATCCTGGTGGTTGCAAGGTTCCCATGCATTGTACTTAGCTGAGTTTTATGGTTTCTTGAATTTTTTTCAAATGATTAATATTCCAAATGAAAGAAATGTGTTTTTAGACTTAGTATTTACAAATGTTGTGATTTACAAGTAACAAAAGCTTCAAATCCGATTTTTAAAAATAGCTATCATCACATAAGTTAGGCTTACAATATTAGTTTATGTGAATGTCAAGGTAAGTCATTAGAATATACTGAATTTTATTATGATTTTGTAAACGCAGACTATGAATGTCTCAATAACTATCTTTCAATGATTCCTTGGGAAGACCATTTGAGTTTGTCAAATGTTAATTTGACAGATTATGTAAAGATTTATCAAATCAATGTTATAACACTTATCTGAATCAAGTATTCAAGTAAACCATAATTTACAGTACCTGACCAAATTATTAGGCGAAGCATTAAAAATTTGCATTTTTTAAAATTAATAATTTTTATCAACAGGAATGAATTATTTTTGCGCATAACAACATTTAGTATAGTATGGTAACATTATTGTACTATTTTAACGTTGGCAACACCGCCAAACCCGCCATTTCTAGACAGCATTGCGTCCTGTCAACTAGTGTGCATTTTATAACCTCAAATACTGTCTGTGAACATTTAATTTTTAAACGGTTTTGGCCTGAAATTTTATTGCAGAGGTGAGTGATTTATCCTTTTTTATTATTTTTTAGATTATAAACATATGAAGTGAAGTTATTGGTATAATTAAGGGTATTATACATTTTTGGATGGGGAAAAACGCTGATCTGTCACCAAAACGAGTAGGTCAGGTATTTGGACCCTTGAAAGTTGGACAAATGTCTCAAAATTAAATAGCAGCCATGGTGGGAGTATCAAGAACTTTTGTAAGGAATATAAAACAGAAAATTGCGTCTGGAGTCAGTTTGGATCCAAAGCGTAAGGGTCACAGCGGACGATATTATGTGACTACTCCTAAGACTGATCGCAAAAAAAAGAAATATTTGCCTAGTAAACAGAAAGAAACACTGCGAATGCTAACCCAGGAAATAAGAGATGAAGGAATGTGTGTTTCAGAAAGCCAAGGCTTACTCCGGCTATGATAAAGAAACGTTTCGAATGGGCACAAAAATACAAAACCTGGACAGTGGAAGACTGGAAAAGGTATATTTGTGTTGTTTTGCTTGAATATCAATATTAAAAACTAAAAAACATGAGTATTTCTAAAATTTTTGTTGATTTCAGGTCTGCTTCTCGGACGAATCCGTTTTTCAAGTTTTGGCAGAAAAACGAAGTTTGTTGGGAGACGTCCCAACGAGAATTACAAGCCCTTGTGCCCACCTGCACAGACTGCATTGTACCCACCATCAAACACCCACCGCCACATGGACAACATATTGCAAACTGTTTCAGTAAACTTTTTTTAACAGTTTATTTGCCACAATCAAATATTTTATCCTTACCCAATAAGTTAAGTAGTGGTCCAGATGGTATTCCTGATTATTTCCTAAAGAACTTTATTTATGTACTAACTAATCCAATACGTCTTCTTTTTGAGTCATCATTAAAGACATCGGTTTTGCCAACTTTATGGAAGCATTCTTATATCTGAGTAATTTTTAAATCAGGTAATAAATAAGATAATATTAAATTATCGAAGCGTCTGTAAACAATCCTCTATACCAAAACTTTTCGATAGACTGCTGCATGATCGATTAAAGTTTTAGTGTAAAGAGTACCTAATACACAATTAACATGGATTTTCTCAGAATAAATCAACGGTAATAAATTTAGTACTCTTTGAACAAAAAATATTAAACGCCTTGGAGAATAACAGTCAAATGGATACTATTTGTACTGACTTCTCCAAGACATTTGACAGAGTAGATCATAACATTCTATTAGAAAAATTAAATGCATTTGGCTTCAATCATCAATCCTTACAATGGTTTAGCAGCTTTCTAAGAGACCGCACAAAACAAGTGAGAATAGGTTGTTTTAATTTAAATATGAAATCAGGACATATTCAAATATGACATGTGACATTAGGAGTACCCCAAGGAGCTCACTGTTCACCATTGTTATTTAAATGTTCATAATCATCATAAGTGGCTTGACAATCCGTTGTGGATCTTGTCCTGCTCACAAAGAAGTCGCCACTCCTGTCGATTCCTGGCAACTTCCCTCCATCTTCTGACCATTAAAATCTGTAGGTCATCTTCCATATCATCAATCCATCTCCTTCGTGGTCGTCCTCTGCTTCTTGTGTACTCTGGTTTTGAAAATGTTAATCTCTTCGTGTGTTCATGATCTGACATCCTAGCAATGTGTCCAGCCCATCTAAGTCTCTACATTTTGACGAATTTCACATTATCTGGATCGGTGTATAACTGATATCGTTCAAAGTTATACCTTTGACTCCATAGCCCATTCTCATTTACGGCCCCAAAAATCTTTCCATCATTTCCAAAAATACCAAGAAGTCTTTCATCATTTTGAGATAAGGTCCACGTTTCAGCCCCATATATCAAAACCGGTCTTATTAAGTTCTTGTATATATTGAGCTTTACTGCACGTTTTATATTTTTCTTTTTTAAATGTTTCTGGAGACCGTGAACAGTTCTGTTTGCTATTGCTACGCGTCTTTTTATTTCGTCGCTTGTCGTGTTTGTTGCGTTTACTAGCGATCCAAGATATGTGAATTCTTTGACTTGCTCAAAGGTGTGGTTGTTAATTTGAATTCTCTGTTGGGTACTTCGGGAGTTTTTATAAACCAACATATATGTGATTTTTTCCTCGTTTACCACAAGTCCTAATTCACTTACCGCGTCCGCAAGCCTTGCATACTGCACCATGTCTCTCATACTTCTGCCTACTATAACTGTATCGTCAGCGAATGCGAGAATTTACGTCGATCTATTAAAAATAGTTCCATTCATTCTAATATTTAATTGTCTGATTGCCTTTTCCAAGGCAATATTAAAGAGGAGACACGCCAGTGCGTCCCTCTGTCTTAGACCATTAATAATGTCAAAGAACATAGAGTTTTCTCATTCAATTCTAACGCATGAGCTTACGTTTTGCATTGCTCAGCTCTTAGTTGGGTCAACTTTCATTTAATATGTTTGTGAACGATATATCAGAATGGTTTGAAAATTGCGATTTTCTGATGTTTGCAGATGATTTGAAATTATTTAAATCCGTAGATTCAATTGATGACATAACTTTAATTCAAGAAGATTTAAACCGGTTGGTATGTAACAGTTAATTCATTAAAATCTTTAGGGTTTATCATCCTCAACTGTCTGAGACTATGTGTTTGGGCTTTAAAAACAGTTTATTATGCTTTGGTCGTATTTAAAGTGGAATATCCATCTATTGTATGGTCTCCAAACGGCCAAGTTCATTCTACTGCATTGGAGAGATTGCAGAACCAATTTTTAAGATATTGTACATATAAATTAAACATATTAAAGGAGGTAACATAACCTATATCATTCATTGATTGATTATAAAAGCCCTGAATTTGGGCACACTCGAGATAAAATTAAATATTGCTTTAGCGGAATGAATCTTTTTATTCTTCTTCTTCAAGTGCCATCTCCGCGGCGGAGGTCGGCAATCATCATAGCTATTCGGACTTTTGAAACAGCTGCTCTGAAAAGTTCATTTGATGTACATCCGTACCACTCTCTCAGGTTGCGTAGCCATGACATTCTACGCCTCCCTATGCTTCTCCTTCCTTGGATCTTTCCCTGCATAATCAGTTAGAGCAAGGTGTATTTCTCTCCACGTGTAATATGTCCGAGATATTAAAATTTCCTTGTTTTAATTATGTTTAAAATTTCTATTTCTTTATTCATACTTCTCAGAACCTCTTTGTTTGTGACGTGTTCTGTCCACGATATTTTTAGAATTCTTATATACACCCACAGCTCGAATGATTCCAGTTTTTTCATTGATGTCGCATTCAGGGTCCAAGATTCCATTCCATAAAATAAAGTCGAAAAAGCACCTCGCCAACCTAACTCTTAGTTTCAATTTTAAATCCCTTGTACATAGCACTCTTCTCATTTTGTTGAAATTTGCTCTAGCCTTTTTTTGATTTTTGATCTCCTGAATGCAATCATTTGTGGAGTTAATCATTGTTCCCAGATATGCATATTTGTCCACTTGTTCGACGTTGATTCCGTTTATTAGAAGATTCTCGTTATTTCTTTGAGTTTTCGATATTCTCATAAATTTCGTCTTCTTGACATTCATTGTTAGACCATACTCTTTTCCATACTCCGCTATTCTATTCACCAGTCTCTGAAGATCTTCAATATTTTCGGCTAAGATCACAGTGTCGTCTGCATATTTTACTCCAACTCCATTTACCTTTATTCTAGCTGTTTTACCCTCAAGAGCGCATTTTAGGATCTCTTCGGAGTAGGTATTAAAAAGAATTGGCGACAATACCTGTCTCACTCCACATCTAATTTCAATTTCTTCTGACAGCTTTTCGTTAACACGTACTTTTGCTCGCTGTTTATAATATAAATTTGATATGATCCTGAGGTTCATTCCATGAGGATTGTTTATGTCGTACTTTATCAAATACTTTATTATAGTCAATAAAACATACGTATATATCTTGATTGACGTCCAGGTATTGTTGTATCAGTATATTAAGTGAAAAAAGAGCTTCACGCGCTCCTAGGCCTTTGCGAAAACCAAATTGTGTATCATTAACGTCTATGTCCAGTTTGTGATATAATCTTTTTATTAGTTATGCAATAATCTATGAGAGATCGTTCTCCTTTTGTGCTTGTATATCAATATTTACTTACATATTTTAAATTATATATTTTATTAGACTTACAAAATTTATTTTATATTTTTATGTATACATATACATTATGTATATTTATTTTATATTTTGAATATACTGTATTCAAAATACTTCTTACGTGTAAATTTTTATATTTAACTCTTCGATAAATATTTGCATTTTTTACATATCATTTAAATATTCTTTATGGTAAAATTAAGTTGTTTTAATGTCCTAATGTTCTTCAGTATCACGAAATACATGTTAATATTCCAATATCCCACTGTATATATGTATAACTACCGGTAGAGCATAACACCGCAAGGCACGAAGTCCCGACTTGCAGATTTAAAGAGAAAATAATACATTATGATAAATGTACGACAGATATATTCAAAATTGATCCGTGCAATAGCACGCAAACCATGGACGTATAAATAACTCTGGTAAAAGAGGTAAATTTAAGAGGATTAATACAAAAAGATGTTTAAAACATTAAAATCGGTCTGATCGACGACGATTTAAGCAAAGAAATATGCACTTGGTAGCCAGAATGTCATGACATAGAATAAACCAGGAGCATAAGCATCACTATTTAAGCGAGCTCAGAAAATACAAAATAGACCTAGCACCAAATATAGTGGAGAAAACGGAGTTCGGAGTAGCCTTCATAGTTGAAAGAAGGCTACTGGTATTCGCACAATAAAATGAAACATGTCATATTAGATTTTAAAGCAGTGAATGAGAGAATATGTAAACTAAGAATAAAAACAAAATTCTTTAACCTCTCAATCATTAACACACATTGCCCAACAGAGCAACATAGCATGAAAATAAAAGTAGATTTTTACGAACAGTTAGAGGAAGTATACGACAGCTCGCCGAGAAATTAGACATTAAGATCATACTAGAAGATATGAATGCTCAAATAGACAAAGAAGATTTTTTTAGAAACCATTGGTAAACATTCGCTCCATCAAAACACCAATGAAAATGAAGAATTAATTATTATATAATGCAGTAATAATGCAATATTGAGTAATCGATATTACACCGCGTCTTACACAAAGTGACATGGATTATGCCTGGTGGAACAACCACCAACCAAATTGATCATGTCTTGATAGACTAAAGGGCTGTAATAAGCATACAAGAAGTGAAGAACCGAAGAGGAGCATGCTGCGGATCTGACTACCTCTTCGTACAGATAAAATACAGATGCATAATTTAGAGAAACAGGAGGAACAGACACGAGCAAACAACAGAACAACTAGGTATACAAAAACTGAGACAACAAGATATCAAACACAACTATAAGACAGAAATAACACAAATACAGGCATTTTAGGCACCGCAGAAATTGGGAAGAAATTAAGGCAAAAGTAATTGACGCAGCAAGACATATCATAGGCAAAAAAGAGATAAACAAAAAGAGAAATAAAAAAAAGAAAAAGAGAAAAGAGAATGGTTCAATGACGAGTGTAAAAAGGCCATACAGAAAAGAAATGAAAAACACAAGAAATATATGGAAAGAACAACCAGAAAAAGAAGAGCAAGCTACGAAGATAGAGAGCAGGAGTAATAGAATTGAGGGAAAACCAGAGACAAGAAAAATAAAGAGAGATCGTTAAGAAGGTAACATAAGCAAAAGGGACTGTTCCTTCCAAGAAATAGGATCTACAAAGCTTTTGTGACGTAACTTCACCTGAGAGTGTATAATCATTATATATATATATATATATATATATATATATATATATATATATATATATATATATATATATATATATATATATGTAAATACTTTTTTTTCTTTTTGGGTGTGGTAGTCAATAAAAAATAGAGCTTTGCTAAGGCGTACTATTTATTCTGAATCCAAGCTTTCGGTGGTTTTTTGCCACCTTTATCAAGGTCTACAAAGAAAATTACTATGTTGTAACAATTTGAATGGTGCAAAAAAGAACTATGAAAAACTATAAAAAACTTACCCGAATGTAAGATTCGTGGCATAAACAACAACGTTAAATAACATGATAATACTGAAATTGCAACTAAACAAACAAACAAAAAAGTTAAAAAACAAAATATGAAAGACGACATTTTAAAATAGTCGTCGTTGCAAGATTGATTTCAGTCACATTTCACGAACAGAGAGAGAAAGTGGGAGGACAATTATTGTTTAAATAGTTTGAAGAAAATACATAAAACAAATTTAAAACTAATGTCTCACAAAATACTGTTTATGAATTTTGAGTACTACCAACTGTATTACCAACTTGAAATTGAGCGGGAAATTAAAAATATTATTTGTAACATAAGCAATAGAAAGAAAATAGTATTTAGTAAATAGGTTTAGAAAAAACAACTCAAACAAAACAAAACTGAATTAATAACTGAAGTTTGATCAAAAATATTCAATTAATAAAGAAATTTTTAAAAAAGAGAAAAGAAAACTCTGAAATGCAAAATAGCTCAGTCAAAAGTCAATATAAAATTGTAAAAGATCTGAGATCCAGAATCTTAGCAAAATTTACAATTTTATATTGACTTTTGACTGAGCTATTTTGCATCTCAGAGTTTTCTTTTTTTTTCTCTTTTTTAAAAATTTCTTTATTAATTGAATATTGTTGATCAAACTTCAGTTAATAATTCAGTTTTGTTTTGTTTGAGTTGTTTTTTCTAAACCTATTTACTAAATACTATTTTCTTTCTAATGATTATGTTACAAATAATATTTTTAATTTCCCGCTCAATTTCAAGTTGGTAATACAGTTGGTAGTACTCAAAATTCATAAACAGTATTTTGTTAGACATTAGTTTTAAATTTGTTTTTTGTATTTTCTTCAAACTATTTAAACAATAATTGTCCTCCCACTTTCTCTTTCTGGTCGTGAAATGTGACTGAAATCAAGCTTGCAACGACGACTGTTTTAACATGTCTTTCATTTTGTTTTTTAACTTTTTAACGAGAAGACGTAGTTTAGCATCTCGATAATACAACTGCGCTGATTTGCTCAAGATATGCTGCGACGCGAGTCGATAAATTATATAACTTATCATTAAGATGTAATATTTAAGTAAGGCTGTGGTCTTCAATAAAGGCCGAACGCCGCGTATAGCGTTATGCTGTACGTCACGTCTTGTACAGCAGTTGCACGCGCAGTTCAGCGTATAATTAGAGACCACATCCATTATTCATTATAATACTGCATACAGACTCTACGTAAGGCGTCATGCTATACACGGCGTAAGGCGTATATTGGAGACCACCGAATAAAAGTGGGTCTTATGTAAAGTAAAATATTGATACGCTACAAAAATATTTTTTTAACTCGCATATTAATAACTTTTATTAATGCTTAATAAATTTTCCCGCCTGATGACTATTATTAATAATCACGTGTACATGAGTATGATACTAAAAAATATTTACGACAATGTAATTTACATATGACTTGTCAACTTCACATTTATAGATAAATAATACTTAAAATTTTTTAATATTCTATTTTACTGTCGATCAAAATTAATTGGAAAATTTTGTGAAAAATGTGAAGATTTGAAGTAAACAACATTGCATGTTAGACTAGCATGCTCTAATTATTTATTTTAAAAGTATTTATTACTAAATTAAATATACATTCTAGCTTCTTAGCCGTCTATTATAAGCCGATCGTACTGCCGCAAACTAGGTTTCAGATATTTATGATTTTACCCATTTTAATATTCTGCAACTCTGTACGAGCTTGTTTAGGTTTAGTGGAATATCATTCGTTCTAGAAGTCACTTGTAGCATTGTAGTCTCCAAAATGTGTTTATATTTGATAGTAGACTTTTTAAAGTTTTCTGCTACACAGTCTGCAGTATCTTGACTGGCGCATGGTAAGTTGTGATGTTTTGTGCTATAGTGATTTAGCTCAAAGAGCAATGGAACGAATCATGCTTGGAATATCACTGAGAGACAAGATTAGAAACACCGAGATAAGACGGTGAGAGTTAAGAAGATTATGGATATTATGGAAGAAATTACAAAAATGAAATGACGCTGGGCAGGTCACGTAGCCCGATATAATGACAACAGGTGGACACTGAGAATTCTAGAATGGGGACCAAGGACGACAACAAAAAGCATGAGAAGACCTCAAAAAAGATGGGTAGATGACATAAGAGCAATGGCAGGCAAACAGTGGATTAGATTGGCGCTAGATAGAGAAAGATGGAAGCAATTGGGAGAGATCTACATTCAGGACTGGATGGAAAATGGTTGACAAAGAGAGATTTAGCTATCGTGCAGTAGGTACCACGAAAGATCTTATTTTTTGCGTTAACAAATTTAATACATTGTTTCAATGAAATACATTTATTAATACCCTTTACTACATGCTAATTATACAATAGTTACGGTAGGACGATGCATACGATGCAGTTATAATTATTGACCTTGTTTGTCAGGCACATTCCGATTTTATAATCTATTATGTAGGTCATTATTATACAAACATTTTCGGGGTAGTCATTATATTTGAGGGTCTAGTTAACAGCATGTTTAGCTTGTGTAGAAAAACCAAAACCAAAATAAACAAAAATTTTTGTTTTTTGAAAAAGGACTTGTTTAAACCTATTCCCAGTCCCGCTACAAGGAAAACGCGTACATCCTTCACACCGTAAGGAAACTTGTTATGAGTATAATCTGATTTTTGTTTGTTTTCTGCATTAATTCTGCCCTATTATCGTGTGTCCTTTTGTATATATTTTGACTCTACAATCGTTTAATAAAGAAGTTCATTTATCTTCTTCTGGTCAACAGATCTAGACTGTTGTAATAAAATTATAATTACTGAAAAGGAAATAGATAAAAATTGAACTAAGTGAAAAGGAAAAATGGTGCCACTTTATATTTTCTGTGAGCGGCAAGGAAAATTCAAGGATTAGAGTTAGAGGGTTCATACACAAATAATAAAAATAAATATATAATCGAGATAGAACTTGGTTTGATAGAATAGAAATAGGTTTAATCCTTTCCTAAAATTACAAAAAAAGGAACAATCACACTTACCTTATGTGGTCTTTATTAGAAATTATTAGAATTATTTTTTCGTTGTTCACGGCAAAGTTAGTCGTGAGATAAAAATAATACAAAGTGGTTACCTACTAGCTATGTTTATTGCTGGATAAAAAACTCAAGATGGTAACCAAAGTAGAAAGGTAGCCACTATCCCCACTTTGACCTTTGACCTCTGACGTCGCAAGCCCCGTCTACATTCATCCCCACTCCACGCTCAAGCCGCTCCGGTCATGCTAACTGCTTAAAATTTGTTAAAGCTGTTCAAGACCTATTCGATACCTGATCAAGACCTGTTCAAGACCTGATCAAGACCTGTTCGAGACCTGATAAAAACATGTTGGACATCTGATCAAGACCTGTTCAAGACCTGATCTAAAGCTGTTTTATTATTAATTATTTGTCCTTGTTTGAGTTGTCTCAATTTACTTTGGATGTTTCTCGGTTTCGTTATAAGTTGTCTTTTCAAATCTTTATTCATCGTAAAATGTAGGTATGTGATCAATTTTTGAACAGCTTTAGATCAGGTCCTGATCAGGTCTTGATCAGGTCTTGATCAGGCCTTGATCAGGTCTCGAACAGGATTTGTACAGGTCTCGAACAGGTCTTGATCAGGTCTTGAACAGCTTTAACAAATTTTAAACAGTTTGCATAACCTGAGCGGCTTGAGCGTGGAGTGGGGACGAATGTAGATGGGGCTTGTGACGTCAGTGGTAAAAGGTCAAAGTGGGGATAGTGGCTACCTTTCCACTAAGCAACTGGACATATTAGAATACATTTCACAAAAACAGAAATTTGTCAAATAAAAGGCAGATATCGAGCACAGTTTATTAATTAAATCTTGCCCAAGTACTTTCGATTCCTAGAGCATTTTCAGGGACATTTCGTCAATTTTGACATATCCAACAAACATGGAATGTTATAAACATAAAATTGTACATTACACAAGGACAAACAGTTTAAAATTTAAAATAAAATTGGCGCACCTACATTATGGTTGGCATCAGGAGAGAGGAAAAAAAATTTTAACGGGAAACCAATGTTACAACAGTAACATTGGTTCCTCGTTATGTGCTGATTTTCATAAAACCGCTACACTGTGGTTCATTAAACCCAATAGCCCTGGCGACGCTAGTAGCGGTGGATTACCTCAAAACTAACATCTTTGTATTGTTTCAAAAATCCACGTAGCCCCGTGCCTGCCATTTTTGAAGTTCTATCAAAACGATGTTCTAATTTATTTATTTTAGCGAACTCAAACGCTAGACTTCTTAAAGCTCTAGAAGTTAACCCATAAAACATGTTGTCTATAGTTTTTATATAGTTGCAGAAATCTTCTTCTATTTCTGCTGTTAAAGTAATGTCGTATCTTCCCAGCTTTGTAGCTAAAGTTGTTCTTTTTAGCCTTTTTCTTAACGTAATTACCGCCATTCATATAGATTTTGTTACGCTTCTCTTACTTTATCCATTTTCAACTCTTTTTCCTGTTGCCTCCATAACCACCGGTGAGCATAAAACACGCTGAGAAGTTCGTTTTCTGCCAGACATGCCTAAAAAATGGAAAAAAAAACGTTTAATCCGTTTAAAAAAAAAACCTGGTTTATAAGAGTGCGCGCGTACTCTTACAATATAAATGACTGCGCACTCTTTGTGATATCTGTTTAATTCTGAAGCTGCCTCTGGTTAATTTCCTGGGAGGTAGATTGCCAACTATCCCTCCATCTTTTAGGTGGTCTTCCCGGAGGTCTTGAACCGGGTGGGTTGTTTTCTAGGGCAATTTTTGGGAGTCTATTCTCATCCATTCGTCTTACATGATTGTACCACATCCTCTTACGCTGCCTTCCCGATCTTACAATATTTTGAAATTTGCACTGCTCTCTGACGTTTGTATTTCTCACCCTGTCTCTTCTTGTTTTTCCCACTATTGTTCTTAGGATTTTCTTCGCGCACTTCTATGCCATATGTCATGATCGGTCTTATGCAAGTCTTGTAGATTCTAATTTTACTATCTGTGAATTTGACCAATGCTTTGTTGATCTGACTCCTTAGGTCCTTTACTGGGTTGTGTGTACCTGATATATCTATGCCCAGATATCTGAATTGCATCACCTGTCTATAGGGTTGTTCTAAACCACCAACTTACATCTGAGCGGATCTTTTGCTATTGTCATACATTTATTTTTGTTGGTAGAAATGGTCATATTTAGTTGGCGGCTTATTTGAAAGAACTGAAAGAGCTGTCTCTGAATATCATCTTCTGATTCGGCAATAATGGCTGCATTCTTTTGTTGTCCATTCTGTATCCGAGATTGAGAGATGTTACTCTGTTGCCCATGAGTAGGTTAAACAAGAAGGGGCTTAAAGTGTCGCCTTGTCTAATTCCTCCCGGTGTTGGAATATTTTCAGTGAATTGGTCTCCTGCTCTAACTTTGGTTACATTGTTATTATTTAGGTTATGGACTATCTTTGTTATGTTGGTCGGTGTTTTATTTTCTATTAATATATTTAGAATGTCTCCCAGGCAAACCCTGTCAAACGCCTTCATCAGATCAATGAAGCAAATATACGCTGGCATACCGAACTCTATAGCTTTTTCTTTTATTTGTTTAATTATGAATACTGCATCTGCTATAGACCGCCCTCTTGTAAACCTTGTTGTTTTTCAGCCTTTCGTCCTTAAAAATACTCGTGAAAAGTTTCATCGTTGTATTTAAGATGGTTATTCCTCTGTAGTTTTGTGGGCAGGTTTTTTGTCCTTTTTTAAATATGGGGATTGTGATGCTCTTATGGCATTCCTATGGTGTTTCTGTGTCAAAGTTTATTGCAAGTATGGTAAAATATTACTGCGAAATTCTTACAAACTACAGTTTTGTACAATATCAAAAATTTCAAAATATAATAAAAAAATAGATAAAAATAATTAAAGTTACATAATAACGTTATTATCGGTATTTATTTGTCTAAAATGCTCAAGACACATACAAACACTTCGCTTAATCGGTACGAACTAAAACGTTGTTCCTGTCGACGACGCACTCCGAAAATCGCACTCCGCCCTTTTATTGACCGTGCACTCTTAAAGTACTCTACCCTACTAAAATTCGTGAGTATTTCTTAAAAAATCATATTTATTTTCAAGCTAGTTTTAACAATGAACAACTACTAGAAGCATTAAATAAATTTAATATTAAAAAGTAATATGTAAGTGATAACTTACATATGCAAATATATGCAAAGTAAATGGGGCATACAGTGTTACGTGTTCCTCCGTACCATTGTGTATTTAACCCTATTGAGCATATTTGTCATAAAAAAAAGTAAAGGTGAGGGCGGGAAATAGTTCTTTTACCCCAAGTGTCAGTGTCATACAGTTAATTAAAATTGTTATAAATAATAGTCGACAGAAAGCTGGAAAAATTCAGAACAACATATTGTAAAAGTTAAACAGTCCTATCTGTTATAATGTTATATGCAAAGTTATAATATACAACGCGGGTTCCTGTACGCGGGGCTCTACAGGAATCGACCAACGTTCCCCAGCTACTCGTGGGAATAAATATGAATACTCACCAACATGCTAGGCAAGCACAGTGTTTAAATGCCAAAAACCCGACCACTCTAAACCAACCCTATTCAATGTGCGTCAAAAAGATAAACCTCAACATCGCCACATATAATGCTCGGTCACTCTCTACCGAAGAAAGATTCGAAGAAATGGAGGAAGAACTCTCAAAAGTGAACTGGGATATTGTAGGTATCAGAAAAAAGGGAGAGAGTCTTACCTCACTCCCCTCAGGCCATTTATTTTATTACAAAGGAGAAGAGGAATCGACAGTCGGAGGCGTCGGCTTCTTTATTCACAAAAGAATTTCTAACAGAATTGTGTCAATAAACCAAATCTCAACAAGAGTGGTCTACTTAAACATCAAAATAAACGCCAGATATATCCTAAAGTTCATTCAAGTGTACGCCCCTACTACAGGACATCCAGACGAAGAAGTCCAAATATTCTACGACCAAATATCTTGTGCAATCAAGGAAAATCCTGGCCACTTCTTAATAATAGGTGGTGATTTCAACGCCAAAATAGGCACAAAGGAAGACCCCTCTGAAATAATATTGGGAAATTTTGGAAGCGAAGGCAGAAATGATAGAGGCAAACAACTACTGACTTTCCTTTTGGAAAACAATCTTTATCAAATGAACAGCTTCTTTAAACAGAAAAAACACAGAAGATGGACATGGGAAAGTCCTGATGGAAAAACAAGGAACGAAATCGACTATTTCTTAACAAACAAAAAAGAATTATTTAAAGACGTAAATGTGCTAAACCAGTTCAGTACAAGCAGTGATCATAGGTTAGTAAGAGCTAAAATAACGATAACCGAAAAAGAAAGACTCAAAATGATAAATAAGAAACAACCAAAGAAATGGACAAAACCAACTAACATTCAGGAGTTCGAAAAATATATTGGTAATTCATTGAAAGATACCACAACAGCAGACATCAATATATTGAACAAACAAATAGTCAACACAATACAACAGGCTCAAACTAAATATTGTTCGACAAGCAAAAAAGATGAAAAACTGAGTCAACCCACGAAAACCCTTATAGAACTAAGGCGACAAATGAAAGGAGATAACACTACGAGCAAAGAAGCGATAAATCAAATAAATAAGACGATCACAAAGGCAATAAGAAAAGACATAAGAAACTACAATGTAGAAAAAACAAAACAGGCAATAGAGCAAAATAAGAACATGAAAGTTTTGAAGAGGAGCGTACAAAAGGGGAAAATAGAAATTAACAAACTGAGAAACAGCACTGGAGAAGAAACAACGAACAGAGATGAAATATTAAGAATAGTCGAAGAGTTCTACACAGAGTTATATAGATCAAGAAAAAAAGATAACAATACGGAACCTCCAATTACACTAAAAACTGGGGTATTAAACCAAGGATCAGATTTAATGCCCGATATAACAAAATCAGAAATCAAAGAAGCCCTGAAGAAAATGAAAAATAATCGAACCCCGGGTGAAGATGGAATAGTATCAGAAGCAATAAAAATTGGAGGGGATGTATTACTTGAAAAAATTAAACAACTTTTCAATATCTGCCTTCACAGCGCCAATATTCCAACAGACTGGAACAACGCTACTATGATTCTATTACACAAAGCAGGAGATAAAGCAAATTTAGAGAATTACAGACCGATTAGCCTCCTCAGTCATATATATATATATATATAAGTTGTTTACGCGAATACTAGTTAAGAGAATGGAAAGAAAATTAGAGACTTATCAACCAAGGGAACAGGCAGGATTCCGAAAAAGTTACGGAACAAATGACCATCTACAAAGTATAAAAACCCTAATAGAGAAAGCAGTGGAATACAATAAACCTCTAGTTCTAATATTTATCGATTTTCACAAAGCCTTTGACACAGTTGAGCTAAGCAAAATATTACAAGCGCTTAAAGAATGCAGGCTAGATTATAGATATACTAAATTATTATACAAAATACACCTGCAGGCAACAACCACTGTCAGATTACATACTAACAGTAATCGCATAAAAATAGAACGGGGGGTTAGACAAGGAGACCCAATGTCACCTAAACTTTTTAATACGGTACTAGAACATGCTTTTAAGAATTTGGATTGGATGACAAAGGGAATAAAAATACATGGAGAATATCTAAACAACTTACGTTTCGCCGATGATATACTTATAATAGCTGAAGATCTAGGTATGGCAAGAGAGATGGTACAGGAACTCGTTGTGGCTACAGAAAGTGTAGGTTTAAATATAAATATCTCGAAAACAAAAATCATGACCAATTTGGTACCCAACCAGAACATCAGTATTGGTGGAAAAGAAATAGAACTCGTAGATAGATATAAATACCTGGGACATGAAATTATGATTGGCAGGGATAACCAGACTCATGAACTGAAGAGAAGAATCGGCCTTGGGTGGGCAGCATTTGGAAAACTGAGAGAAACTTTTAAAAGTGAGCTGCCCACATGCCTAAAGAGAAAGGTATTTGATCAGTGCGTCCTCCCAGTCTTGACGTACGGAGCAGAAACACTTACCTTAACAAAAGCAGCAGCTACCAAACTGAGAGTCACGCAGAGAAGAATGGAGCGGTCCATGTTAGGAATAACTCTGCGAGACAGAATAACCAACGAAGACATCAGGAGAAGAACCGGAGTGACTGACATCATCGAGAAGATAGCCAGACTAAAATGGAGATGGGCAGGACACATAGCCAGAATGACAGATGGGCGATGGACAAAGAGGTTATTGGAATGGAGGCCAAGGGAAGACAAGAGAAGCGTCGGTCGACTACCTACAAGATGGACTGACGATTTAAGAAGACTCAATAAAAACTGGATGAGAGCGGCGCAAGATAGACGGGGTTGGAAATATGAGGAAGAGGCCTATGTTCAGCAGTGGACTCTTGAGGCTGGATGATGATGAATATACAACGCATTGTAATTGATTCAAATAAGGTCTCTGACAGTGAAACAATTAGACATGGACTAAAATTTATTATAAATGTTTGTATTATTATTATATGATTTCGCTATATTATTATTTTAAGCTAGAGTCCGCCTGTGATATGTTGTCACTAAAAACCAATAACTTTAATGATTCCATTGATGACAATAATAACACTAATCCTTTAACGAGGGAAAAACTAAGACGATAGATATATTTTGAGACAAGCTATACGTGTTCATGAATATAATAATGTATTAAACCTTCAAAATACTCACGTCCAATAAATTCTCGGTGAATCATAAGGTTGTACCTTTTTACAAAGTGTGTCAAATGAAATCCAAAATAAAAAGGAAGTATTTAAAAGTCAATTAGTAACAAACCAGTTCCGCCTTCTTCACACTAACGAATTAAAATAGTACAGTACTCCCGGTGGGATGATACTATTAGTACCGCCTTTATTATCGATTTCGTCTATTATATTCTACCAATTTAGCAATGTAGAACCAAGATGTGTTTATGATTTTAATTAACTAATAATACATTAATTATCCAAAAATTTGATGTACTAATAAATCATTTTAAACAAATATTTTATTACTTAACTTATTTTTTCATTGCTTGACCAATAATGGGTTAAGCTGATTAGGCGATGATCTTCGCAGCGACTCACGTTGTGCTTCTTTGGAACGTTGACTTCAGCTAATATGTTGCTATTTTTGCATTATTATATACCTAGAGTATTACAGAGTTTGTATAGGTGCTTGATATTAAATATTTTCGCATTTACGTTGTCGGGTCCCACAGCTTTATTATTTTTTAAACCTGCGATTGCATATTCCACTTCTAATTCTAATATTGGTGGTCCAGTTATCTTAGATAACTCCAGTCCAGTATCTTAGATACTATGAATGAATACACTTATGTTCTTACCAAACTTAAGAAGTCCAGGGACAGTTAGAAGAAGAGGTCTTATGAAAGTAGTCCACTCCACCATACTATACGCAGCATCAGTATGGCAGCAAGTAATGCAAACAAAAATACAGGACAATTCTATAGAAAGCCCAGAGAAAGGTTGAGGGTCGTCTGCACATATAAGACGAATTTGACAGTTGCCTTATAAGTGATATTAGGGCTGTCATTAATTCACCTACTAGTGGGGGAAAGAGCAATCGTATGACATAAGTGAAACCTACAAAGCAGACAAAAGAGGATTGATCAACACGAACTGACAAGAAGAATAGAAAAACGAACATAGGACTGAATGGACATGAACACTCATACCGGGCGTGAGAGACTGGGTAGGACATGGCTATAGGGAGACTAACTACACACAGTTCCTCACAGGGCATGGCTCTTTCAGAGCCTACCTGCAAAGATAGGTAAGAAGACGGCAACTGCGTTGACTATGGAGTTAACGATACAAGAGCTACCAGAGGATGGGCGAAGTCAGTTCGAATAATATAATGGAAGAGGCGGGAGAGGAGAAAATTAATACAAAGAAATCTTGGAGGTAATAACTAGAGTAAGAAAAAGAAAAAGATCCTACAAAGAGAACGACAGCAGACAAACGCTAAAAGTAATAAAAAGAGAAGAGACGAAAGCCCCGCATGTATGTAAGGATGGTCTGAACAAGACTAGTATAGTGTGTTCTTATTTAAATGTTCATGTTGAGGGATATGGTAAGGATTCTTTATTTCGAAAGGATTGAACATGTGTTCCCGTTTAGGATCTTATGATGCTAAATGTTTTTGTGTGAAATGCTAAAAGGCAGAACAGCACCGAAAAAAGTATTGTGGTAGTTATCGTGACGTGTGTAGTGAAGCATCTTGGAGGCTGTTGAGATGGATTCGCAAGTTGAATCAGAGGTGGTAGGTTTTTTCGGGATGTGAAGTTCTTTCCAGAGTGTAGTGTTTGTGTTTTTTGAGCTAGATGTGACAAATACCGAGTCAATAGTTACTATTGATTCTGAAAGCCGTTTTTACGCCTACATCCAGCTTCAAAACTAGTGTATTGCACCGTTGATTGAATTACCCTTATTCAATCAACGATTGCACTAAAATTTTGTTATTGGAGGTTTGCGTAACGGCCAGGCCTCGTCAGCTTTCAAGAGGCGATTTTGATACAAGTAAGAGTGTGTATGATGGCATGACAGTGATGGACGCTACCATTTCGATGTTACTTTAGTTACAGTCTCAGTAATTTAGACTCAGTCATTTAGACCTCCTCAGCAGACCCCCTAGAATTAGTGGCGGGCACAAGATTCAGTTGTCGGCCGGGGTGCCAACGGCGAGGTTACTTCGGTAGCAGAAAGAGGACCCTTTCACCATCATGTCATTGTGAGTGTTTTGTGTGTGAATGTTTTTGTTGAGTGTGAGTGTGTGCGAGCTGAACTGGCCAAGACGAAAACTGTATTTTCTAGTGACCTTTTCAGAACTAGTTTATTGCACTAAAATTCGTGTTATTGATCTCTTGCGTTAACGACCAGGCCTCGTCGGAGTTCGATAGATACTCACAATCTTACCCAGTTCAGGTGAGAAAATAGTTGCGGCTATTTTCTCGAGGGCGGACAGGTATCATTGAGTAGTGAGATTGGAAAACCGCAGAAAACCAATCTCCCCCTTTCTGTTAGTCAATGCAAGCCTGCTTTAGAATGGACGGAATATGAAGTTTTTTCTCTTGTGGGCTCCGGGTTCTTACGTGACCTAGATAAGAGCAGGAACTTTTTAGGGTTTCTTGGGTGTTAGACTGGGGCCATTGATGATTCTGAGCGTAAAGTTGAGAGTTTTAATTCTCTCGATGATTGTGGCAAAATTTGCGGTGATATGGATTTGACGGGATGAGAATCTCTAGGGTTTTCTGCTTACACTACTCAGAATTCTGAGTTCAACAGGGAGTAATCTTTTCTTCTGATAATCTTTCAGAAGGCAATATAAGTTAGACTTATACTATGTAACGGACCAAATGAATATTTCTAAGTATGTACGAGAGTTTTTGTGTGTGTTTTTTCAATTTCCCTGTAAGTGGTATGAGGAGGTGGGCTCGATTTCTGACTCTATCTCAAGTTGCCTTTAGATCAGGTTTCCAGTTGAGTGTCTTAGAGAAAAGAACACCCAAATAGGAAGCTATCGGGCGGATATCGAGCGTTTGTCCCATCAAATTCAGGAAAAATTGCAAAATACAGTGGTTTGCGTTTTTGCAGCGTTATGTGTAACTCTCCACTTATTGCACCATTCTGAAAGTTCTCTCAGGAAAATATCCCCCCATAGAGAAACAGTTGAGTACCTGAAATGTTTAGATTAGAAATGTTGCCGTTATATATTATATACAACAGGGGCGCTAGCACTGAGCCTTGGGGAACTTTAGCACGTGGAGTAAATGTGGTTGATATTTGATCACATTCTCACGACGACTTCCAGAAGCGGAGATGCACTCGATTGTATGAACCCTGGGTACTCGGGGAACTCGGGGTATTCAACTCTGAATCTAATACACGCCTGCTATCCGTTTTGGGAGACTCAACTGGTATGGTCTTTAGAAGATTTTACACCCTCAAAAAATTCTTGTTTACCTTTTCAAAATAAGCTGATATTTTTTATGTTCTTATATACTTTTATTATGTTAATATAGAAAAAGTATTGTATATATTACAAAAAGAAGGGAATTTTTTCTCTCCCACGAACTTTTATCACATAGCATATTGCCTTAATTATACTTGCACATAAACAATTAATTATTTAATAAAAAATATAAATAATAACATAAATAAAAAGTTATAATTATTAAATAACGCATAAAAATTTTAAAATTATGTCCTATTTGTCTTAGGGCCGCAACTGAACATTTTGAACATGCAACGGGAAGTTCCGTATTGATTAAATTTGATGAAATTCTGCCTTAAGAAAACCTCTTATAAACCAACATCTAACTTCCCCGATAATTCTTTTTGTAGACGACAATATACTTTACCCTATTTTTTATTTGTACTCGTCATTCGCCATGAAGCCGTTTAAGTGAGTTTGTAAAAGTTTTTTTATTATATTTAGTATTTAAAATATAAGATCGATAAGAAAGTTTAAAAAATTTTTAACCGAAAAATTAATATGTTAAAGTGGTAATAGTTATAATTTAAACGTAAAGTTAAAATAGTATAATATTAGTGACTTTGTACGTACAAGATGTAAACGTTATTGTGACAAACCGGGTATTTGTTTCAGATATTTTGGTTTTAGTGCAAATTCTCAACTATTATAGTTGCGGTAAAAAATATAGTAGAATGCTCAGATTTGTATGTTTTGGTAGTTTTGCTGGCAGATAGTGCGCAGATGTAACAAATACGGCTTAAAACTAAATTGCAAAAAGACAAAAATAATGATCATTAGTAAGAACACCAACATAAACGCCGAAATTACAATAGGCGATACACCATTAGATGCAGCCCAAATAAGCTATTTGGGCTGCAATATTAACGATATTTGGGATAACAGCTACGAAATAAAAACTCGTATTGAAAAAGTCAGAAGCTCTTTCAACAGACTTAGGAAGATTCTCTGCAACTTATCTTTAAGTAAAAAAATTATTAACACCATAAAAAACAGAAAATTGGCTTACTTCGCTCACATCATGCGTAATGATAAATACCGACTTCTACCGTTGATTCTACAAGGCAAGATTGAGGGTAAGAGAGGCCCTGGACGTAGTCGTATATCCTGGCTGGCCAATCCGAGGAAGTGGACTGGTCTAACGTCAACTGATCTATTTCGAGCTGCTGTGAATAGACTAAGATGGGTCAATGTGGTCGCCAACATCTATAGAAGATAGGCACATTTAGAAGAAGATAGTTTTGCTTTAAGATATAGTGCGGCAGCTGGTTGTACTGGTAAATAAATATATAATTAAAAATATTTATGTTTTATCAAAAAATATAAAGCAGGACACATCCTATGTGGTAAAATTAGTTTTGACCATTTTTTCAGGACTCCCACATAAAGAGCTTTTGGCTGATAGTTGTACCTCTATCGCGCATCAGAGTGCTGTAGGGGTGTAAGGGATGGCCTGGGGCATTGGGGCGGGGTGGAGTTACTCCTATTTTACTCGAGTTAATACATCTCGCTCCAATGAATTGTTCTGTTACACCCAAAAGTAATTCCTAGGGGTGAACATGTCTTACAGGCTCGGTTTAATTAGATTGCTTGCTTGCTTTTTAACCGAATAGTCAATAATAAATGTACAAGAACTCTATTTTTTCTTAAAACAATAGTAGTCTGTAACACCAGGCGTTGCGTCAACGCCTGTAGAAGAACGGTGGTAGATGTCGTAATTTTGTCCCATCCTAAAAACATTTAAAACCGAATATTAAGTACGTGCTAAAAATTAGTTTTTTTAACTATGTAACAACTAAAATATTTATATATGCATATTTTTTATAATAAATACTTTAATTTTTAGAAATGCGGAGTTTCATAATGTATTAGAAACTATATTTTTGGTAAGTAAAATATTTTCAACTTTCTTGAAAGAATTCCAAGAATATTTTCCAAGAATTGATGTTAATTTTTAGATGTATCTCTCCCTGTCTACTGTATATATGCCATAATATTAATTTTTGAATATTGCTTTCCCTTCCATAATAACATTAATCGTTTTTCTTCAATTCGTTCATCGGTGATCAATGTGCCTGTTTAAGTCTTCAAGTTATCTGATGTTCGATTTTCTTATTTTAATCTAACCACTCCATTCTCATACCTGTAAGACTTGTAACCATAACCTGTGATGGTGTTTCTCTGAAATAGTCCTCATCCGAAAATCCGAACGAAGATTCAGGTTGCTCCCTTAGCCGATGCCATCATTTTAGTAAATTTTCGTAATATTGGAGAAAGTATTTTCCTTATTATGGCCTGAAAATATTTTCGGACATTTGATGCCGAAATGTCTTTTGCAATACACTACTAATGCATTCAAAGTGATGTGTTGCCTCACATCCGCTGATATTTTTCTGTACAGGTCAAGATCGCTGCTGTAAGGACTGTCCTGTCAGCCAATGTATCGTTATACATATTTCGCCAAACAATAAAATTCGGTATTACGGTTTACCGTTTTTTTAAAAAGTATCTTCAGTTTCAATATGTAGTCGAATATCCTTACATCCTGTTTGTTACTATGATTGATAATTGTGTACTCTTGGTGTGAAACGAACTGTTATTATTTTTTAACAATTTCTAAACGGAGTTACAAAGAGTTATTTTTTAAACAATAAAATATTGCTTGCTTATAGTTTTTAGTATAGTAACTGATACATTCCATTTACTGTGGACCTTTTTCTTTTAGTATTTTATGCATCATACTCGAGATTTAACTGAGATTAATTTTAGTTCTTAAAAAATAATAACCTAACAGAAACAGCGAAACTACTCAACAAAGAATGCAATCAAAACGGTATACAATTGAGCAACATTTCTGGAAAAGTCCTGTACAAATGTTCCCATAAAGGGCCGATAAGAGAAAAGATTAGGTCGGCAGATGAACGGATTGTGCTGTATACATTTTTGCAGAAAGTAAGTATTTTTAAGGCGAAAGTAAATATAAATATATTTAATAGGTATTTTAAGGTTGAAAATGGTGAAGAGAGTGATACCGTTTGCGAGAGCGACGATTTACGATATCAATTTCAACAACTTCAAGAAGATTATAAAACTTTATTAGGTAAGTAATAAACAAAATGTAAATTTAGATCAAAGGTCCTCAAACTTTTTTGATGTCGGAAATCTAATTTTTTTACGGAACCCTTTAAAGCTCTAAACTAAAAGCAAAACAAGTTATATGTGTATAGTTTATTAATATTTATGCAAATAAATCTAGATACAGTAAAGGTGGGTACACATATACGAGCCGAACTGTTCGCGAACTGCTCGTGAGCTGTTTACGAACAGTTCGTTGAAAATATTTTTATGTTTCGACTATTCAATATCCTGAGTATCTAATAACAAACCGATAATTAATGTACTTCGTTATTCTAAATATTTCGGTATTTTGTTTACATTATCTGTTATTAATTTCTCTCGTTACTTTTGAATAAGCCGCTCTCGTTCAGCAATTTTGTTTAACCGAATGATCTCATCGCACACTTAGCAGAAACAATTTATAGCCTCGAACACCGTAGAAATTTAACTGCGAACATTCTTTGTGTTCGTCCCAAAAACCGACAGGCCGTGGTTCCTGACGAGCAACGAAAGAACAGCTCGCAAGCGGTTCGTCCCGTCGTACAAATAGACGAATATAGCGTTCACAAACGGTTCGCGAACAGTTCTGCTCGCATATGTGTACGCGCCTTAAGACTTACTGACTAAGTGATCAGTTAGTAAGCAAATGATAAAACTAAGTTCATTTAATGGGAGGTATGACATTGTTTTTTATTCCTCATTAACTAAGTAATGTCAGGTTTGATAGAAGAAAATTAAATTTTTATGTCTGGTTCGGCATCCAGCCTATTGCGGTATTTTGTTTTTGAAACAGTGGCGCACCCAGGGGGGTTTTGGGGGTTAAACCTTCCCAGGGCCGTATTCCGAGACTGTTATTCGCAAATTTAAGGACTCAAAATGGAGGTAGCATCATAAAAAAATTTTCGTTGCTCAACCAAAACCACCCCCAGAAAAATTCTAGGTGCGCTACTGTTTTGTAGCTGTATATGCCAAAAGTCCACCTCACATAAGTACGCTGTTGTAAATGGCAGAAGAAGATTTTATGTGGACAGTTGTTGATATTTTTTACGAACTTTACACCAAAAACCATTCAGTGGAATTATTTTGAATTTCACAATTTTTCCTTCAGAATTTTTCAAAACGATTTCCAGATTGGAAATTGATACATCAAAACAAAATAAAAATCTAATTTTCATTACAAATAATTCTTGTTTGGTTCAATCTAAAAAAAATCTGTGTGCTTGCCTTGTGATTGTTTCATGACACTAGAAAATTTATCTTAAATAAAAACCTTAAAAAACAATTTTTCTGTTTTTTTAATAGATAATTTTTTTCAGATGTTACATTCGAATTAACAAATTTGTTGCAAATGAATTTGGCAGAACAAGCTAAAAATGTACAACTGGTACTCACTCAGTGTGAATTTTTACACCCATCATTGTTTAAGCCCGTGAAAATAACAAGTGGTTGCCGAAGTGACAAAATTTCAACATCTGAAAAAAGTGATTATATAAATTCTGAAAAGAAAGGTGTACATAGTCAAGAAGTAGACGAACAAATAAGTATAACCACTCCAACAGGTAACTTTTAAAGCTTTTAATACGAAATAATGTTAAACGCGGTAAATCCTGCGTAAAGCGGACTTGCGTCGTCGTAAATCAGTTTTTGGCGTAAACAGGATCACTATTCTACCTCTTTTCTTTCCCGCTATAAGCTATTCTGTTTGTTCATTCCATGTTTTTTGCTATACTTTTTCTACCATTTTGTGATTTATCTCTTAATATTTTAACACCTCTATTCTACTTATGTGAATATTTTATTCTTTATTTTTGCTTAGTATCTTCTTCTTAGGGTGCCTGTCTGTTCTGAACGTTGGCGATCATTCTGGTTATGATAACTTTTTTGGTTACTATACGAAATAGCTGTGTTAAGGTCTTTCTGTACCATGCTCTCCATGGATATTCTTCTGGTTAGCAAGCCAGGATATTCTTCTTCGTCCTGGGGCCCTTTTTCTTTCAATTTTACCTTGCAAAATGCATTGAAATAGCTCGTATCTGCCTTGATTTCTCATGATATGTCCGAAGTACTGCAGTTTACGGCTTTTCACGATCTTGACCAAATCCGCAGTTGTATTCATCCTCCGCAGTACTTCTTCATTGGTGACTTTGTCTGTCTATGGTATCTTCAGGATCCTTCTGTATGACCATAGCTCAAAAGCCTGAATTTGGATAGAGTTTCCTCCTTCAATGTCCAACTTGTCCTACTACTTTCTTAGTATACACTCGCTTATACTCTACTTATAATTTTGCTCGTAACCATGCAACGGGGATCCAATCGATTGCCATCTACAATCACTCTACAATCTACAATAAGTCACTTTTGGAGAATCGCTGAACTTTTGCGTTGATAGTTATCTGGAGGATAGACATTTGTTATCAGAGATAGACAAATGTACCCGTCTTTTCACGTTATGTTTATACTTATTTGTAAGATAAACGTAAGATGATTTTCGTAACACACCAATATTTAATTAATTGTCAAAGAAATCACACTAACGGTTTAATATTCCTTTTGATTATACAATTTATGGTGGCAAAAATAAATTAAATTATGTAAAGAAAAACTTACTAATGCATAAAAAGTGATATATTTATGTATAATAATGATTCTTCTGACATATGTGTATATGTGAAGTATATGTATATTAATGATTCTTCATCTGAGGTTTCTCTGTAACACTAAATTATTATATAAAGTTAGCTCAAACATCTTCAACTTCAGAAAGTTCAATAATGTCCTCATTTTACAATTCATCTTCAAAATTGTCTTTATTTTGATCTGTTTCTAGGTTAGGTGGCGTAGTTACCTACCGGACAAACAGTATCACTTGTCGTCCTGGCCTTTTAAATAGATAAAAACGTTATATTTCCTTCTAATGTAATCACTTCTCTTTCGATCTTTCCGCACATTTCCTGTAATTCTTCTCAGTTTTTTTATCTCCGCCATTTACAATAGCCTTTTTGTTATGATTTGTTTTTGCTTTTTGTACTTAATCTCCCATCTCTTTCCCCAGGTTTCTTTTACAATATCTCTATCGTTTTGTCTTCCCTATCGGATCTTTTTCCCTCCAGCGTGACATATGAGTGCCTGTTTTGTAGAAACAATTCGACAATTTGTACTAAGTGGTAATTTTTGAGTATACCATAGAGTTCTGTCAGCAGCCTTCTGTGATACACTGTAATGTAGCCGGAGCTTAGGTCAATTAGTGCAAGTTCTGTTATTTGTTTATTTTCGCATCCCTCTTATACATGTGTACTTCATGAGATTGGGAATTTGGCTGGTGCATGTTTTAACGGGTCTGTACCCAGATTTGACGAAAATAATGAGTACACAGAAGAGATTAAGGCAAGAATAGGACGGGCAAGAAATTCTTTCAACAAACTGAAAAAAGTACTCTGCAGCAGGGACATTTCAATTTCCTTAAAGATAAGACTTTTGAGATGCTACGTGTTCTCCGTATTATTTTATGGGTTGGAGGCTTGGACATTAAAGAAAGATGTTTCGGACAGATTAGAAGCCTTCGAGTTATGGGTCTACAGAAGGATGTTAAGAATAAGTTGGGTGGGCAGAGTCACGAATGTCGAGGTGTTGAGAAGAATGGGAAAAGAAAAAGAGGTTTTAAATACAATTAAAGTCAGAAAACTGCAATATCTGGGACATGTCATGAGGGGCTTATAACTTGTTGCAATTATTAATGCAAGGAAGAATACAGGGTAGAAGGAGTCGCGGAAGAAGACGCATCTCCTGGTTAAACAATTTGAAAGCTTGGTTTAACTGCACTTCTGCTAAGCTCTTTAGAGCAGCGGTATCGAAAGTGCAAATTGCTACGATGGTTGCCAACCTACTTAGAGAAGATGGCACATGAAGAAGAAGAAGAAGAAGGCCCAGATTTGAATGACACGCAAATAACGTAACGCAAAGATGCAGTGATCTACCAAATAAAGCTTATTTTGCATTGCAAAATCTTTTAATGCTCTGTATAACCCCAAATTAGAACGAATCACCTGATATACATACCAAACTATCATTAAACTTGCCCTTACCTACACGCCAGAAACATAGACGAGAAGGAAAATCAATGAAGTTAGCCAATTTTAAAGATAAAATAATTAGCATTTTTGAATCGATCGCTATTGATTTCTATAGCCCTAAAGATAATAACAGTTACATTATTTTTTATTTCATAAAATATGGCTCCGTATTTTTGGATTCATTTATATTTATATGTTCTAGTGCCTTTAATACCATCATCATCACCTCAAAATGAAGTAAAGTACGTGCTAGAACAAATTCTTGAAAATGTTGTTAAATTAGAAGCGAATAATCAGGAATATACATCAAAAAATAACATTCAAGAAGTGAGATGTTTATTAGAAGATATCCTTGAAAAAGTATGTATATACTAGTTGCTAATAAAATAAAAATAAAAAATAAAAATAAAAACGTTTATTGCCAATAAAATATTTACATTATAACTTAAGATATTTCAAACTTAAAAATTATTGTCTTCTTTCTTCTGATGTCCCGCATCTGCATCATCTACTATCTGAACTGCATCCTCTTTGGGTGTTATCGTACCTACTTTCCTGATTGGTGGTCAATAGCAACCACCTGGCTATTTACATTGTCTGGATACGATTTCTGTCGAGGATGTCTCTTGTTTTTAGGAGTCTTCTTGTGGCTTGGTAAAAGAGGTATCTTCATTCTCAGCCACCTCCCTCAGTGGTGTATACTGGAACCTTTCCTGGATGTGTGCATTTGATATTCTGTCTTTTCATGTCGACCCGTCGATTAGTCTGTAGCATGACGTCTTTGATCTTTCCAGTTTCGTCCAGTTGTAGTCTGCTGTGGAACCCGCAACTAGAACTGCATATAACTTCACCGGCCTAACGTAGACCTGGTATAATTGAATCTTCTTGGTATTCGTTACGGGACTAGTCTTGAAAATATCAGGAAGTGTTAGTTGATTAGCTATAGTTGCTTTTACCTTAGTTTCTTGAACATGCTTATTTAATCTTCTGTCGAGGTGGACTCCTAGATATTGGACTGATGTTTCCGAATGAATGACGTTTCCACTCATCGTGCGGTCGACAACTGGTGGGCTGATTTGCTTTGTGAAGATGATGAACTGTGTCTTCTCAACTTTCTGCTGTCTTCAGCAGAAAACAATCTCAGCAGGTGGTTTTTTAACATCTGGATGATCCTTCTATCCACTTTTCCTGATGTGTAGATTGCCGTGTCATCTGCATATAGTGCTGTATTTATTTTTGCATCTGTTGGTAAATATTAAACAAAAATGTTGTATAAAATGAGCGATAGCTCATCTTGCTAGCTGTAGTTTGCAGTTCCTTTTTCTTCTAAATCCGAATTGGTCTTCTTGAATTATTCTTCCTCTTGCCGCATGTTTCAACAGTCTTCCCAAGATGATCTTCTCAAATATTTTTCCTAGTATTTCCAGCAGGGATATTGGCCTGTAGTTTTCTGGTCTTCTTCCGTCCTTTCTTGGTTTTAGTAGAGGGATGATTTTTGCATATTCCATTTGTTCGGAAAATGCGCTTTTTCTAGGCAAAATCTGAAAATGTAGTTGCACTATCATTTTCTTCGGTAGCTCCTTGTGTGCGATATTGTGGATGTCTTCCTTTCCTGTTGCTCTGTTTCCTTTTAGTCTTCTGATGATTTTAGCAACTTGTGTTGGATTTAGCTGGTCTTCTTCCTCTACTAAAAATTCGTAGTAAGTAGTTGTATCACTAAAGTTAAGGGTTATATACACTCCCTCCCTCCTCCGATTAACTTAATTATCTTCCGCATATAAACAGGTGGGTAAGTCAAGAAATACTGGATCTAATGGAATGCCGAATAAAGTTTAAGTATAAAAATCTTGCTTAGTATGGTGAAATTAATTATTATTCAATTTTAAAGAAAATTAAACATGACAAGAATCTTGAAAACATCGTAAACCTGAGAAGTGGTCAGCTTCTTAATGCTGCCAAAAAAACGAAAATGCATCTAAATGCAATAACTTTAGGCAGTTAATTAAATTAATTCTTGAAAATCATTTCACGATTTCTACACAGTATCGCTCTGCGAGTAGAAACGGAGTGATTAACTTTGTTCCGCATACTTGTACAAAAAAAAATAACTAATTTAAAAAAAAAGTATACGTCTGCTAACTTTCAAATTGTGTTTAGCATAACTTTTGGAATATATGGAATTAGCTGGGCTACACTTTAATCTGAAACTTATAAGACATCTCGACTATTATCAAGCAGCGACCATAAAAATAGACTGTATCTGTACTAGAAGAATTTCAATCAAACGAGTAGAGGAACAAGAGAATATGCTATCACAAAAGTTCGTGCCTAAATTAACTCATGCTGAAAGGAGTAGTCGTTGAATGGACAGAACGTTTTAGATACCTTAAGAGTTGGCTATACGATGCTATCATAATATATAACTTATTGTAGACATCTGTTTTTTAAAGCTCGTTGCGTTCTTGCAATATGACGAATGTCAGAATGCGTTTTGGTTTACGTTAAACGGCCCTTAAGGGATATGTCGGACATGGGCAATTAGCTGGTGAACATAACGCATTTTGGTTATATTTTTCGACCATTGGCCGATATCAGTCTTTGATTCTAACACCTATACAATATTAGTTACATGATATCAGTCTGTATATTATAGGTAATAATTTCTCCAATGGAAAAACATACAGAAGAAACCATATGCCATAAAATCAATGAAAATATTGTTACCACATCTGAAAATTCTCTTCCGATTCCATTGAATTCTGGCGAATACAAAAGAAATTTTCTAAGTATGGATCAATATTCACCAGGTGCTAAAGTCAAAACTTCAAGTCAAAAAATGGACGCAAAACTTACCTGCAATACTATTACAGAAGAAGGGCACTTACAAGAAGTACCAAATTTAAAGATCATGGATGAAGTTCCTCGGAAAAGAACCAAAGATCAAACCAAATTCAAATTTTCGAAATCTCAAAAAAACGCGTTGAAATTTCCACAAACACCTTTATGTTATTTAGAAGTTTGTAGAAAATTGGATGATGATTCTAAGAATACTTGCAAGTAAGTGTTTCGTATTTATAAATAAGTGTATTTTGTATTACTATAAATAGTAGTGTTAAAAATTCTGGTGATACGTTTAGTCTGAGACGTATATAGGCGTTTTTTTCGGTGTATTAAAATAATATCTTTGTAATCCAAATACATTTTCTTCAAGATTTTAATAAAATTGAGGCATTTTTTAAACCTTGTAGAATTGAATGAAAAATGCAAATAGTCCTTTGGATTAGAACATAAATACTAAACTGATATTGCGTCTTCTTTTCATGCCAAACGCCTGTCGAATTAATTGTGTAGATTAAAATTATCATGTTTTTGGTGTATATTTTCATTGACTGGATGCACTTTTCTGTAAAAGTATTGATTTTTCTTTCAAAATATGTTGCTTACATTTAATTTTTAAAATAGTAACTATTTTTGATATCATACCGATTTACCAATATCCATGATGAATCTTGTGCTAATCTCCGCATCGTCAATGTTGTGGTGTTGACTTCTAAAAAGATAAATCTATCAACTTTTTCTAAATTGTCAACTATGAGGTATGGTCTTGTTGCTCCCTGCGATCGGCCTTGTACTACGATTTTTTTAAGGGTTTATTGACAGACCTTTTTGTTTAGCATATGATTTAAGTTATGTATACGTATTCTCGCCTGTTAGTCTGCAACCTAAATATGCTGCCAGTTGGACTGATTTATTGGTCTTCTTCTTCTTCTAGTGCTGACTCCACTAACAAAGGTTGGCTGTAACCATTACAAATTTGTCTCTATCTACCGCTTTTCTTAAGAGCGTCTGTGTGTTTAACCCGGTCCAGTCGCGAATGTTTTTCAGCCAAGATATTTGTCGTCTACCAGGACCTCTTTTTTCTTCCATTTTTTCCTTTATAATAAGCGGCAACAATTCGTATTTCTCATTTTTAAGTAAGTGTTCCAAATATGCTGTCTTTCTACTTTTAATGGTGGTCAAAAGTTCTTTGTCTCTTTGCATTATGTGCAAAACTATTTCGTTCGTAATGTGACCGCTCCATGATATTTTCAAAATTCTTCTAAAAATCCACATCTTAAAAGCATCTAGCTTTCTCATTAAATCAATATTAACATGATCATCATCAAAAAGGCTGCTCTTGATTGCTATATTCTTGATCGAATTTCTGATTTTGGATTTAGATCTTCAGTAATCTAGGCTCCCAAATACTCCATTTGTCCACTTGTTTGATATTTTCATTTTTATCTGGAGCCTTGTTATGACTCTTTTGCCTCTTACTGATAACTATGGTTTTTGTTTTCTTTATGTTTATTGTTAAACCAAACTGTATCACAAATTGTGTTAAGTAGCGTCTGCAGGATTTTCTCACTTTCAGCTATAATTACTGTATCGTCGGCATAACGAATGTTATTTATATTTTTACCACTTATCTTGATCCCATTTATACAGTTTTTAAGTGTTGGTGTAAATACCTTTTCTGGATTTATTGATAGGTGCGGTTTTTCTACCTTTTGATGTTTTTCTAACTACGTATTCCAGATTTAAATTAAACATTGTTAGTGCCAGTCCATCACCCTGTATTAATCTTTGTGTTTAATTTAAAATGAGTCCGTCATCTCATGTTGTATCTGTATCTGAGCCAGTGTGTCCAACATTGTCATTCGGATGAGCCTAACTAGTTTGGACGGTATTTTAAATTCACTTAATATTTTATATTAATTTGCCCTGGTTAGTCGATAAAAACATAGACATCTATGTCATGTTCCCTGGATTTGTTCAAAATCTGCTTAACCGTGAATAATTGGTCGATAGTAGATCTTTCTTGCCTAAATGCTGCCTGATATTCCCCAATGATCTTCTCTGCGAGGGGTTGTAATCTATGGTTAAGTATACTGGTAAATATTTTATATCGACAACACAGCAAGGAGATTCCCCTATAATTTTGACAGAGGATTTTATCGCCCTTTCTATGGATTGGGCAAACTATACTTTAATCCACTCTTTTGGCATTTTCTCTTATCTCCATATTCTGTGTATGACCTCATATATCATTTTCGTTATATCCTTTCCTCTCAACTATATCAATGCTGCGGGTTTTCCATCACATCTAGATGCCTTGTTATTTTTCTGCAGTTTGGTTGCCCTTTTAACCTCTTCTATCGTTGGCGGCTTTGATATCTCATTCTCCTAATTTCCACTTCCTCTAAAAGTTCATGTTTTGTGATTTATCGATATTAAATCCATATATTTATCGATTTAGTTAAAGGCTCTATAATCGTTTTTCTAAGCTTTTGTGCTTATATATGTGCTAATTTTGACATTTCTACTATGCTTAGTCAGATCTTTGCTCTTAAGGATGTTTACTACGTATTAAACTGTGCCTCTCAATGTTTGTTTAGTCTCTTTGTTCCTAGTAAATGAAGGTGATTCACTTTTTGTCTCAGATTTACTTGTCGAATCTACCTAAAACTACTAAAATATCTGTAGCTTTATTTGAATACTTTGATATATTCTATTAGTTTACTTTTAAATTTTAACAAAATTTCAATTCCGTTCCAGGTGTATGAAATGTCTTCCCCAGCAAAACAGATATTACTGCTCATGCTTTGATTTGATTTGTAAAGACTTAGAAGAGAAAACGGAAATAATTCAAACTGAACACGCACCGCTATTACAAAAGCTACAAGATCAGAATCAGTTCGAACCTAGTCAAAACAAACCAAAACGAAAAGTATTAGGCGATGTTTGCGACATATGTAGAGAAAAGAAATGCAATTGTGCCTTTAAATCTAGACCAAAAATAGGAAGATCACCGCCAACATAGCTTCGGAAAAATAGTTTTGTTTATATTTGAATAAAAAAGTAAATTTTTAAATATTTCTTTTATTTCGTGGAATGAAATTTCCCAAGAGTGGTTTTGACACGAAAATCAAAATTTGGTAAACGGCTCGTTCGTGAAAATTTCCTTTCGCTGACGGTTTCTCTGATTTTACTAAAAAGATTCGTTGATATATATATATATATATATATATATATATATATATATATATATGTATATATATATATATATATATATATATATATATATATAGAAGATAAAATAGTTCCATATTGAAAAATTTCTTTGAAGGCTGGTACATGGTTGTACAACAAAACAAATTCTGTTCGTTTAAGATATAAAAGAAACTATGATCTTAGAAATTCTTACACCTATTAGAAAAACCTTGAAAACATTTTTATTCACTTAAAGTTGATTAACTCATTAATTATACTGTTTTCGATTTAATCGATTTTTGGTCATTTTGCATATCGAAACCGCAAAGTGGAATCTTTCGTTTGACTATTTTTTTAAGCCCTTTTCTCTATTCGGATTGCCGAATATAGGTCTCCTAATTCTCGCCATTCATCTCTGTTGTTTATAAGACGTTTCCACATTGGCCCTGCAGTTCTTTTAATATCGCCGCTCCATCGCATTTGCGGTCTTCCTGGTGGTCTTTTGGCTTTATATGGCCGCCAATTCCCGACTTCTTTATTCCATCGGCCATCCGTATTTCTATATTCGTTTGACTATATTTATCAAAAATACAACACTTATCTAGTCCGAAATGCATATTATTGTTCTACGAGAATACAGTTTTAGCATCTAATCTAGGTAGTTGCGGGTAGAATGCATTAATTCTAAAGATCCATATTTAACAATGATTAATCTTCGCCATTACAGAGTTATTAGCTGCCTATCTCTATAATTAGCCTACTTTACATTTGTCTGAATATTACCTATCTGTACATTTCTTTGTCTTTTCAGAAATCTAACTTTTAGATATATTTTCTCATCTTGTTTTGCACACATGTTCTTATTCTATATTAATACATCAATCAGTATTGCTTAACATGTCGTTACCTTAAACTAGTTCTAATTTATTATATACTGTTTGGTTGGTGACAGCTTACTATGCTCACGCATAGTAAGCTGTCAATGTACACACATGTCCAAAAGTTTGGAATACGTACAAATAATATATCTACGCCTATGGTGGTTTTAAAACTGTTGTTGATATTCATTCTAGACTGTTTTTAAATGTAAATGATAAAAAATTTGAATCGTTTTTGTATGGTTTTGGTCACATTCAACTAATTAGCGTATTTACACTTTATTTCAGTCTTTGTTTAAATTTGAATTAAGCCGTTTAAAAATGCTTAAAAACGTGATATCTCATTTTGACAGATCCAGAATAATTGCTTTGTTACAACAGGACTTTATTTAAAGTTATATCCCGAATATTGCTGATACTACTCAAAGTGCTGTATCGAAAATTAAAAAAAAAATTCCAAGATACAAATAACGTCAAGGATCGTCCCAGAAGTGGTAGAAATCGATGTACAACAGCAGCACAAGACCGGCAAATAACATTTATAGCTCGTAGAAATCGTCTGGAATCTACAAGTGGTATATCCAGAGAAATTTCTAGGCTTGAAGAAATGAATATTTCACGGCAAACAATAACACGCAGAATAAATGCGGTAAATTTGTATCGTAGAAGACCGCTACGTGTTCCTAAACTAACCTACCAACACAAAATAGTAAGGTTGCAATGGGCTAGAGAAATGGTTCATCATGATCCTAACTGGAATAACGTGATGGTCTCTGATGAGTCAAAAATTGACTTGGTATTTCATTCGCGACAAACACTGGTTTGGAGGGACCCAGGACGACAAACCCGACTAGAAACAGCCCAACCGTGTGTCCCATTTGAAGGTGGCAGTATTATGGTTTGGGGTGGTATTATGAGTGGTACACGGACGTCACTGCTGGTTCTGGAGAGAAGAGTCACTGGTGCTGTATACATCAAGGAAGTTTTAAATCTTGTCGTACGTCTATTCCGAGGGGCAGTAGGTGATGAATTTGTGTTTATACATGACAACGCACCTCCTCATCGAACATCAGCAGTACAAAATTTTCTTGAAGAAGAAGGAATATCTACATTACAGTAGCCCTCGAATTCCCCCGACATGAACATTATTGAACATGCTTGGGATATTCTCAAAACACGCATCAAGAAGCGAAACAATCCCCCTATTACACTTCGAGAACTTAAAGATACTATTCGTGAAGAATGGGAGAGATTCCGCAAGCCCAACTCGACCAGTTAATCGGCAGCATGCCAAATCGCCTACAGGCTTGCATACATGTCAATGGAGGAAATACTTATTATTAATTTTATTAAAAATTATTTTTTTCTATACTAATTTATTTTTAAATGTAAGTTGTACATTGTAAGTTTTTCACTGCCAGAAATTAAATATTTTTTTCGCATATCGTTTATCTGGTTTTGAGATTTATTCAGTATTGTTGAGGATTGAAACAAAATGATGTTTAACTATTCAGAAGATTTTATATATAAAAATCAATAAAAAGATGAAATATTCTAATATTCCAAACTTTTGGACATATGTGTAGTTTGTCGTTAATATTTTCAACTTCAATATTATTATTTCTAATTATTTTTATAATGATTGTTATTCCCAATAGGGGCTTCAAGTAAAAACATTACTAATCAGTGTGTATAAGTAATAAAATATTAATAACAGAATAATTACACTATAATCATGGCAGGTTTTTAAATATATTGTTAATATAAGTACACCGCATGTTACAAACAACGGGCGAACCAAAAAAAAACATCAAGATAAATTTTCTTGTTCAAGTAAATACAGGCAAAATTACATTTATAAGTTAAAATTATGCAGATAATGAGTACCAGAACAGTCTTCCTTTTTGTAAATAAAAAATAATTTAATTAAGTGTTTAATATTATCAAAATTTTATTAAGAAAAGGAAGAAAAATAGTGGGATAGTCGTTTTTTTAATCTATTTATTCTTCTATCTACCCAAAGTGGAAAAAAGCTTTTATCATCAAGTTGTTCAACATAACCTTGAATAGCTGTTTTCTCAAAATCAGATTCGCCCAGGTTTACCAGATAAACAATGTTTTAATTGGAGCTGATGAAATACAAACTTGTTTCGTTTTAGCTTGAAGGTAAGAAACCCTGATAGTTTGATACTTAGAACGGAGAAGGCTTTGATTGGTAGAACATAATCAACAAGGGGGAGCTGTTTTGGTCGAAAGAAGACATCGTCGTGTGTGATTTAAAAGGCCAATCAATTATTTTTTGTGACAGAATTTTTGTATGTTTCAAATAAAAGACTCTATACCATCAGAAGATCAAAAATTATCGCTATTTTAAAATACCATAAATTTTATAAAAGTTAAAAAAAAATTAAATAAAGTTTTCTGATTCACATTGCAAATATCATAAAGTTTTTTTAACGTCAAAGGATAATTATTAATATTGCTTAATAAATTTAAAAAGTTTCTTTTTATAATATTCAGAATTTTTTTTTTTTTTTAGTACAATAACATATTATGAACAAAGATTTCAATATTTCAAAATTTTCATATTATTTCTTTTGATAATAAAAGATATTTGTATTTGTTTATTTATGTTATTTCTATTTATTTCCTTTTCCTATATACTGTCAAAAATGTACACCTGCAACCCGATTGCTAAATTAATTAAAAACAAGATGCAGCAGCTGGAAAACAAAACATTAGTCTTCGTGTGAGTACCATCATATATAGGCATTAAAGGAAATGAACTAGCTGATAAAAATGCTCGAGAAATAGCAAATTCCCCAAATATCAGACCGATAATAAAACCATTAGCAGATCTCAATCCGTACTTTAAACAAAAGCTGATATGTAATTGGACTAAATGTTGGGAAGAAAAATTCTCAAAGTTAAAAGGAATTAAACCAAATTTTGGACGATGGAGTAATAACGTCCCTAGCCGTTTCCTTCAGGTTGTATTAACCAGACTCCGATTAGGACACAGCAAACTCATACATGAATATCTCATGAAGAAGGATCCTCAACCAAAATGTATGAGTTGTGACGTGCCGTTGACAGTGAAACACGTATTAACAGAGTGTCCCAAATATAGTGCTGAAACACTACCTAATAAAATTCCATCAGTTATAAGAGATATTTTTAGTGAATGTACCAGTGAAAATATTGTGAAATTTTTAAGTGACTGTAACATATTGAATCACATATAAGTATGTTATTAAGTAAGTAAGTATGTAAGTAATCATTATTGTTTACATTAGATCCATCCGCTAATAACCAATATGGTTGATGCGGCTGTCTTTATAAAAAATATATTGAGTCAATACACAACAGATGTGATGCTACAAAAATATTAAGGAATATGTAGGAAATTTCGTGATTTTCTATTTGTTTTGAGTGGATCGTTTTTTTCTGACACGCAGTGTATAATTCGATATTATTTTTAACCACTATATAAGATTGACATTGACACAAATGAAATGAAGTAAATGCGTGAATGTGGAAACTGGTTTCTTCATTTGTTCTCGACCTATAACAAAATTTAAATAGTGTTCAGAAATTATTTGTCAAGTGTTTTCAATTAGCAGACAAAATGCAAAATTATTTTTTAATATTTTTTTTAAATTTATTTGTTAACGTTTTGGCAGTGAAAAATCTACGTAAGTACTTTTTAAAATAATTTTATATGAAAGACCCGTCGTTAATATATATATATATATATATATATATATATATATATATACATATATATATATATATATATATGTTCAATAATATTCTTCCATTTCGTCTTCCAATCTTGTACCTTCAATAATTTTCGGTCTTCTTTTACCAATTTCATCCATTTTCTTCGGGGCGTCTTCTTTGTGAATTCTTACTTCTTTCACTCTTGCGATCTTACCGAGCTATCGTAATATTTGAATTGTGTCAAATATCCTTATTTTTAACTGTCCATATATTTTTATTAAATCGATAGTATATCTTCGCAAGATATTCTCCTCTTTTAAGCTTCCATATTTTAAAACAACAATATAATTTGTTTCATTGCAAAAATTTGGATTTTTATTTGTTTCTTATAAATATTTATTGCTGCTCTAAACAAATCAATCGACCTGCGTTGATACTAATTACGAAGATTCTGCCTTTGGTCAACAGATCTTCCTTGAATCTTTTCCTGTATTGAATCTCAAATTGGCTTACTTTTTTGCTTGTCCTTTAATACTCTGTGGTGTAATCAGAGTTCGAAAGCTTTGATTCTTTTTAAATTACATTTTTATCATCGAATGGTACACGGGCGTAGCCCAAATTTAGTTCCGGGTGGTGAGAATTTAAGAAAATAAAACGAGTAAAAGTCGTTACATATAATAACCCTTATATGCGAAGAAAAATATTAAAGGTGTAAAAAATAGAGATAGAAAAGAGCTCCTGGAAGGAATTAGAATAGTCCATTGAGCGGTGGGGACAATATAGGCTAAATAAAAAAAAACTTACTTTACTTTACTTTACTTAATCAGTAGAACCCATTTGTACCTTTCGGTGTTGGGCCGTTTACAATACAATTCATTAAATTACAATATTTGACAGTCTTCTGAGGTGTCCTAGCTCTTAACGAACTTTCTCCATTCGGTCCTATTGGATGCCATCTGTGTTGCTTCCTGCCAAGTCTTACCCTTACTCTGCAGTATCTGCGATATGTCACTGTTCCATTCTTTAATATAAATATAAATAATAAAAAAAAACACATTATATTCCGGGTATGTCAAAACAATCGGGACGGTCGAATATTTCGCGAAATTTACATTGGATCGAAAAACTGAAAAACGTGTTTTCAATATTTTTCAAAAATCTATCGAATGATACCAAAAATAACCCCCACTCTCACCTCTGGGGTTGGTGTGGGCGACAACTTTAAAATCTTAAATATGAACCTCCATTTTTTGGCAGACTTGGATTCCTTATGAAAAAAAATAGCTTTTATTTGAAATATTTTTGTCGAATTATTATAGATTATAACTACGATAGAATATAAAAAACGATTTATCCTGATACCCTATAGGCGAGCAGTCTACCTCTAAAAAGATGCTTAGAAACGGAATACACCGATCAAATTATATTTTGCATTTCTACCGCACCAAACCTTTTTTATTCGATTTTACATATTTTTTCAAGTTCAACTGTATTTTTTTTTTTAATTTTTCAGCTATAAGTAAGAATATTTTGACAAGGATAAATGGTTTCTATTTTGTCAAAAACCTAGTTTTAAATTTAAACAAAGATAACTCGAAATGGAATTATTTTTCGAAAAATTACCAGGATAGAAAAAGTATATATTATTTTAATGAGACACGCCTAAAAATTTTAACTCAAAGCCATTCCGGAAATTGTTGTTTTGTTGTAAGTTATTTATAACAATTTCCGGTCCACTTGGAAAAAATACATTCGAAAAAAAAAATATAAAATTGAATAAAAAAGGTTATTGCGGTAAAAATGTACAAAAAATTAATTAGTTCATGCACTGCTTTTAGGGGTAAACTGCTCGCAAGTAAGCAAGCAATTTTAGTAAACCCAGCCTGTGAGACATGTTCTCCCTTAAGAATTACGTTTGGATGTAACAATTCATTGGAGCGAGGTATACTAACTCGAGTTAAAAACAAGAGTCACTCCACCGCGCTCCAATGCCCCAGGCCATCCCTTGCCCCCCTATAGCACTCTGATGCGCGATAGGGGCACAACTATCAGTCAAATGCTTTTCGTGTGGAAGTCCTTGGTACAAGAACTCCAACACCATATCCTAACCCGATTATTGCAGGCTAGCGTGACGCGCTCTTTTCCTGCTTTCTCTAGTGACGTATCATCGAACTGAAATTGCTTGCTCGGGCCTCGAGTCTCCGGTTTGGTCTGGCGACTTGGTGTACGAGGATGTGGGCCCTTCGTGCCCAGGTTTTGGGGTTTTGTTAATTTTTTTGGATGGCTGTCGCCTTTTTGTTAGCATTTTTTTATTTTTTTGGCGGTTAGTCTTTATTTATTCATTTTTTATTTTTTTTTAATGTTGTCCTAAAAATAAACATCAAATAAAAAAATTTCCAGTGCTCCTTGGTGGGGCTTCTTCTGTTGGTAGAGCTACGAATTATCTAGACTTTATGTGTTTACCAGGATTTGCTGTTTTGGTCTTTTGTGTTTCCATCGATGGAACGCATCATATCTTATTATCTCTCGCAGCATCGAGCTTGGGTGATTCTCTAATTCTGCAAACCTAATTCTACCTTTTTCTGCCATTTTATCTATCACCCTTACTTGTTGCAGTTCTTTAAACAGAAAGCGTTCAGCGACGTATCTGGGTACATTTGCCGCTTCTCTGAGGATGTTATTGTGGGCTGCTTGTACTTTCTTTTTATTTGAATTGCATATGTGTCCCCATGCGAGAGATGCATATGTGATTATTGAAAGTATGATGCTGTTTATCAGTCTCATTTTTGTCTTTATGCCCAGTTTGCGTTTTGTTCCATAGTGATTCCTAGGTATTTCGCTTCTCTTTTCCATTCGATGGGATTATCTTGCACTAACAGCTGTTCCTCTTGGGTTTCTCTTTTCTTTTTGAATATGATTGCTTGTGTCTTTTCTGAATTGATTGCTATTTTCCAGTGGATACAACATTCTTCAATGTTATCCAATGCTGTGTGTAGATTGTTGACCGCTACTTATAAGTTTCTGTGTTTAGCCGCAATCGCTGTGTTGTCTGCATAAAGGCTGAGTAGTGTTCCTGGTGTTCTTGGAACATTTGCGGTATATTTTGTATACAGTAGGGGTGGCAAGACTGCTCCCTGTGGCGTTCCAGTCTCCGGAGCTCCATGCTCGGATAGTACTTGTCCTATTCGTACCCTGAAGCTTTGGTTGTTCAAGTACGAAGAGATCAGTCTCGTCATAACCTCACTGTATCCTTAGCCTCATTTTATATATTAGGCCTTTATGCTAGACTCTGTCGAAGGCTTTGCTTACATCCAGGAACGCTGCTCCTTGTACTGTTTTTCGTTAAATCTAGCTGTTATGTATTCTGTCAGTCTAAGTACTTGTAATTCGCTAGAGTGTTCTGCTCTAAATCCGAACTGAGCTTCTAGGATTAGTCCCATTTCGTATATTTCAGCTTGTAGTCATCTTAGTATTACTCTTTCTACGATCTTGCTAATTGCTGGCCGTAAGATTATCGGTCTGCAGTTTTGAAAAACATGGTATTCTTTCCTAACTTCAGAATCATGATAACGTGGGCTTCCTTCCACCGATGTGGAAAGAGCCTGCATCTAAGGATCGCGTTCGTTATGTTGGGTAAAAGTACTATTGCTTTTGCTGGTAGATACTTCAGAGCTCTATTTGAAATTTCAATTAGACCAGGTGCTTTTCTCGGTGAGCTATTTTTAATTAGTTCGTTTATTTCTTGAGGAGATGTAGGTGTGATTATCTCCTCTGGTTCTTCGAGCATTTCTTGTTATTCCTCGAATTCTTCGATGAAATCTACATCTTTGTGATAATTTAATGTACACTCTCTCTCGAGAGTCCTCTTTATCACCTTGGCTTTTTCATTTATGGTGTAGACAATTCCATTTTCACCGTGTAGTGGAGGTATGGGTTCTCTATCATTTCTTAGTATTTTTTGTATGTTTCCATATGTTTTGTATGTTTGCACCTTGTTCGTCCATTTCTTGAAGGTGGTTATCCCATTGTCGGCTTCTGTGTTCTGCTTGTTTTTGTCCTGCTGGTTTCTTGTCCTTCTAGCTCTCTTTTTGGCTCTGTTCTTTTCCCTTATCCTGTCTTTAATTTCCTGGTTTATGTCTCTAAACTTTCCTATGGTGTGATGGGTAGCTCTTTCGGGGCAACAGACTCAGTAAAACACAGGTTTGAAATAAAAATAAATCTATTAAGTATGTATATATACAATAAATAAAAACTAAAAAAAAAGAATTCTACGTTGTATACTTATAAAACAAAAATAAAATGAATTCTACGTTTCCGTCTGGGTCCCGCGATGAATGAGTTCCCCGGCAAACGTCTATAAAAGAAAAGAAATTAATTAGTACTACTAATATACTCGCTTTCGCTTCAATTCAGCGACAGCTCCGAATATGCTCGCAAACAAAATATTTAGCTGTGCAGACCCGCGGCAATGTTCAATACACAATGCCGACGGGTTCCGCTTGGCTAAGGACAGAGTATGATCCTCAATACGGAAATCTCTGTCCCGGTTGGTTCTGTGCAGATCCACGGTAATGCTCAATACGCAATACCGATGGGTTCCGCTTGGTTAGGGACAGAGTATGATCCTCAATACGGAACTATCTCTGTCCAGAATGTCTCGCTGGTTCACTACACCGGCGAGTCAGGGAGCCTAGAGCGCTAGCTACAAGACTGTCTAATTCCGCTATTCACACGCCTTAAATAGCCGTTTGAATCCCACTACACCGTCAGGTTGTAGAAGTGGATGCGCAAATATTGACACTCCCACGGTTCGAACTGTTAAACGATCATAGCATCGTTACACCCCCTTCTCTTTGAAAAAAAAAGTAACATACCTTTTTTTTGTGTATATGGTGTCTACAGCCTTTTGATGTCATCTATCCTTCTCGGTATCTTTATCACAATCTTCCTACCCACGGTTTTAAATCTTTTACATGCGCCGTCATCTGCTTGCGGCTACTACTATCGGCCAATTTCAGTTTTACTATTACTGGTGATATTACTGACGTTACTATGTATGGTCCTGAGTACTTCGGCGCTAGTTTGCTGGTGAAAGCTGCACTAGCTGATGATAGATGGTGTTCCTTTTTCATGACTCGATCTCCTGGATGTGGCTGCCAGTCTCTTCGTCTTAGATCGTAATGTTTCTTTTGGTCCTCGAAAGCGTGTTCCATGTGCACTTTCGCTAGTTCTCTTAACGCTTCTAACTTGTTTAAGTTTTCTGCATACCCCTGTATATCTTGTCCATTTGTCGCCTCTGTTGTGTCTAATTCCCTTCCGAAATTAAGAAGCGCTGGTGAAAATCCTGTTGAATCGTGTCTTGACGAATTTATGGCGTAGCAGAATTCTGGTATGAATTTGTCCCAGTCTTTATGGTTATCCTCCACGTAAGTAGCTATCATCGTTTTCAGTACTTTGTTCATTCGTTCTACTGGATTGCATTGAGGTGAGTACGGCGGTGTTAGAATGTGATTTATGTTATAGGATTTTAGGAACGCCTTAAAACTTCCGCTTGTGAACTGCGCGCCGTTGTCCGAGATGATTTTCTTCGGAATACCGAATTGCATGACTACCTTTGATCGTAGAGTGTCGATGATTGAGTTCGTAGATGCTGCTCTTATTGGCTGAGCGACGACCCATTTGGTAAACCGGTCTTGCACGACTATTAAGAAAATGTTTCCTTTTGCAGATCTTGGGAATGGTCCCATTAAATCAACTGAGACAGTATGCCAAGGCTTTTCTACAGTGGACGGTTGCATTTTCCCGGCTGGTTGCATTTGAGACGGTTTATATTGGAGGCACTTCGTACAGGCTCTAACGTAGTCTGCAATTTGTTTAAACATCTTAGGCCAATAGTACTTTTGCGCTATTCGGCAAATTGTTTTTGCAATTCCTAAGTGGCCTGCTGTGGTCAAGTCATGATTTTCCTCCAAAATATCTTTCCTTTTATATCTTGGTACGCATAATTTCCATGGGTTATTAAACTCTGGGTCGGCTAAATTACGGCTGCTCCAAACGTGTTTATATAATTTCCCGTTTGATATTTGTAAATCCGGGAAATCGTCTGGGTTCTGGAGTACATTCCTATATAAATTATCGTACCAACTGCATGATTCCAGTTCTGATGCTAATAATTCCGACTCTGGTTCTTCGCTCTGGTTTTCTTGTGGTTGTCGTGACAAAGCATCTGCTACCTTGTTGAGGACTCCCTTTCTATATATTACCTCGAAATCGTACTGTTGCAGTTCTAAACTCCACCTGGCTAACCGACCTGACGGGTTTTTAAGGTTCTTCAGCCATTTGAGGGACTGATGGTCTGATATGACCTTAAAATTGTATCCTTCTATATAAGGCCTCATTTGCTTTATCCCGTACACGATGGATAGACATTCTTTTTCCGTTGTGGAATATTTTGTCTCGGCTGGTGTGAGGGTTCGACTAGCATATGCAATTACTTTATCCTGGCCGTCGTATTTCTGTGTTAGTGCAACTCCAAGTCCACAGTTCGACGCATCTGTTTGCAGGTAAAATGTTTTCGAAAAATCGGGGCATGCTAATACTGGGGCCGATGTAAGTTTTGATTTTAGCTCTTCAAACGCGTTTTCCTGCTTATCGGTCCATTTCCATCTTATCTTCTTCTTCAGAAGCATGTTTAGCGGTCCTGCTATTGTCGAATAGTTGTCTATGAATCGGCGGTACCATGATGTTATTCCTAGGAACCGGCGGAGTTGACGCACATTTCTCGGTGCTGTAAGTCCGGTTATAGCGTTGGTTTTCTCCGGGTCGGTTTTTATTCCTTCTGCTCCAACCACATGTCCTAAGTATCTGAGTTCTGACTGGCAAAACGTGCATTTCTCGAAGTTCAGCTGTAATCTGGCTTCTTTCAGTCTTCGGAAAACTTCATGTAGGTGATTTAAATGCTCTTGGAGCGTTTTAGATATTACTACGATATCATCCAAGTAGGCAAACGCGAATTCCATATCGGGAGGTATTACCTTATCCAGTAGGCGTTGGAAAGTGGCTCCTGCGGAATGCAGTCCGAATGGGGTGGTTTTGAACTGAAAATGGCCTTTTCCGGGTACGCTGAATGCTGTCACTGGGCGGCTTGTTTCTTCTAGGGGTATTTGAAAATATCCCTGTTTCAAATCGAGGGTCGATATAAAATTTGCTTCCTTAAGTCTATCCAGAATTTCCGATATTCTGGGTAACGGATATGCGTCCTTATCTGATAATTCGTTGACTTTTCTAAAGTCAATGCAAAATCTGTACGAGTTATCCTTTTTCCTAACTAGTACAATCGGTGAACTCCAACCACTTGTGGAGGGTTCGATGGTTCCTTCTTTTAACATCTTGTCCACTTCTTGGTTGATGATCTGTAGCATTGCGGGATTGTGTCGCCTATAAGGCTGCTTGACTGGATCGCACTTTTTCTTCAATTTTATTTCGTGTCTTATTAAGTTGGTGGTTTCTGTTATATTCTCAAACTCCCTTAGTTCTTTTCTTAGGAACCTTTCTAACTCCGTATTTTGAGTGAAGTCTTTTAAAGTGTTACATGTCTCTTCTTGATGTTGTATGTATTGTTTGGTCGTATGTTTATCGAATTTAAGTTCGATAGAATGGTTCCTGAGGAATTCCACTCCTATTAATGCATCTTCCGTCAACCCTGGCATTACTATGAATGTTTGTCGGGTTTGTAACTTATCGATCTCGCATTCAATTGTCAACTTCTGGTTAAGCTCAATTGACGCTCCATTTGCTAGTCTTGTTCTCCCGCTGTAGCTATCTAGAGAGTCCTTGTATATCTGAGCTATTCTATCCCCGACGTAATTTTTAGTAGTTCCTGTGTCTATGAGCGCTCTGTATGTTCTTTGCCCTATTTTTAGTGATGCGAACAGTCGAATGTCATTGCTTGCTGGCTGTGTAACGGCGAAAACGAATGGAGTCGAATCTTGTTTTACAGACTGGGACGACTCCTTGTTTCTCCAGTCTGTAATTCGTTTCCCTGACGCCTGAAACAGCAGTCGCTGCTGTAAACCCCTTCTCTGTCGCAACGCGAACAAAACTTTTTCCATGGGTTTTTGCAGTTTTTACGGCTGTGACCTGGCATCTTGCATCTAAAGCATGCCGTTTTCGCATCGTACTCTGCTTGCTCCGTGCGTCTCCAGTTTCCACGGAAAATCTGATTTGCTCGGGTCTTTTCGTCTTCTAGAGCTTCGTATTCTTGGGCTAAATCCTGTAATTCGGCTAAGTTTCCGAAATCCCGGCGGCGAGCATAAAGCTTATATTCTGGTAACAAATTTTTGTATATCCTTTCGAGTTCTTGGTTTTTGGAAAAAGAGCCTTCTCGTCTGATTAATGTTTGAATCTCCGTGATATATCTATCTACTGGTTCGTTCTGTCTCTGTCTTCTGTTTCGGATTTCCTCTTCTAGTTGTAGCAAATATCCCCTGGGATAGAAAGCTTTTTTAAAATCTTCGCTGAAATCTGTCCATGACTTCCAATTTTTGTTATTATTTCTGTACCATAACAAAGCGTGGTCTCCTAATAATTCAGGTAATGCTCTTAGTAGATCTTGTTTATCGATCTCGTAGGCCAAACTTAATTCGTCTATCCTCTCTAAGAATTCTATTGCATCCGAATGTTTCTTGTCGAAGTGTGTGTTCCACTTTCGTACTTGATTTAGCAATTCTGGTTGCCCCATTTGTTTCGTTATGGTTAATTCCTGTAATTGTCTTCGGATGCCCGAAATTTCCTGGGCCAGTGTGTCGGATTCTGTTCCCTTGGAAGTTTTTTCTTTTGGGATTGTTCCTGTAGCTTCCTCGCGATTTTTAAAATAGGTTCTGAGTCGTGCTCTCAATTCGTCGACGGTTCCCTTGGGATCTAAGCTGCATTTTTCGGCCTCGCTCTGCAATTCCTCTTTGCAAAGTCGATTTATCCACGACGTACCTGTTACTGAGTCTGTGTCTTTATCTGTCGGCATGTTATTAATTTTGCTCGGGCGCCAGTTTGTGATGGGTAGCTCTTTCGGGGCAACAGACTCAGTAAAACACAGGTTTGAAATAAAAATAAATCTATTAAGTATGTATATATACAATAAATAAAAACTAAAAAAAGAATTCTACGTTGTATACTTATAAAACAAAAATAAAATGAATTCTACGTTTCCGTCTGGGTCCCGCGATGAATGAGTTCCCCGGCAAACGTCTATAAAAGAAAAGAAATTAATTAGTACTACTAATATACTCGCTTTCGCTTCAATTCAGCGACAGCTCCGAATATGCTCGCAAACAAAATATTTAGCTGTGCAGACCCGCGGCAATGTTCAATACACAATGCCGACGGGTTCCGCTTGGCTAAGGACAGAGTATGATCCTCAATACGGAAATCTCTGTCCCGGTTGGTTCTGTGCAGATCCACGGTAATGCTCAATACGCAATACCGATGGGTTCCGCTTGGTTAGGGACAGAGTATGATCCTCAATACGGAACTATCTCTGTCCAGAATGTCTCGCTGGTTCACTACACCGGCGAGTCAGGGAGCCTAGAGCGCTAGCTACAAGACTGTCTAATTCCGCTATTCACACGCCTTAAATAGCCGTTTGAATCCCACTACACCGTCAGGTTGTAGAAGTGGATGCGCAAATATTGACACTCCCACGGTTCGAACTGTTAAACGATCATAGCATCGTTACAATGGGTATGTCTATTTCTTCTTTAGTAGTGCTATTTCTGAGTGCTTCTTGTAATATGTTTACGAACTCTAGGACTCTTTCTTCTATTTATAGGATCTCGAGGCCTTACATATGCAGAGGGGATTCTGATATCTTCTTGCCTCATTTGTACTTGTAGTTGTTTCCATAGTGTTTAGTTGTGATGTTAATATTTTGGTGTGTGGAATTCCTTTTCTCATTAGGATTAAACTGCTCGCTGACTAGGAAAATTATGAATACGTGGTGGAGGCTCTCTCTGCCATTATCAATACTTTTTTGGTTGCTTTTATGTCAAAGAAGACGTCGTTTTTGATAGCGGGTGCTGCTATTGGGGTAAAGTACAAACTACACATGTTGTTGCTGTTATATATAAATATGTTTATGTCATGCAAATTCATGTTTTTCTGTATTAAACTCTATTTAATCTTATGCCGGGAATTGAGATATTTTAACCTTTATTTGGATCATTTAACAGTAGCTATTAACAACTGCCTTTTGTGTCTATATATATTTTTATAATATTATTTGTCTTATTATATAAAATTATACTATTGCTTTACATAGATATTTATATGATAATCAGCTGTGAAAGTCATTGCAACTGTTCTTGCCGTATCATATTTTAGCATACTCATGTAAAGATTTTGTAAACGAGCGGTTTGTGTGATATAGATATCCAAAGTTCGTCTCCTAACATTTAGTTTTCGAAAACAGCTGTATTTTCACGCTAATTCGTTCATCTTTTGTAAAGCAATCTGAGTTATGAATAACTACTAGTTTTTGTGTCTTTATCTGTGGTACTTATGTTGGTACTTATGATCTTCTGTTTGTATGTTATTATTCTGTTTACTTGCGTTAAATATAGTTTATTTATAGTCCTCTTGCTTTTATTTGTTTATGGTAATAAACATACCCAAAGCGTAAGGGAGACACCAGTGAGTTCTAGATTGAACATAGACATTCTTCTTCCTTTCTGATGGACTCATGATGAATTGTTATCTAGAGGCCATCGTATGTGCAGAAAGCAACAATTAAAATGGCAAAAGATAGAAAGACGTGGAGGAACACTGAAAAAACTTAGCTAATAGCTTCATAATATCACGATAGCTGGATCAAGTTAAGACGTCTTTTTAGAATTACTTTAATTGTGCCTATATTCCCCATTTATTTTTTCAATTTTTTGTTACAGATATTGTCTCTTTTTGTCTTAGTGTTCTTATAGCTGCAGCTTTCTTCTCTCTGTTAAATTGTGTACGATTTTTTCTCTTGTTTTCTTCCTTTCTTCTCTTGTTTCCTTCTTTCTCCCAATAAATTTCTCTGCTGCTTCTGTTATAGTTCTTGTTATCGAGTACCATTTCTGACCTACATCTTTACTTTTATTTTCATTTATTTCCAAATTATTTGTAAATTAATTCTAATTTCTAAAAAATAATCACAGCAACAATTTTATCGACCCAAATTATTATTAAAAACTGGATACCACATATCAGTAATTTACAACCATATTTTTTACCGCCTTTTCTACTTCTCTTCTTCTTTTATAGCTTCATACTTCCCGAATTGCCACAGATATGACAAAAAATTGAACCAGTGCCTGTTAGATGCCACCGAAAAAGTAAAACCATATTTAGCCAAAGGAGTACCAGAGCTAAACATACCTTCATTCGAACCATTTATCATACCAGAAATAAATTTGGAACAAGGCACGAACGCCTTAAACTTTAAAGCTAAGTTGCTGAACACGGAGATACATGGACTTACTAAATATAAGTTTAGTAGATTTGAGTAAGTAATAGTTCATAATAGCTAAATACTAACAAAAATATAAAAAAAATTCTCAACACTTTATATTAATAGCTAATTGAAAGGTGGTTTTTCTTAGTCAAACGCCAAAATTGAGTGTTTCAAAGTGTGAACGTAAAATATGAAGAAACGAATGCATTTTTCGAAACTCTGGTTACCAGCTGGTTACCAGCTGAAGTCCGTTTGAAGAGGTCTACCCTCCGAACGCTGGTACTCACGTGAGGCATGGTTATTATGTTGCCTGAAGTTAAATCTAATAAAATTTTTATTTTTTAACAATAACATGTACATTTTTTGGTAACTTTAATTTTTGTAAAGGGTTTTACCCTAATATTTTGGTGGCTCAGGCTTGTTAACCTGCTTTTAACCTGATGATGGAATTATTATTCCGAAAACGTTTGTTATTTTGATGTAGCCCTTCTAAGGATTTTTTAAATATACCTACACACAAAGATTTAAACCTCTTTTTGTGATACATGGTATACAGCCAGCTGCAGGAATTTATTTTCCTTGTGGATTTTTTAAAAACCTTTTCAAACATTTCTAATTTGTATTTATTTATCCCATAAGAAGTTGGAAATATTGGTTTTTTAATTGTTTGAAGAATAAATAAGAACTTTTGGTTATGAACATTCATCCTATGATTGGTATTATTTGTTGTTCGTGAATTTGTGAGGTAAGATCAAAGTATTAAGATATTTACTATGAATGTTCATATTTTAAGGTTATTGTCGAGTAAATACTTAACGTTTATTTTAAAAATCCGATAATCAGCGTATCGCGTCTCGGGCTGAGGGCTGGTGAAGGCAATTAAAATTTAATGACTTTTTCGTCTGAGAATGTAGGAGTATCGAATATCATATTATAAGAATATATACAATTACATAGTTAGGGTTAGTTGAGTCGAATTTGTACCACCGAAAGAAACTGAATTAAATAAAACTTTAAGTCACATTTGTGTATTTTAATACAAAAGTAATTTTTTGTAATAGAAATTTAATTTTGTATTTTTTCGAACCAGGAGTCTCTTGCGAAAAATAATCGTAGGACATTCATAACGTAATATTTGGCGACCGTGACAGGACTTATATACGGGTGTGCTTAAAAGTTAGTTATTTTCGCTTATTTTAGTGCAAACTTTTTTCCGGCGAATAATTTTGTTTTTGCCGTGAGGCTCGGCCAAAGTTAACCTTTTTAAGCGAAAAATGGAATCGGATAAAAAACTCAGAACGGTTCTTCATAGTGCATTTACGAAAGTTGCTACTGTTTTGGACAGTTTGTTAGCTGAACCGGTGGACACTCGACCCTGGCAGAAACTGTCTATTTATCTCTTTATCCTGCCAATTTATCCTGTTATTGAGTCATGTTTGGCAGAAGATATAATTCGACTATGGCATAGATCTTCACAGTTGTTAAGGCCTTATGTTTTCGTGTCCATGGAAAATATCGTAAAAATGAACAAACAATTGATTTAGCAACGGAAGGTTTTGGTTTACCGACTGAAAATAAATATAAATTCAATAGCCTCGTTGCCAAGAAAAATGTAAAATTACCTAAGCAAGGAACTGATCAGCCCTTAGTGACCGCTACTGGGTTAGTAAATTATGAGGTTTACAGGTGTGTATTTTGCGAAGTGCAGCATGACAGTACAAATTGTTTTAAAGCACAAAAATTTACTATGAAGCAGAAACGTCGAACATTTTCAGAAAAGAAAGCCTGTTTTCGATGTCTGAAAGTGCGACATTTTTCTAAAAAGTGTATGTATATTATGTTGTAAATCACATGCTGTTTTGATGTGCCCTAATTTGGCTCTTAATAAAATTGATACATCGACCTCAAGTACTACCCGTTCGGAAGAAAATATAACTGAGGATCAGACGCTTGCTAATTTGAATAATACAGAGGTTTTTTTACAAACTCTGCGAATAAACATAAGAAGTGCACATGGTACTAAACAAGTAGGGGCACTTATTGACACCGGATCGCAGAGGACATATATTTTACAAAGTACCGCGCAAGAAATGGGTTTTTCTGCTAAGGGAACGGAAAAGATTGTACATGCATTATTTGGCGGTAGAAGCACTTCTGAACAATGACATAAATTGTACGAGCTAACTGCGTCTAAAGGAACCTACGCTTGTTCATTTGATCCCTAGATCAACAAAAAATTTGTGCAGATGTCTCTTCTATTTATGACGGCCCTAGGATTGAGGAACTCAGTGACATGAATATTTCACTCAGCAATGTCGGAAAGACAGCACCAATTGAGATTTTGTTTGGAGCTGATATTGTAGGCAAATTGTATACAGGGAGGAAATATCAATTACAGTGTGGTCTTGTAACAGTTGAAACTTTGTTAGGTTGGACTCTTATGGGCAAGGTGCCGGCAGTTGCTTCTAATTTTAGTACAAGTATGATTACATTTTCGTTGTTTGTTGATAATTCTTCTATAGCGAAACTCTGGGAGCTTGATATTACTGGGATAACCGACCCCGTAAAAAAAATGACACGAGAGGTGGCGGCCAAAGAGGCTAAGAATTTTTTCTACGAGACTGTACGACGTGACAGCGAAGGCAGGTATGAAGTTATGTTACCTTGGTTGAACGAGCATCCTTTAATTTCAGATAATTTAGTTAGATAATACTTTAAATAAGTTGAAAAGGTCTAATTTGTTTTAATCCTATAACTTTATATTCAATGAGCGGTTGAACGAGGGTGTGATTGAAATAGTGAATAATCCCGAAGAGAATAATTGCGTGCATTATTTACTTCACATGCCCGTTATTAAAAATAATAGTGAAACCACAAAAATTAGGCCAGTCTTTGACGCATCATCTTATAAACAGGGTTGTCCTTCTTTAAATCAGTGTTTGGAGGTGTGGCCTAATCTTATTGAACTTATTTCTTCTGTTCTATTACGATTCAGACAACAAAAGGTAGGAGTTGTGTCGGAGATTCGAAAGGCATTTCTTCAAATTTCTATACATTCAAAGGACAGAGATTTTTTGATGTTCCTGTGGGTGAACGATGAAGGAAAGGAATTTGTATTTTGACACAAGAGGGTTGTTTTTGGAGTCAATTGTAGTCCATTTCTTCTAGGTGCCACTATAGAGTTTCATTTAACAAAGGCGTTGGAGAAATGGTGTAATGATAAACCGTATTCTAAAAACACAACTGAAAAGCTTATGACTGGGTTTTATGTGGATAATTGTGTGACCAGTGTTACTGATGAAAATGAGTTGAGAGTGTTTGTATCAGAAGCATCCGCCCTTATGGAGGAAGCTAAGATGGACTTAAGAGGGTGGGAGGCCTCTGGTAATACAAAAACAGTTGTCGCTGTTCTTGGTCTTCTCTGGGACTCTTCAAGAGACACTCTAAAAATCAATAGTGAAACTATTCAAGGAATGGAATTGTCAAGTCCCATAACTAAGAGACTGATGCTTTTCGTAGCTCAGAGTATATTTTGTTACTGTGTATAACCAACCCTGTTGGTTTTACCTGTCCAGTATCCCTATTCCCCAAACTATTGCTACATAAACTTTGGGAGAAGCGCCAGGGATGGGATGCTCCAGTCGAGAATGATATGGCTAAAGAATTTTGTAATTGGGTTACTCATCTTCCTGAACTGTCAGGTATTAAGATTTTCTCATTGGATTCAGGCTGGACCCATGGAAGCTGATTATTGGAGCTTGCACATGTTTTCAAATTCAAGTAAGAAAGCTTATGCGGCTGAAGTATTTTTAAGAGTTGTTCGGAATGATGTCTCAATTTTTCTTGTAGCAGCTAAGAGTCGTGTGGCCCCTTTGAAGAAGATTTCTATACCCAAATTGAAACAGTTAGCAGCCACTAATGGTGTTAGACTTTATCAGTCGATAAAAAGACAATTTTCTCAATATATTGGACAAATACATACAAATTAGAAATGCTTGAAAAGGTTTTTAAAACCCTCGCCAATTGTGACGTCAGAACTTAGTTAGTCCATTTCTACAAATATCCCAACACCCATTAATGAGAGAAAAAGAGTTAAAAAAGCACATTTGACATGTTTAATATAATTATATATCTACATTATTAAATATCTTCATTTAATTTTTTAGTTTTGATGTTCCCAACTTACAATTTTTTTGTGACTGCCAAATACAGGACTTAAAATTAAGGGGAAACTATACAGTAACTGGCAAATTATTGCTTGCTCCAATTGAAGGCAAAGGAACATTTACCGCTTCAGTAGGTAAGTATATAAAATATGAATTTTAATTTTTTCATATCTTTTCATAGAATAACTTTTCAAATCTATAGAGTAACAAACATTTCCACCATTAAATGTGGATTTATTGCTTTTCAAAACACTCTAAATAGTTTAAATGACCATCATGATAAAGTCAGCTTTACATTTACAAGTACTCGGATCCGAGTAGCTCGGATTTGAGTTACGAGTAGAACTGCGATCGTTTACATTAAATCCGAGCGATCAGAGTAGTTTCAAAGAGAATTTAAAAATGGCTCCATCAAGAACGAAACGAGCTGCTGTTGCATTAGTGTCATTAAACATTTTAAAGGATAAAAATAAAGACAAAAAAATTAAGAAAAAGAGAAGCATTTGGGTGAAACAACATTTACAAGAGCGTCACATATTTGAGATTGAAGAAGGTTTGCTCACAACTTTACTAACGCAAGATGGAAAGGAGTTTAAAATTTTTATGCGTATGGAATACGACGTATTTATGATGTTACAACATAAGGTAAGTTTTAGCACTTTAAAATAGGTATTTATGTTTAAAATTATTTTAATTTAAGGTTCATCCATACATCGATAAACAAAATACTGACTTACAAAGTAGTGTAAGTTCTGAGTTAAAACTTACAGTATCTATGAGATTTCTTGCCACTGGGGATAGCTTTAAGTCATTAGAATACTTAACAAGAGTGTCATCTTCGACAATAAGTTTATTTGTATAAGTTTGAAAGAAAGAGAAAGTAAAGTATTTTTTGTAAATATGTAAAGTTTTATATAATCGACCCCTTCTTTTCCACTGTACATGTGCCCAGAGACTCGATTGGGGTCCCCTAGTCTTTACTTTATTACTAAATGTTAACCGAATCGGTTATCTAGGCACGGAGAAGATATATGTGAAATAAAAAAACCTTTATCCCATAACCATAAGTGATATCCTGGGTGTTAATCTAAAACAGCGATTATTGCAATTAAGTTCATATAGGAACATTAGTCAACGCTGTGGCTTGAAAACTCCAAATTTCGAATAGTTGAGACACAGTTGCAAAGAAGTTGCTGAAATCTATTATGAAGACGTACACGAGAAGTTAGGAGTGGAATGTCTGAATTTAACAGAATACTTGGAAGGCACTAACAGTATTCTGGAAATATATCATTATTTAAAAGGGAAAAAAATTGAAGACACCTTTGTGGCTCAATTTTGTGGCTCATTCCCAACTAAAATAGTAAATTAACATGAAAAAGTATCAGTTTTCAAAATATAAATAATAATTCGTCTGAATTATGCACCTTATTCACTTTGTAAAGATTTTTTTGTTGGCAGTGGCACTTGTATGGCTAAACAATACAAACAATATTGTAAAAATGCCACTTTTTTCTTTTCTTGTAAGTACGTGGATCTTATGTTGTTGATCTTTTTCTTGACTTGGTCTGTGGTAATGGTCATGATATCCGCCATAGTCTCGTACGGCTTATTTCTTTTGATAATGTCCTGATACTCCTTCAGTTTCACATTCCATAGACAAAGAACGGTAAAGATCGATAAATTGATCCATTTTATCTGCAGAAAATCTTAGTTCGGCCATTTTTAATTTGGAATTTCCACCACTTTGACGCTCACTCGTACAGGAACTGACAGGAACTCGTACTGCTACTCGGTTTGCGTTCAACTTCAACTTCAATCCGAGCTCGGAACCGAGTGACAAGAGGCTCCGAGTAGACGTTTATACTTCCGAGTTGCACTCCGAGTAGAGTAACTCGGATCCGAGTACTCGTAAATGTAAAGCGGACTTAACTGGGAATATGACATAGGTGCTGCAACTATGTCATTAACTGTGGAATTGTTATTTAAACGTGGCTCTTATACATAAATACTGTTATACTTCTTTAAAATCACTTTATTCGGAAACAGTAAACAATACTTATAAACAATATTTGATAACAACTTCAACTCGATGATAACTATGCAAATACTCAATAACTACCAGTACTTTAACTATGAACTTTCTGTGTTTGTAGACATCTTCTGATGTCCCAGACTTTACGAGACATTTCGAGATTTTTCGATGACATCTCGTAAATTCTAGATTTTTAATACTTCATTTCTGACAAGAGATTTTTTCTATATGAAATAAATCTGTCGGAACAATACACACATATACACACCCACACGTTCACGCAATAACCGCACCCGCACTTCGCTCCAGAGTAGGTCTTTGAAGTATTCAACCCATCTACCTCGAATTTCAAAACTCAGACATTTTCAGAACAATGCTGAATATTTTATCTTAGAAAATCTCCGTCACTGTTTCATTATGTTATATTAAATTTTATCTCACATGCAATAAAATTTGTGCTATTAATCATTTTCAAATGTACAGAACGTACTTCCTATTTTTATTATTGTTGGTGACATCATGGGAACTGATGTATTGTCTATATACAGCATGTCCGTAAAGTATGGAATAAATTCGATATTTCCTAGATGAAAAGCCTCTATAAAAAAATCTAAAACAAGCCAATTTTAAGTGTAATGTTCTACATTGTACAACAAAATTTCATTATAAAAGGTGATACACATTAGGTGATGACGTCATCGGCTCTTTTTTTAAATGTAACACCCTGTATTTTAGAACCTTTTTAGATAGATATAAATGAGCTGATTCCAAAAAGCTATAATACTGGTTGTCTTACTGATATAATTTGAAAGATATACGATTAAAAAATTAATGTTTATTGATTTATAATATTAATAATTTATAAATAAATTAAAATAAATAACTTGAAAGTAATCCAGTATTTATTACATTGATAATACATTGAGTAAATAATACATGACTTTATCTTAAATGTTCGAATTGTAGCCCTTGGTGTATTTGACAGTAAGTTAAACGTTGTACAAATTCTTGTAGAACTTTGTTTATGGTTCCTTGAGAAATATTGTTTATTTTTTTACGAATTCTTGTTTTTAAGTCTTCAATATTTGCAGGTTTCGTTTTATAAACAACATTCTTCAAATGAGCTCACATAAAATAATCCATAGGAATGAGGTCTAGCGACCTCACTGGCCGTTCAATATGTACACGTCTTCTAATCCACCTGTTCGTAAAAATTTCGTTTAGGTATCTTCGAACATCTATAATATACCTGTTGAAACCATAAACTTTCATCAAATCCTCCAGGATTAATTCTACTGGGGAATAAATTAACTAAAGTAGGTACGAGATGTTGGATATAGATAAATAAATTTAAATATTTTCTAGCAGTGTCATCTATTGGCTACTTTACTAGTTGAATAATGTATCACTTTCCTTTTTTAGTCTAGTAGCAAAATTACAGTCATAGAGTAAACACGTGTTTCATTTTGTTCATCAAATCTCCATTTTTGTTCCAGAACTTTATAATTTCTCAATAGGTTATGGGCCCAGACGATTAAGTGGAAGATTTCCGATTAGTTCAAATAGTGTAGTACGTGTTCATTCGGTAAAAAGTTAGTGGATTAACAGTATCGAAAATGGCTGTAAACTATCTTATAAGTGTACCGCGTTTAACCGGTAGGGACAATTACCAGGACTGGTCGTTTGCGGTTGAGAATCTCTTCGTTCTAGAAGGATTGTCCAAGTGTATCCAGGGAACTGAAGAAGACACAACACTTGTTGCCAAAGCTAAAGCTAAGTTAATATTGACATTAGATCCATCCCTATATTTGCATGTAAAAGATGCTTGCACGGCGAAAGATGTATGGGATACGCTAAAAAAATTATTCGAAGATTCAGGTTTTTCGAGAAAAATGGGATTGATTCGAACGCTGATATCTTTACGGTTGGAAAACTGCAATTCCATGGAATCATACGTTAATCAAGTGATCGAAACGGCTCAGAAATTGAATAGGACCGGCTTCAAGATTGATGACACGTGGGTGGGGTCATTACTTTTGGCGGGACTTCCAGAAAGGTATATGCCCATGATTCTAGCTATCGAACATTCAGGAATCGCTATTACCACCGACGAAATTAAATCGAAATTGCTTGATATGCAGATAGACGGCGCTAGCAGTGGAAAGCAGAAAGCTTTTGCTACAAAGTCGAGTGAAGTTAGCACTAATCATGTCAAGAACGTCAATAAGAAAGACAAGAGAAATATAACCTGCTTTCTGGCAATTGCCTTGCAGCAAAGCCATCAATACAACAAGACAAGACATAACCTGTTTTCGTTGTAAACAGAAAGGTCATTTCATGAATAAGTGCCCTAATGCTAATAATAATGCTTTTAGTGCAGTGTTTTTAAGTAGAAAATTTAAATCTACAGATTTTTATTTCGATTCTGGATGCAGCACGCATCTTACAGCTAGAAAAGATTGGTTGAGAAATATTCGAGATGGTAGTATGTCCAATATATCTGTGGCTAACAGTGAACTATTAACGGTAGAATGTGCTGGTGATATGATGATAACCACAATTGTTGATAATAAGAGATCTGAGGTAAGCATAAATAATATATCATATGTTCCTGATCTGACAACAAACCTTTTATCTGTTTCTCAACTGATAAAAAATGGAAATGATGTTATATTTAACAATGCAGGTTGCAAAATGGATTGATTGCAACAGCTAATTTGCTAGACAATGTATATCGTTTAAATTTTGAAATGCCCAATAAGCAGAAAGCTTTTATGGCAACTACAATTAGTAGTGAAACATGGCACAGAAGATTTGGTCATATAAATTATAAAGACTTAAATCTAATGAAGAATGGTTTAGTAGACGGTATAAATTGCAACAGTAATATAACAAACAATGATGTATGCAAAGTATGTTGTGAAGGAAAGCAGACTAGACCCCCATTTAGTTACAGAGGTAATAGAGCTAGTGCTTGCTTGGAGATTATCCATGCTGACCTGTGTGGACCGATGGAGATGACTTCATTAGAGGTTCTAGATATTTCTTTATCCTTCAAGATGATTTTAGTAAGATGTCTTTTGTATATTTCCAAAGGTTAAAGATGAAACTTTTCAAAATTTTCAAAATTTTAAATCTTTAGTAGAAAAACAGAAAGATACTAAAATAAAGATTTTGAGAACCGATGGAGGTGGTGAATTTTGTAGTAATATTTTTGAAAATTTTCTAACAAGTAATGGAATCATTCATCAAAAGTCAAATCCTTATTTTCCACAACAAAATGGTGCTGTAGAACGATTAAACAGATCGATAGTGGAGAAAGCAAGGTGTCTTTTGTTTGACTCTGGCCTCGAAAAGATATTTTGGGCTGAAGCAGTCAACACTGCTGTTTATCTAAGAAACCGTTCAATTGTAACAGGTGTGACTAAAACTCCGATAGAAATTTGGACCAACAAAAAACCTGAAGTTGGTCATCTAAGAATCTTTGGATCTGAGGTAATGATGCTGATACCTAAAGAAAAAAGGTATAAATGGGACAAAAAATCAAAGAAAACTGTGCTTGTTGGTTATAGTGACAACATTAAAGGTTACAGATTATATGATCCCGAAATAAAAGATATTGTTATAAGTAGGGATGTAGCAATAAATGAAAAATCAGTTGATGTTTCAATCACAGTTGACGAAGAGTTGTCAGGATTATCAGATTCAGTGGGAGATAATCATGAATCATGTCAGGAACAAAATCATCATAATGAAAAGGACACATCGGTTGATGAAATTGCTGAAGACAACGATCCTGAGTACTTATGTAACTTGCCAAACTTACCAGATGAAATCAGGAGATCAACCAGAATACCTAAGCCAAAAAGGTTTGATGATTTTGTGAGTTATTTGTGTTCGGATAGTGACTGTGATCCAGTTAGTGTCGAGGATGCCATGTCAAGACCAGATAGTAATCTATGGTTAGCGGCTATGACAGAAGAACTGCAGTCTTTCCAGGATAACGCAGCATGGTAAGTGGTTGATGTTCCCGAAGATGGTTGTGTAGTGAAGTGTAAGTGGGTATACAAACGAAAGGTTGACAACTTAGGTAAAGTGAAATATCGCGCAAGACTGGTAGCAAAGGATTACACTCAAAAGTTTGGAGTTGATTATAATGAAACCTTTTCTCCAGTCATAAGGCATTCTACATTAAGACTTTTATTTGCTTTGTCAGCAAATGTGAATTTGGATATTTTTCATCTTGATGTAGCTACGGCTTTTCTAAATGGTGATCTAAAGGAAAATGTTTTCATGACTATACCTGAAGGTTTAGAAGTCGAAAATAACAAAATTTTAAAGCTTAAGAAAACCATATACGGTTTAAAACAGTCAGCTAGGTCTTGGCATGAAAAAATCGATAACTTCTTAATTAATCTAGGTTATAAGAAATCTGATTATGAGCCATGTCTGTACACAAAGATGAAAAATAGTCTAAAAACCATTATCTCTGTTTATGTTGATGATTTTTTTATTTTTTCTAACGATTCAGATGAATCAGATAATTTAAAATTGAAATTAAATGAATGTTTCAAAATTAAAGATTTGGGAGAAATTAAGAATTTTTTAGGTATGAGAGTAACTCGTAATAAAGAGAATGGTGTTATAACTCTAGATCAAAAATCCTATATTGAACAATTGTTAAAAAGGTTCAATATGGAGGATTCAAAAGAAGTTGCTACCCCAATGGAGATTAGTTTAAGTTTGAATAGAGAAGATAATGCATCTCCTCAAGTGCCTTATAAGAATTTAATAGGTGGTCTTATGTATCTGTCAGTTTTGACAAGACCAGACATTTCATATTCTGTAAGTTATCTCAGTCAATTTAATAATTATCATTCAGAAACGCATTGGAAGCATGTAAAACGAATATTAAAATACTTAAAGGCTACAAGAGAGTATGGATTAAGTTTTTCAAAAAATGATAATTATTTAAAAGGTTATGTAGATGCGAGTTGGGGGAGTAATTCTCATGACAGAAAATCTTATACTGGTTTCTATTTTCAGTTTTCTGGTGGACCTATTGTCTGGGAAAGCAGAAAACAGAATAGTGTTTCTCTGTCAAGCACGGAAGCTGAATATATAGCAGTATCGGAAGCTGCTAAAGAGGCTATTTTTTTAAAGAATTTGTTGTATGAAATGTTGGGTATTGATGAATTTGTTATACTATATAATGATAATATGGGAGCTCAGAAACTAGCAATAAATCCTGTATTGAATAGAACAAAACACATTGATATCCGATATCATTTTGTCAAAGAAGCTGTAAACAAAGGTTTGATAAAGCTGGAGTTTTTAGACACAGCTAACATGCCAGCTGATCTCTTGACAAAAAGCTTGTCCTGTAAAACACAACCAGTTTTTGAAAGAGATTGGTTTAGTTAATGTAGTGTCAGAAATATTTGTTAAATGATATTTTTTAAATTTGTTTATCTAGTGGGAGTGTTTAATATAGATAAATAAATTTAAATATTTTCTAGCAGTGTCATCTATTGGCTACTTTACTAGTTGAATAATGTATCACTTTCCTTTTTTAATCTAGTAGCAAAATTACAGTCATAGAGTAAACACGTGTTTCATTTTGTTCATCAAATCTCCATTTTTGTTCCAGAACTTTATAATTTCTCAATACGAGATACCCCCTTAAAAACTGAAGGTATGCCGGCTCGTTTAAATTACCTTCGAAAAAGTAGGGTCCAATGATTTTCTTTCTTACAATGCCAGCCCATACGTTTACCTTTTGCGGGTATTGTGTATGATGTTCCCGCATCCACTTGAGATTTTCTTTTGCCCAGTATCTACAATTCTAACGGTTGACCTCGCCATTTAATGTGAATGTAGCCTCATCAAAAAAAAAAAATAAAAATTTGAACCAGGAGAGGGTGTGCATCTAAAGGGGTGCTATTTTTCAAGTTTTATTACTTTAAAATTAAAGACAGTCAAGATTCCCTTTCACGCAAAAATAGTCTATGTATCTGTTGATACGTATTTCGCTTTAATAAAGCTCATCAGAACAGTTATTCATAGGCTTTCTCAACGTGAAAATTAATCTTTTCCTGTCTTTGTGAAGCAACGATAAAATGGCTTCGAAACGGACGCAATAGCGACATCTGATTAAATCCGTAAAATAGTTTCGAAACACAATTCAGATCACTGCCTTAATCTGAACCTTCTATAAATGCAAGGTATAACAGACGCTGATAAAGATGTTAATAGAGACATGGGGAATCTAAAATTTGCATTCCACGACATGTCTCCTCAGCTAAGCAGAAATCGTTAGCGAATTGGTTTCTTGTACTCATACAGAGTAGATCCGAATAAAAATAAAATTAAAGACAGTCAAGATTCCCTTTCACGCAAAAATAGTCTATGTATCTGTTGATACGTATTTCGCTTTAATAAAGCTCATCAGAACAGTTATTCATAGGCTTTCTCAACGTGAAAATTAATCTTTTCCTGTCTTTGTGAAGCAACGATAAAATGGCTTCGAAACGGACGCAATAGCGACATCTGATATTAAATCCGTAAAATAGTTTCGAAACACAATTCAGATAACTGCCTTAATCTGAACCTTCTATAAATGCAAGGTATAACAGACGCTGATAAAGATGTTAATAGAGACATGGGGAATCTAAAATTTGCATTCCACGACATGTCTCCTCAGCTAAGCAGAAATCGTTAGCGAATTGGTTTCTTGTACTCATACAGAGTAGATCCGAATAAAAATAAAATTAAAGACAGTCAAGATTCCCTTTCACGCAAAAATAGTCTATGTATCTGTTGATACGTATTTCGCTTTAATAAAGCTCATCAGAACAGTTATTCATAGGCTTTCTCAACGTGAAAATTAATCTTTTCCTGTCTTTGTGAAGCAACGATAAAATGGCTTCGAAACGGACGCAATAGCGACATCTGATATTAAATCCGTAAAATAGTTTCGAAACACAATTCAGATAACTGCCTTAATCTGAACCTTCTATAAATGCAAGGTATAACAGACGCTGATAAAGATGTTAATAAAGAAAGGGAATCTTGACTGTCTTTAATTTTATTTTTATTCGGATCTACTCTGTATGAGTACAAGAAACCAATTCGCTAACGATTTCTGCTTAGCTGAGGAGACATGTCGTGGAATGCAAATTTTAGATTCCCCATGTCTCTATTAACATCTTTATCAGCGTCTGTTATACCTTGCATTTATAGAAGGTTCAGATTAAGGCAGTTATCTGAATTGTGTTTCGAAACTATTTTACGGATTTAATATCAGATGTCGCTATTGCGTCCGTTTCGAAGCCATTTTATCGTTGCTTCACAAAGACAGGAAAAGATTAATTTTCACGTTGAGAAAGCCTATGAATAACTGTTCTGATGAGCTTTATTAAAGCGAAATACGTATCAACAGATACATAGACTATTTTTGCGTGAAAGGGAATCTTGACTGTCTTTAATTTTATTTTTATTCGGATCTACTCTGTATGAGTACAAGAAACCAATTCGCTAACGATTTCTGCTTAGCTGAGGAGACATGTCGTGGAATGCAAATTTTAGATTCCCCATGTATCTATTAACGTCTTTATCAGCGTCTGTTATACCTTGCATTTATAGAAGGTTCAGATTAAGGCAGTTATCTGAATTGTGTTTCGAAACTATTTTACGGTTTTATTACTTTGTGTACCGTTGTTGTGCAAACATCGAGATCACGACTATCCTTACGAACAGAAGTGTGCGCATCTTCTTCAAAAGCAAATAGAACATCTAATGTTGTATCATAATTTACACACAGAGGGACGAACTGATTTGCGTGCATTTTTAACCGTACCAGTTTCTCGAAATTTCTTTTCAATCTTACTTACTGTTGACTGCGTGATGGATATTTCTGGATATTTATCATTAAATGAATTAAACATCTGAGTTCTCGATTTGTCTTCATTCCCAATAATCATTTATAGTATTTAAATTCTTTGCTTTACACTCAAATTTATTTCTACTTCAAAATAATTCTAAGCAATAATACAGAACATTCACGAATTAACAGAATTATTGTACTACTTAATTGTTGTTGAACGTTACTAAAAATAATTACATTTCACTAAAAAGTAGTAGTAGGCTACTTTTTTGCAATTGATAATAAATAATTTATTTTCTAAGCGCACATCTTTCAAATTATATCTATTAGACCCCGAGTATTATACTTTTTGGTATTAGCTTATTTTTATCGATCTAAAAATGTCATAAAATATAGGGTATTACATTTAAAAAAGAGCCGATGACCTCATCACTGTAATATGTATCACCTTTTATAATGAAATTTTCTTGTAGAATGTAGAACATTAAACTTAAAAATAGATGTTTTAGATTTTTTTAAAAAAGCTTTTCATTTAGGAAATATCGAATTTATTCCATACTTTACAGACACACTGTATATTTTTCTTATTTTTCCATCAAAATATCCAATTATGATTTTGATGTCGATTCTGGGACGACAAGCATAGATGGATGGTTTCTACTCCGTCGGAGAATTTATATTCGACTTCTTATCTTTTTCTTCGGTTGGAGCTTGTTCTTACCTTAATCTTAGATAACAGATTCGTGGACTTTTGGATTAAACTGCATAATAAGATGTTTGATATTCATTTTTATTTTATAGATAACTGCAATGCAACAGTATACCAAAAGGTGACAACAGAAAAAAGAAAAAATGGATTAGAATTTGTAGTTCCAGTTCACACAAATAGCAGCATGACCGTAAGTGGTCCCAAAGCTAACTTAAAAGGTCTTTTTGACGACAATAGTGAGTTAAGTAAGTCCTTAAATACTAGATTTTTGTTACATATTACAAATAAACTCTTTTGTTTCAGGTGGAATTACTAACAAAGTAATAAATGATAATGTAAATGAACTATTTGAGGACTTGAGACCAGTTATAGAAAAGATTTTAACAGAAATATTAGAAGATTTATTATTAAAAGCTCTAGAGAGTCAAATTCCATTTGATATGTTATATCCTCCAATATCTTAAAAATGAGTGTTTATCATTTTTTAGACAAATTCTTTTATTAAAAAACATAAAAATTCAAGTCTTAATTTCTTCTGCATTATGGATATAGATATACCTAACTGTTAACAAAAAAATAAAGGAAGAATACATATTTTTCGCAGCTTATTTTTAAACCATTCAATGGATTCAAGGAATGTGTGGAAATTGTGTTCTTTTTTCTTTCACATAAAGAGCCATTAAGCTTATAGTTTAAAAGAGAGTGAGTTCGCAGTCGGTTAAAAAGGCGCAGGGGTTTTAAAGCACTTGGCAACATTGCAGAAATTTTGCATTGTGTTGTTTTAATCTAACCCGTACGTGTATTCTGTATAGTACATCCACTAATAATTTTCCAACATAAACATGTCTCATTCTGGTATCAAAGAGACCGCCTTTCAAATCAAGGTTGTCAGACATATTTCCTAAAATTCCTAAGGTTATATTTAAAAAATATTCTCTATTCTCTATTCGTTATTATTCAATTGCTAGTCAACGAACGACACTCTTAAAAAATAATATGAACATATTCTCAAAAAATATATATATAAATTAATTAACTAGGTACTAATATTTCCATGGACTCTTCACTAATGAATTAAAGCAACCGTGAACTTTGTATATATTACTTATATTCTAAGTAATTTTCGAATATTGGCAACATTGTAGTCTGGAGAGAATTTGAACGTTCGACGTTGCCCTGTTGGTGAATTTAGCGGTAATACTTTTATAGATATAATGATCGACTTTTAAGAAATCAGACAACTTTTAAGAATCCAAGTTCTCAAAAACGGTTTCAAGAATTGTATTATTTTTTTCCAAATTTCATTCATTTTATACCTTACCCGGAAACATGAAAAATTGCAGATATATTAATAATGGTATTAAGGTTATATTCACTAATTTTAAACTCATGCATTATGGCAACAGCGAAGTGCAAAGCCGTAAATTCTAATGAACACCTGTTTGTCTGGCTATGTGACACCCTAAAATATTTCCTTTTGCAGAGGCGGAGGCTTATTATAAGGTATAAGTAATATAAGTTATAAGTAATATTATATTTTTCTAGGATGGCATTTTTTAAGATGCATCAACTTCTGTGTTATCAATAAATAATGACAATTATGTTAATGACAGCTCCGAATTAAAAAATAAAGATTTGCACGTACAATCCCAAAGAATAGTTTTAAATATGTATGAGTGTTTGAAAAAAGAAAATATTGGGATGGCTGATAATGCAATTGTTTCGAGAATGCATGTATTAAAAAAATCGGGTATAAGACGATATATACAATTATTAAATTAGGCACAGTTACAGATCATTCCTTAAAACGAAAGCGACCAAATAAAAAATTGGGTAGGATTGACACTGCTGCAAAAGACGTTATTCAGCGAACAGTTTACAATTGATAATGCAATTGTTTCGAGAATTCATGTATTAAAAAAATCGGGTATAAGACGATATATACAATTATTAAATTATTCACAGTTACAGATCATTCCTTAAAACAAAAGCGACCAAATAAAAAATTGGGTAGGATTGACACTGCTGCAAAAGACGTTATTCAGCGAACAGTTTACAATTTTTACAAAGAAAATAGAGTGCCTACTTTAGAACTGATTCGTGAAAAATTAAGAGATTTCGATTCCTGAATATAATTATATATTCCGCCGAATTCAGTGATTGTTATGGATAATGCGTCGGATCATTCCCGCATATTAAATAAAATACCTAATAATAACACGAAAAAGGACGAAATTTTAAAATTTATGCAACTTAAAAACATCACTGTTCCTAAAAAGATTCCAGTAAAGAAAGAATTAATTAGAATGATCAAAAGTCGGAATTTTAAAAACGAATACGTTATTGACACCATTTGCAGCAGGCACGGCCATACTCTTTTGCGATTACCCTCATACTATTGCATTTTTAATCCAATTGAAATGTTTTGGGGTACCGTAAAAAAACGATTGCGAAAATACAATCAGTCAACAACATTAAGCGCAATGGCCATTGAGAATATTCGAGAAATAATTAGTGGCATTAATAGCGATGTGTGGAAAAATTGCGAAGCTCATGTTGTAAAAATAGAAAACGAATATCCTGTTTTACCGGCAATAGCACCAATAGTTATCCAACCTGACAACGATTCGACTTCAGAAGACTCTGACGATTCTTTTCAGTCCTTCTAATTAATTTCTTTACAGCTATCGCGATGCATCTTGAACACTAGTATTCATTATTATACAGTGTGTCGCATTTAAGATGAAGACACCTCTATATATCAGCTACTAAAATACATACAGATTTGACATTTTGCACAGTCATACATGTTGATAGTGCACATTTTTTTAAGATAGTCATCTGAAATTTAAATTTTAAACGCGGCTTACTGCGAATCCACAAACAGGGTAAATTTTCGACATTTTGCTTCGCGTTAGAGAAATCGGAATCTCTATCCTAAATCTACAATTGGCTGTCTAAAGATGCATCTCGGGACAGCCAACTGTCCGTTTTAGAATCCTGACTACAATTGAAGAGCTTATTTCCAAAGTGTCTTAAATCCATATAATGAAATCCATGAAATTACAGATTTTCATACAAATTATACAATTTTACAATTTTCATATGCACTTTTAAATGGTAAATAAGAAGTTGTTTTGGTACATATAACTTTATTCTAGACTTGAAGAAATCTATAAAGTTTAAAAAAAGAAAATTAAAAAAATCGAAATTTTGGATTTAAGACACTTTGGAAATAAGCTCTTCAATTAATGAAAAAAGTAAAAGTGCGAATTTTGACATAAAACTTTGTTATGTGGGGTTATAATAATATTTGGAACATCTTTTCCAAATAACTTTTTCAGATATCTCTAACTCGAAGCAAAATATTGAAGATTCACCCTGTTTGTGCATTAACAGTAGGCCGTGTTTAAAAATTAAATTTCAGTTGACTATTGCTGGATAGACAATCTTTTAAAATTTTCTGACAGAATGAGCCATTATTTACAGATAATTGTAAAAAAATATTATGGTTTATGTAAAAACTAAATAATAAGTCCAATATTCTTATAAATCACTAAAATTAACAAGCTTTAATTTGAAAGAATTAATTTGTTATTTATTCGATGTTGTGAGCCCGCTCCCATTTGAAAAAAAAACTGATTCTGTCCTTTGAAGAGTCCTATTCAAAAATGCCCCGTTTAAACAAATCGAAGGTTGAAGGGTGCCGGACATTTTTGCCGGAAACAATTCAAATTCAAAAGATCACCTTTTTCTGCTACGGAAAATATTGCTCCGATTTCTCACCAAAATCAATGTTGATACTTTAGTTTAGATACTCTTGAATCTCAAAAATACTCATTTACATATTTTTCAAGCCTCGAAAATGCATATTAGGTATCGCATTTTTCGGATTTTAAATCGCCTATATCTCCAAAACTATTAACTTTTGAGAAAAATGACATAGATCTTATTTAGAGTCACCCAAAAACCTAAAAAATATTTTTTGGAGCACAAAAGGTGATATTTTGAATTTGTTTAAAAAATTGTTTAAACAATTTCTGCCCAAAAATTGAGAAATTTTCCTGAATATAATTATGTAAAAATTAATAAAAATTATATGATTTTTCTTGAAATATGCGTCAGAGGTACCTTAGGTACGGATCTTTAACAAACGTATACACAGATCCTGGCCGGATAGCCCTTGTAGCTAAGACCAAGCAAATGAATGGAAGAAGAAGAAGGTTATGTGTTAATGACATTTAATGATTTGTTGTTGTATTTGTATTTATTTTTATTTGAACATAAGAGTTAGTTTTTGATAAAAAAATTTAATCAAAGTTTGTATTATTTTTATCCTGGCACAAATCGGCAGTTGAAAAGGCTTAAGAAATTAAGAAAATTCTGGAATATCGAAAATGGCATCGGATTGGACACCCGAAGAGAAACATCAGCTGCTGAAAGGATTGCAACAATTCGGGTCGACAAACATACATGCATTACATAAATCTGTACCCACCAAAACCCCTATAGAAATCCAAGTATTTTGTAATGAATATGCTAAAGCTGCCTTGAATAAAGATAAATTCCAAAATAAGGTTCCTCCAATAAAAAAATGGCTTTTAGTTTTAAAAAGACTTCATCATGGAAATCCCGATAATGTTCATGATTTAATTCCTAGGATACTGAAATACATTGCGTTATATGAGAAAAGAGGGGGTTCAAAATCGCTTAACTTGAGTCAGTGTTATTTAGCACTATCTACTATGTGCCGTGGACTAGATAATAGTGAATTAGATGATAATAGTGAATATTTCATATATGAGTGTTTGACAAAACTTGGAAAGTGTATAAAATATAGTGGATGTAAATCATATCAAAAGTATATTCGCCTTAAAACAACTTTAAATAATGTTAATGAAAGTCACATTGTTCTAAACCCACTGGATATTCCTAGCTCTTTTACAAAAGGGGGAAATAATGCAGAAGGGATGCAGAGATAAAGGAATGCATGTAATATTGCACATAAAATTTACACATTGTGCAAAGAAATGTTACAGCACAAAAGTATTTTTGTGGCACTTGTGAAAAGTAATACTAAGATTTTATATGAGTGGTTGACTGTACTAAATAGTAAAGACTATCAAAAATAAAACAATGTTAAACAATATTAATGTTTCAAAGTTTTGGTGTAAAAATAAAATGAGCTTCTAAATCTACATACCTCTATTTTATATTTTTTTTTGGCAAAGGGGAAAACTAGTCCCAAATTTGAGAAAAGAAATAAAACACAATTATTGACAAGGACAAATAGTTTGGTAATATATTCATAATAACATTCTACATTCAATAATGTACATAGAAACTTCTACAAGGACTAGAACCCAAAATGCAACCATAGGTTATCAAATTCTTTCAACTCAACAGTTTTTCCAAAAATATGAATTTTACTCTTGAAAAAGTACCTTTAGTTTGACAATGTTGAAAATGTTTTATCACAAAACATTGGCAACAAAATTAAAAATAGAGTTCACATTCTTCTTCTTAAAGTTCCATCTCCTATCGGAGGTTGGATATCATAACGGCTATGGTCACTTTGTTGGCTGTTGCTCTGAAAAGTTGTAGTGAACTACAGTTAAACCATTCTCTAAGGTTCCTCAGCCAGGAGATGCGTCTTCTTCCTATGCTTCTTCTTCCTTGCATAATAATTCTCAGCAGCTCATATTTTTCTCCTCTGGTTATGTGACCCAAATACTCTAGTTTTCTTCTTTTTATGCTGTTCATAATTTCTAACTCCTTATTTAGACGTCGTAGTACCTCAGCATTGGTAATCCTTTGAACCCACTGAATTTTTAATATTCTTCTGTAACACCACATTTCGAACGATTCTATTTTTCTTATGTGTTGTTTCTTCAATGTCCAAGCTTCCATTCCGTATAGTAAGATAGAAAATATGTAACATCTTAGAGCCCTCAATCTGAGATGCAACTGAAGGTCTCTGTTGGTAAGCATTTTCTTCATTTTCACAAATGCTTGCCTTGCAGGTTCAATTCGGACTTTGATTTCTCTGTGTTGGTCATTTTTGTCATCAACCCAGGTTCCCAGATATTTGTATGTCTCTACTTTTTCTATTTGGGTTTGCTCTATAATTAATCTTTCATTTCCATGTTGCGTTTTTGAGACAATCATAAATTTAGTTTTTCTCATATTTATTTTTAGTCCGTTTCTAATGCAATAATCGTTAATTCTATTTACCACTTCTTGTAGCGATTCCAGGGTGTCTGCCATTATAACGGTGTCATCAGTGAATCTTATGTTATTTACTATTCTTCCGTTTACAGAGATTCCATCACCCAGATCCGCTATCGCTTCCTGGAATATGGCTTCACTGTACAGCCCTGTCTTACTCCTCTCTTTATATTTATATTTTCGGACTTTTGTTCTTCTATCTTTATATTGGCCTTTTGATTCCAATACAGATTGATAATGATTCGTAAGTTTCGTCTGTCTATATCTTTGTTTCTCAGTACTTCTATTAGTTTTTCATGTCGGACCCTGTCGAATGCCTCCTCGAAGTCGATGAAACAGGAATAAATATCTAGGTTCATATCTAAGCATCTTTGAGAGAGGACATTAAAAGCAAACAATGCCTCTCTCATTCCTAGTCCCTTGTGGAACCCAAACTGAGTATCATCCATATCATCTAGTTTTCTATATAATCTTCCATGAATCACCTTTATAAATATTTTGAGGGTATGGCTTATTAGTGATATTGTCCTATAGTCTGAACAATCTTTACATTTTTTTATTTTTTAAAACTGATCCCTACAATAACAATAACAATTTATCATATAATTTGTCTATAAAAAATATGTCTTGTAAGGTATTGTGATATTTTCCACTCTTTGGTTCTATAATTCAACATAAATTTTCATTATTCACCATCTGGACTTCCGGCGAATACACTAACAGTACTTAACTTACTCAACAAAATGCTAGAAACTGCAATAACTTTTGAAATGACAAACTTTTGTGGGAAGTGTAGCTTTTTTATTGTCCAAGCATATATAGTAAAATTCCACTATTTGGAAGAGTGATTTCATCATTTAAACGCCGAATGTCCTTAAATTTAAATTAAAACTGCATGTTTAATTTGTGTTTTCCCATCCGAAATCATAGAAAGTATAATTAGTACATTTATTTGTGCTTCACTATAGCAGATGTAACCACAAGATGCCGTACAGTGTAGCCGATTCTTGTTGACAAGCAGCAGTTATGGTCATACAAACCTGAATTCTTCGACGCAGCGATTATTACCAACATAAAAATTCCAAAAAAATGAGTTTTTTCAATAGTAAAAATTGAACACAAAATTGTATTGAATTGTATGTTCAGTTTTGTTATATGTTTAAGTTTATAAAATAAAAATTGATATATTAGATTTCATTCCCATTCCGTTTCAAAAACTTGGCAACTTGGGAATTTGTAAAGCATCGTAGCGGTAATACCACCGCACCTGCCGAAGAAACGTTCATTTACATAGGCGGTGCTTCTGTTGCCTTTTGTGATATTTTTTGCGGTTGAAGTTTGTGGTGAAAATTCTAGTGTTATTGGAGTGTGTCGTTTTATAGTAAATTTTTAATTATATTCTGTGCTTATTAAAATATAATGGACGAACAACCGAGTTGTTCCATCAATAAGCTTTTTACAAATTTATTATATAGCTTTTTGTAACATAAAACACTGAAAACTTTGTTTTTGAAACTTCCACAAAATTTATTATAAAATCTTATCACTACAGCTGTTTCGTCAGAGTACCTTTCTCAAGTGATCTTTTTTTGGTATGCATTTACACATTATAGTCTTTAACCAAATAGGTTGAGGATGGGAGAACTGTTTGTCTCAAGTTGGTTAAATACTATAAAGTGGCTTCGTTAAAGACTATAAAGTGTAAATGCATACCAAAAACAGATCACTTGAAAAAGGCACTCTGCCGAAATAGCTGTAGTGATAAGATTTTATAATACATTTTGTGGAAGTTTTGAAAACAAAGTTTTCAGTGTTTTATTGTTACATAAAATGAATTTCCATCAAGTAACGGTCAAATCCATCAATTATAGCTTTTTGCTTATGGCATTCTGTATTTTTAGGGGAATGTAGGGAATAAGCCACAAAATATATTCAAATGTTTAATTTACTGACGTTTTGATCGCTATAAAGAGAGACAGCTTTTTGCTTGTGGAATTCTGTATTTTTATAGAGAATTTTGAAAATAAGCCACAATATATCTATTTACATGGTTAATATACTGACGTTTCGATCTCTATTCCAGAGACCGTTTTTAAAGTTAGAAAAAACAAAGAAAATAAATAATATAAGATTATATAAATATATAATAATAAAACGGTCTTTGGATGTAGAGATCGAAACTTCAGTAAGAACCTGTAAATAAATTTATATTGTGGCCTATTTCGAACAAATAATATTTAAAAATATAATATAATTAACGTTGAAATAAAAGTTAGTGTATGCCACTGGATTTTCATACGTCTTTCCCCACTTCTCTGCCTTCAAACGATGAAATCACTCTTCCAAATAGTGGAATCCTAGTATAGTGATAGTTTTTAATTTAATTTATTCGATTCAATTCATTTTATTTAAAAATATGCATGGGACTGTTACTACTCCACATAGTGTGTGGTCACACAATCTGTTGCATCACATTTCTTTTGTTTTTTTTTTTGCAGTTAACAATAAGAAAGCTATGCCCCTAATTACTTTATTGCTTTATATGAACCTCTGGTGTTTATCAATAAATTTATAATAATAATTTAAAATTGTGTCTTTTTATAAAAATTCACTTCACTTTTAATGACATGAAAATGTACCTTACTCAATTTTAATCCTAAGCTGCTCCTCTATGTTAATCCGTGTTCTGTATCATTAAGTGTACACATATATAGGAGACCTACAATTTAACAACTTAGTGAATTGGAGCTTCATTAGGTAAATTTATATTTCATAGTTTGTCAGTGCCTTCGAAGCAGCAACCTTATCAATATTTTTTACTTTTGTAATGAGAATCCAACCATCATTCAGCACCAAAGATAATATACTTCCCTTTGAGCTATGTAGCTTGAGAGGTAAATATATTATCTTTGGTGAGTGTTTCAGTACTTTGAAAAAGATTCACTACACATGTTTATTATATACTGTTTTGTTCACTTGTTCAATAAAAGTGATGTTCTATTTTTCTGAACTTCCTAAAAACATTGGTTGATTGTAGAAAATTGTTTAAAAATAATTTTGGCCCTAATTTAGAAAGATCTGAGGAGAGTAGTTCATAAATACTTGTCAGGCAATTATTAGACTTGTAAATCTTCCAGTTGTTTAGAAGTGTTAATTGCTTCTTTAGCTTCATGGCTATATTCTTGTCATAATAGAGATGTTACACTTTAAAATAAGTTTGGAAATGGCAATCATAATCAATTTCAATCCAATGTATACACACTAATTTTATCGCATTTATTTTAATACTAGTTTGTTACTAAAGTATTCTAAACCTGCTTTCAATGGATTCTCTGATGAAAAAACGGTTTTTTTTTATTGATTGTGTGCATATTATTATAATTTAAAAAAAAATCCTTTATAATAAGTATAATAATAAAAACCCTATCAGGCTACATCACAGAATGTTTTTGTAATAACTATTCCATCATCAGTGCTATCTGGATGTACATGTTTGAAGCTACTAAATATGTTGGTAAAAACCCTTTAAATGGAGTTTGATTAACTTTGAGTTACATCTTTAACAACTGTGATGTTTAAGTTACAAAAGGAATTAATCAATGGCAATTGATTGGCATACATTGGCACATGGCAATGTATGACTCCACTAGGGTTGCTTGTCGACTTAGACCTTAGACGAAGTGTCTGTGTAGACTAGTTGATAGACTACTGACACATACTTTAAAAACTCACACAAAGACTGACACTTAAATTTTGACATGTTTCTCAGTCAAAATTATACCATCATATTAAGAAAAAAATTAGCTTTAATTTGATATAAAAAACATGTACAAGTTTGATTAACTAAGTTATGAATGTAGTAATCCTATAGTGTAATCTTAGGCTAATATTTTCTTTTAACTTTTCTCAACAAAACCTGATTTGTCAATGAAGATGTCAATTAACAATACTAAATAATTTTGGTAATTAGAGGTACCTAGGGAAATATCATATCCCACACACTTTTACAAATACTTTTTATTTAATAATAAAGAATATAAAATAAAATTATGAAACATTTCACCTATGTATCTATAACATTAGTGGATGAACATTGAATTAAAAAACATAGGTAGTTCACACTATATATAATAAAATATTTTTTTATAGTAAAATCATAAATGCCCATTAGTTGATCAGGTGTGGCACAGATAATTTGGAATTTATCACTTGGATCTCACGAAATGCACTATATGAATAGTTAGAAAAATTTTGCTCCTTGTATATCATCTTCTAGTATAAGTTCACATTTTCTTTCATTTTCCAGAGCCCTCAAAACTTTAATAAGTACCTCTTGATTCATTCCAAAAAATATTGCATCTGAAACATCCTCTCCTTGTGTGAGTTCAAATAGTGTAACCACTGTATTTTGCATACCTCTTTCACAAATAGAATCATATATAATGCTAGCCCATTCCTCTAGGGTATGCCAATAGATTTCCCACCGGTTTTTATTTTTATCTACCGGAGATGCATGGCCACTTTTTTGTAATTCGCTTAGTATAGAGATTATAACCGTTTGGTCTAATTTTCTGTTTATTAATGAATTATTAAATAAAGGTGACTGGTTTGTATCTCTTACATCTAGGGTGTATGTTTTGGTTTGCTCGCAAAAGTTTAAAATTAATGATTTCCATGCATCTACTTGTTTTGCTCTTGTTTCAGGATGTGGTTGTAATGTGAAAAACGGTGGAAAATTGTATTGCCATGGCCATTCAATATCTACTTCTGGCATTTTGTTTTTACTAATTTTTTATTAAATTATTCAACATCTGTCAATTACAATTTACAATATACATTAAACTATGACAGACGTCACATGTCCCGTCACTGATCATGACAGCTGACGGTCAGTATCGTGGCTGACAGCCAACTTTCGCATTCGGGTTATGTTACCAACGAATATTATTATGCGAATATAGATGCGTCTGTTATTATATTCATTGCTATACAGTTCAAATAAATTTTTAAATTTCTTCCGATTCACTGCAGTATCACCACTCACTGACATGGTCTTCGGTGATTTTAGTATCTCCATTTTGATTAATTTTTACTAAGACTTAAAAAAATGTTTATTTTGTACCTCTTTCTGGCTTAGTAGACTTTATCAGATGATGCTTACTTTATCTGTCTCTTCCAAAAGCTGTCATGAGTCATGAGCTGGCGATCCTCATGCAACTCACCTTACACTAAAGCGTAGTGTGCATAGGAGCATAGGCCTATGACCAGAGATATGAGGACCCTTAAGCTAGCGGGGACACATGAGCGGAATCCAATTTAACCTACGTAATATTTTTTCACCCATTTTTCACTAATTTATTACCACCCTAATAATTTTTCACCACCAAACCAACCTTAAGGGGAGCGATTCTGCTGGCTTAAGATTCAAGCTAGCAGAATTCAAAAAAGAAACTTTTTGTTGATGGCATATTTTTTCACCCATTTTTCACTAATTTATTACCACCCTAATAATTTTTCACCACCAAACCACCCTTAATGGGAGCGATTCTGCTGGCTTAAGGTTCAAGCTAGCAGAATAATAAAATAAAAAATCTTTTTGTTGATGGCATATTTTTTCACCAATTTTTCACTAATTTATTACCACCCTAATAATTTTTCACCATCAAACCCCCCTTAATGGGAGCGATTCTGCTGGCTTAAGGTTCAAGCTAGCAGAATTCAAAAAAAAAACTTTTTGTTGATGACATATTTTTTCACCCATTTTTCACTAATTTATTACCACTCTAATAATTTTTCACCACCAAACCAACCTTAAGGGGAGCGATTCTGCTGGCTTAAGGTTCAAGCTAGCAGAATTCAAAAAAAAAACTTTTTGTTGATGGCATATTTTTTCACCAATTTTTCACTAATTTATTACCACCCTAATAATTTTTCACCACCAAACCCCCCTTAATGGGAGCGATTCTGCTGGCTTAAGGTTCAAGCTAGCAGAATTCAAAAAAAAACTTTTTGTTGATGACATATTTTTTCACCCATTTTTCACTAATTTATTACCACCCTAATAATTTTTCACCACCAAACCACCCTTAATGGGAGCGGTTCTTCTGGCTGAAGGTTCAAGATGGCAGAATTAAAAAAAAAACTTTTTGATGATGTCATATTTTTTCACCCATTTTTCACTAATTTATTACCACCCTAATATTGTTTCACCATTATACCACCCTTAAGGGGAGCCATTCTGCTGGCTTGCGGTTCAAGCTAGCAGAATTAAAAAAACATATTTATAATATACCACAGTGTTTTGCTAGGTTTTTACTCCTAGTAATTTTTCACCCCTTAACTACCCCTCGTGAAAAGTCAATAATTGTGTTAGATTAAAATTTAAGGAGAAATTTTTTTTTCAAATTTACTGTCCAGTACTTATAACTAAAATAAAAAAATGTTTTGTTAAGTTTATACTAAACTTTGACCAACCTGATAATTTTGCTCCCATAAACCTATTCGAAAACTTTCCTACTAGCTGAATATTGAAGTTTTTACTAATTTATTACCACCCTAGTAATTTTTCACACCTACACTACCCCTTGTGATAAGTCAATAATTCTGTTAGGTTAAAATTTAACGTGAAAAAAATCTTTTTTTACAATTTTACTATCCTCTACTTATAACTGACATAAAAAAGTATTTTTACCCTGATAAGTTTCCATCTCTAAACCAATCTTATTTGGAAACGTTCCTGCTAGCTTAATATTCGAGCCAGCGTAATTAAAAAAAATTATTTATGATATACCACAGAGTTTTTACGTTTTAAGTTTTTACGAATTTATTACCAACTTAGTAATTTTTTATCCCTCGACTAACCCTTAGTGGAAGTGAATAGTTCTGCTACGTTTAAATTAAAGAAGTTTTGTTTTATAATTTTACTAAATACTATTTGTAAATAAAATAAGAAACTCTCTGGTTAGTTTTTACTAAATGTTAACCAACTTCACCAATTCCACCATCTACACATTTACGCTGGTTGAATGCAAAGCAAATCTTTTCGGAAATATGAGATACTACAGTATTATGCTAGATTTGTACTAATACATTACCATCCTAGTAATTTTTCACCCTTCAACTACCCTCTATGAGGAGTCAATAATTCTACTACGTTAAAATTTAAGGTGATAAAAAATTTTTATAATTTTTAGCTATTTAGCTTATTTAGCTATTTTTATAATTTTACTGTATTCTACTTGTAACTGAAAATATAAATTGCTTGCCTGGTTTTTACTAAATTTGATCCACCCTTATAATTTTTGACCCCCTAAGCCTCAGTTAATGGGAAACATTCAACAAGATACACATTGACGCTAGGTGAATAAAATATCTTTTTGAAAACACAAGAGTGCTCTGCTAGAATTTTACTATATTTTTACCAGCCTAGTCATGTTTTTCTCAACTACCCTAATTGAAAAACATTTTCAAATGTTATTCTATACTAACTAATATTTATTTTTTCAATGTTTAAATATTAAAAATATGAAAACACACATTCCAAAAACTATAAATTTTACCTGTTTTAAAAAATTGACTCTGATTCGAGTCGTATTACATGGCTAAGCGAAATCGAATCGTTAGTCCCTTTTATAAATATAAAATAACTGAAATCAAGTTGAGTTTTAGTAAATACAATGGAATTTTTATATTTCACAGAATAAATTACCAGGTAAGAAATATTCAAATTGAAATAATTTTATTACGTCTATTACCTTATTTATCTGATTGTAAAGGAGGGTCGTCGGGACCATACACACCTATTGTTAAAAGATTTGTATTCATTAGGTATATGAAAATTTGAAAAATAATTTAGGTATTTAATATTTTAATATTATTTAAATAAGAAGAGTATTAACGATTGGTCAAAACATAATTTTAAGATTAGGTGTATAACATAAAGAATTTATATTGGAAAACATTTTAGGATATAAATATTTTAAGCAGGTATATTCAAATGAGACCGAAATTACCGGTTGGTCAGAACAGCTGATATAGATTATTTGCGTGGTAAAATAAATTTATATTAGCAGCATTTTAAAAATTTAAAGATATTTGTATTGTAATTCTTCGTCGATTTTTCATTCATTGTTAGTTGAATATAGGTAAAAATTAAAGGTTATTACAAAAAAATATTAACTTATTTATTTTGGTTATGGAAATGTTTGAAAGAATCGCCCACGGAGAGATCTGGTTTCTCGGCACAATCCACACACTCATAAATTGGGTTTTTTCTTATTTTTAGGATAGGATATACTCTGCATCTTTTCGTTTTCGTTTCGCGTTTGTCCGATTTATTAGCAATTATTTATAGGTAAATGTTCGCGTGCGATATTCCGTCTTTCTTTGCTTTTTTATAAATTAATTTACGAATTAATTCTAACCTTGATATCGTCTTTTATGTCTTTTGTTTAGTATATTGTTTAAAACTAAGTCTAACTTTCCACGGTACCATCGATTCATCTAGCGATAATTCTTTTACTGGATAACGCAGAGCAGTCATTTTATTAATAAAAAGTCTATAACTGTTCTTATTCTATAAAACCGATCTTCAGGAATAACATTCGGTCCCATTGGATTATGGATGAACATTAAGCACCTTAAAATTATAAGAAAAAGATCTCTTCCGAAGTTCTACAAAAAAGATTTTAAGTTGAATAGTGGATCTGTTTTCCAATAACCCTCCAATCTTGAAATCCGTATGTGTCAGTGTGGAAGATAATTCCCATAAATACTAGAAATTCAAATAAGGAAAGTAGTTTACATCTTTAAATGCTAGAATTTACACAAACACCAACTTCACCAACTTTTTTATATGCTAAACATTGCAATATTGTTGTTTTGTACATTGCCTATTTTTTAACAAAATTTTACTACTTAAAAAGGGATCATTCCCGTGAGTTGGCTGTATATCATATAGTTAAAAAACTCATTTAACATTGAACATTGAAGTAAAACACTGTTGTGATTGGTATATTTAATTAAATTTTAAAAATCCTAAAGGATTAAGTTCAAAACGTTTTCGGACGTATCAGTCCATCTTCAGTGAAATTTGTAGTAGTCTTAGTAAGTAATTAATAAGTAATAGGTAAGTAGTAATTTTTAATTAAATATACCAGTTATTACAACAGAAGTGTTTTTCACACACACACACACACACACACACACACTCGCAAATTTATTTAATTTCTGTTAAAGGGGTAATAAGGGGAGAAAAATTACTAAAGTCGTAATAAATTCGTAAAAACCTAGCAGAACACTGTGGTATATCATAAATATTTTTTTTTCTGCTAGCTTGAACCTTAAGCCAGCAGAATCGCTCCCCTTAAGGGTGGTTTGATGGTGAAAAATTATTAGGGTGGTAATAAATTAATGAAAAACTGGTGAAAAAATATGCCATCAACAAAAAATTATTTTTTTGAATTCTGCTAGCTTAAACCTTAAGCCAGCAGAATCGCTCCCATTAAGGATGGTTTGGTGGTGAAAAATTATTAGGGTGGTAATAAATTAGTGAAAAATTAGTGAAAAAATATGCCATCAACAAAAAGTTTTTTTTCTGAATTCTGCTAGCTTAAACCTTAAGCCAGCAGAATCGCTCCCATTAAGGGTGGTTTGGTGGTGAAAAATTATTAGGGTGGTAATAAATTAGTGAAAAATTGGTGAAAAAATATGCCATCAACATAAAGTTTTTTTTTGAATTCTGCTAGCTTGAACCTTAAGCCAGCAGAATCGCTCCCATTAAGGTTGGTTTGGTGGTGAAAAATTATTAGGGTGGTAATAAATTAGTGAAAAATTGGTGAAAAAATATTACGTAGGTTAAATTTAATTCCGCTCATGTGTCCCCGCTAGCTTAAGGGACCTAGAGATATGTAAGAGAGGAAGAGAGCCTTCTATGACGTATAATAACGTACTAAACTTGATGATTGTGATGATATACAGTCCATCTAATTTACTTACCTTTGCACGTCATTATCATTGACATAGATCGAAGTTGACATAGTTGCCAAAGTATAAAAAAATCCTGAATCCATTTTAACTAAAAAAGTCACATAATTATTTCAAAAGTGGATTAAACAACAAAACAAATTAATATTTAATGTAAATAAATAGAAACAAAACAAGAGTTAAAAAATAATCTTGTTAAAAACAGTTTGAGCCGCTTGTATGCGTCGTATAAAGATGTAAAATGGAATACATAGATATTTATTTTATTTTTGTAAAATAAAAAGTGTCAACACCGCAACTCTCAAATAAGTGTTACCAATTTAGGCCAAAATATCACCTTTGTTCGATTACAGTTACAGTGTGTTCCGAACAAATGTTCTTCATAAAAACGCTTTATAATGCATTTATACAAATTAAATGAAACATATTATTGTGTATTTCTTTAAGTTAACATTAATAGAAATCTTTAAATATTATTTCTACTCGTATATAATAAAATATGTCTAGTGGCTGTAATGCCAGTGCACTCGGCAAAGTGATTCTAAAAAAGAACACACCTACCGCCTAAATATTTCGTGTTGGTATCATGCATCGAGCAAAAAGACAAAAGAGGGAATGTAAAGGTAGTGGGGGCAAAAATATTGTTAGACAGGAAGTGCCATCTTGAGAGGCCACATTAAACAAGGAAAGAGAGACTCTTTCCTTGTTTAAGAAATCAAATTTAGTTGGGTTATGTTATGGCTGATGTTATTGTTTGTCCCAACTGTCACATGAACGATTATTTGTATTTTCTATTGAAGTTTTTTAACAATTGTTTCACATTTTAGACCATTATTGTTATTATTTAATTAAAATTTTATTGTGTTCTAGTGTTAAAAAAAGTATTTTAAGTGTATTATGTATTAATATTATGTAATATTAATATTATGTAATATAACAAATAAATAGATAAATTAGAACCCCTACACCACTGTATGATTATTGTAAAGTGTCATGAAATTTAAATTTGGCGCATTTGCATTTCCGGATATGTCCGCCATCAGAAGCCACTTTTTTGGTCTCCTTTTCATAACGATTAGATTCCCTCTTTTGTCTTTTTGCTCGATGGTATCATGTGACCTCACGTGTTATGACGCGGATGACGTGCAACGGTATGTAAATTAGATGAAGTATAGGTATATTTTAAAAATGACTTACCTGAAAAGTAAGGTTTGGCTTTTCGAACTTTCGTGAACACAATCAGAACACTTTAGCTACATTTTACTAAAATATTAAATAGGGGAGCAAATCTATGTAGGGGAGGACGGGGAGGGTTTGGACACCGGGAGCCACTAGAGCAAGCTTAAACGATTGCCACGATAGATTAGTGAATGAATTCAGTGTTGACTGTGTCATTATTGGTGCCGGTACGTTTTTGCGCGATGTAAGTATAAATATCATATTTTCGTAGTTCTTATGTAGAGTTTTATCCATAAATGACCACAAAAGTCTTTGCTGGTCGTTAAAATTTCTTGATGTTATTATTTATTTAGCAGGTAACCGTGTACATAAGATTTGTTTTACGTGTGTTGTGTTAATTAATATATCTAAAATTTGTCTAGAGGTTTATGCTGTTCATACCGACCCCATACAAAGTTAAAGTTTTTTAATGGTGACAATTTCATTTTATTTTTCAGAAATATGGCTTGAACTTATAAAAGACAAACAAACAGAACTTTTAACTCTGGGAACATGAAACTAACAGTTATGGAAGTCCTTACTGGAAACTTATGTTTACGTAAAAGTGCTTAAGAATACTTACGGTGTTACAAAATCAGCTCTTGGTAATTATGGTATTGCAGCCAGACAGAAAGGATTTGAGAAAGGCGACAAGAAGGTTAGCCTTTGAGTATGCTAGTAAAAACAATATCACCAGTTTGGCTTGGATATCTAGCTTCAATCCAACCACCGTTAAAGAATTTCAAGATAACCTCCATGAAACTTGCGTAACTACGATTCAAAAGGTTCAGATAAATATAAGCGCTAAAGGACGGCATCAGGTGGGCCAAATTACTTCCAGGGAATGAGGAAAATTATTTACACAAGTCAATATTATCGCTGCTAGTGGTAATTCTCTTCCATCGGCATGGGTATTGCCGAGACAAAGGTTTGATCCATTAAGAATGATGCGATTCTCTTTAAATGGGAGCATTGGATTTAGTTCATCTAGCAGGATGAACGACAGATAATTTTATTAAATTTTTAAGACACATTGTTCGTCACATTGATTATTCCAGAGAAGCTTTTAATAATGAACAATCATCAGTCACAATTGTTTATGGAAGGCATAGATTATTCAAGAGATAATGGAATAATCATATTGACTTTACCACCTCATACATCTAATAGGTCAATAGGTCTGTTTTAGTACCGTTTAAATCATTTTTTAATCAGGGTATGACGCTTGGTTGGACGTCCTGGACAGACTTTAACTATTTACGATTTACCAACAATTGGTGCCAAGGCTTGGGTCCAAGCCGTAATACCATACAACAATAAATCTGGTTTTAAATGTACAGTCATATGGTTATTTGATAGAAATATATATATATATATATATATATATATATATATATATATATATATATATATATATATATACAGAGACAGATTTTTCATGCTACGTTACAGATAGGTCTGAACCCATACCAAGTGAATATAATCTAGAAACTTAATGAGTTTTGAAATGGAAATTTTATAGCAAGCAGTCAATGGAAGTAATAAATTTTATTGATCTCGCAAGAATCGTAAAAAATGGCAAAAATTGCGCAACGTTTATTTATTTAAAAGATTTTAATAAAACGAATTTTGATTTTTGTCGATAGGACACTCTGATCAAAAGATATCAAATTTTTACCGTCGAGTTGATACAAATTTTATTTAAAATTGATTTCGCGCGCGTACCTGACATGTAAACTCACCGATCGCTTCAAACATCGTTTCTAAGAGAACGGTACATTTTACAGAAAAATACTAATAAACATTTTTATTCAAAATTATCTCAGCTACAATTTTTATTTGAAAGATTTTTCTTACGGCGTACAGATCAAATTTTTTGACCCACCACCTAAGAGGGAGGTTTTAAGGCAAAGCCTTGGGGTACAATTGGTAAACTTTTTTGCATCTTTTTTGAGGTCCCAAATTCATATTCTCAGGAAAATTCAGCTTGTTCGTATGATTTTTAGAGGTCGGATCTCTGACGACTGGACTATTATTATTACTAAAAAATGGAATTAGACACAACGTAATGATATTTCAAATATGCACACTACCACTATCCGGACCGGACTAAGTTACTCACTGACTTGTTGCTTGTAGTTGCTTGCTTTTTGTTGGCCAGCCAACTGATTAAGAATGATGTCTTATTTTGTGGTATAACAATCCATGTTATTTAGTTATTATATCATTAAGACTAACAACATACACTAAAATGAAAATATAAAATTTTAAAGAAACAAGCGTAAGGTGCCATCTAGGTAAGAATTTCCAAACAAATATATTAAAATGATCAATGAATTATTAAACTTAGTTGGAAGTAGTTCTCTAATTGTTATGAAATTTACTGATATTTATTATTGAGAGAGGATAGATATTCTTTGTCTACTATGTATAAACATTCAACTATTTGTGTATTATGATAGATAATTAGTCATGCCAGATATAACAAATCGAACTGTGGTTTTTTAATTACGAAGTTATAGCATATAGTAAAAGTATCGTCAAAAATAGTTTAGTGAATAATATTTTACAAATTATATTAAATTATACAGTAATGTTATTAACTAATATTTTTATAAGACATATATATTAATGCTAACATTATGAAAAAGGTAAGAACATTTAAGTTTTAGTTGTCATTTATTATTAATTTTTGTTTTCATCAATTATTTACCGTTTTATCAGTTTTCATTCGAATTAATTAACAGGTAGTTAGGTCCGTTATAATTACAATTGTTAAATTAATAGAAATAATATTTACAATTTTAGTTTTTCGGATTATTTTTTGCACACGAAGTATAAGAAAAAATTATATCATATCTGTGCTAACATAACTTTCGAATAAAAACCAAAGATCGTTGATTTCAGACGAGATTTTGGACAATAACATTTTTTAATTTTTGAAGAGATATAGATGTTAAATTTTTATTTTCACCAACAGCTTGTAAGGTTCACTGCTGAACATAGGCCTCCCTTAGTTGTCTCCAGTACTCACGATTTTGTGCCGTGCAAATCCAGTTTATTGTAACTCTCTTTATAACATCCGTTTACTATGTCGAAAGTCTACCTTTATCTTTGTATAATTGAAGTCTTCTTCTCGTAGTATTACAACCCTGGGTGGGTCTTCGCTGACTACACAACTTGCTTCCGTCTCACACAGTCGTCCAGGTGTTTCTTTGTTTTCTGTTGATTCTTATTGAATCATGTTTCATTTTTTCTGTCTTTTCCATAGTTTTTCTTGGCATTCTTTACCAAACCATTTTATCAAACGAGTCCTCTTCCTGTTTTTTTTTATTATTAGTTCTGGCGTCTCTGTAACTTTCCACAGCCTTTGGTCATCATCGCTCTGGTCTACTATATTTAGCTGCTTCATTTCCTGTACGTCAATTTTCTCAGTTTTCTTCATTTTACAGTTTTTCGATGTTCCATTGTTTCAATGCTTCGATCGTTGTTTTTGTGACGATATTCCCAACCCAATTTTTGCTCCGATTAGGTAATGGTCTGTTTTTCCATTTACTCCCCTGAAACTTCTAATATCCAGATACTTCCATATCTAGCATCAACAACTAGGTACATGGTCAATTTGGTTCCTTGGAGTTGTCGTTGTCGGAGAGACCCAATCCTGTTTATGAATGTTTTTATATTGGAACATAGTAGATTTTTCATGCATATTGTTAGCCGATACCAGCTTTACCAGCCTTTGCTCAGTTTTCGATTAAAATCTTTACAGCTTAGTTGCATGTCTTGCTAGGGATTCCGGATAATATACCACTTCGATTTATCGGCAAACAAGATACTATTTTCTACTATATCATATCTTGCAACGCAAGATGGCCTATTAAAATTTACTAAAACAGCAGCTAAGGTGAATAAAACAGTATACACAAGAAAACAAAAAATATTGTATGTATAGAAAAACGGAAAAATAAACTATTTTTATATAAAAATCTATTAAGTAAAATTATCCACAATATTATCAAAGAAATTATTTACATAATCACGGATCAAGTTTCTATTTATTAACGTAGTTACCTACGTAATTTAGTTGGTAATCTCGGAAAAACAATATTCTAATTCTGCCGTAGTTATTGGAGTTCTAATAATCACTTTTTAATAATAGTAATTTATTATTTTTAATATTTGCTATATAGTAATATTTCGCAAATATTGCTTACTAAATTAAAAGATAGTAAATTCAGAGCACCGATGATTTTCTTTATATCATTTCTCAAGTTATCGTTTGCTTTGTCTTTATCCATATTTTAAATCGACTTCCCTTGTTAGATTTCTCTATAAGTTTTTAACTTGGGTTATACCAGTATCAATTCCCTTGGATAGGTATGTTCTGCCTAAATGTCTCCTATCAGATCTTCTTTGTTGTTTCTCTCTTATTCTCGTCAACTTATAACTCGTAGGTAAAAGAAATAATAAATTAGACTTACAATCAATTTAATTTAACTAATCAGACGACCGGTTTCGCTTTCTACAATATGCAAAGCATCTTCAGGTCACGATACAAAGTTAAATAAATGCTGAAAACAATAAACCCATATTAGGGTGTTGTCTAATAAAGATAAAACAAAGATAGGTGATATAAATGATATAAATTACAGTAATTATGCCAATATTACATGTCTGTGGTTTTTCAAAATGAATAAAATGTTTAAACAGACAAGGTAAGACCCACAAATTGGTAAATTAGTCAATTAAACTGTAATTAATTAATAAATAAACAAATAAATAAAACATTACTTACATGCCGGTACTCTATTAATTGATGGTTGAAAGAACATGGTTCAAACTATCTTGTATTGTTGATTGGAGAACTCAAGTCAACTATTGTAATTGTTTAACAGTAAACGGGGAAGTTCTTGAGGAGACAGATTTTTTCCAATGAAGTAGAGATAGGTAAATGAAATTGTTTGTTTGATGAAAGTAATGTTTTATACCATTAAGTTCTTTAAAGTTATTTATATTTATTCTGGAGATATATTGATGAAATGTGTGTTATTTATTGAGATTTTTATTTTTGTTTTGGAAGGTGACAGTTGTGAGACAATGAATAAGAATAGATGTACAAATTGTGTGGGTGTGCAATTATATCAGCTTGTAATTATCAAATTTCTTTGATAAAGTTATGTTGCAATATATGACAAATGGTTGTAAAGTCCAATATATAAAGTTCTTCTTCTTCTTAAAGTGCCTATCCGTTCCGGACGTTGGCGATCATCACGGCTATCTTCACTTTGCTTATTGCAGCGCGGAACAGTTCAGTGGTAGTCGTGTTATACCACTTTCGCAAATTTTGAAGCCAGGAAATGCGTCTTCTTCCCGGTCCTCTCTTACCATTTACTTTCCCTTGGAGAATCAGCTGGAGAAGGCCGTAACGTTCTTGATTTCTCATTACATGACCTAGATATTCCAACTTTTTAGTTTTGACGGTCATGAGAATTTCACTTTCTTTCCCTATTCTACGCAGGACCTCCACATTAGTAACTCTGTCAACCCAGGATATACGTAAGATGCGCCTATAACACCACATTTAGAAAGCTTCGAGCCGATTCATAGATGCAACAGTCAGTGTCCATGCTTCCATTCCGTAGAGCAGAACTGTGAATATGTAGCAGTTCAATAGACGGCATTTTGTTTTTAATGATATGTCTCGACTGTTGAAAATAGTTCTCATTCTAACGAATGCTGCTTTTGCTTTTATTATTCGCTGTTTAATTTCGGTTGAGTGATCCCATTGGCTATTTAAATTGGTGCCTAGATATGTATATTGCTCGACTCTTTCGATATTCTGTTGGTTGATTGTAAGTTGAGCGTTTAGTATTGGTTTTTACTAATTGTCATAAATTTGGTTTTCTTTATGTTAAGAGCTAGTCCGTATCTGTTGCTGACTTCTGTTATGCGATTTGTTAATATCTGTAAGTCATTCAGATTATCGGCAAAAACTATAGTGTCATCTGCATATCTAATGTTATTCAACCATTCACCGTTTATTAGTATTCCTTTCGCACAACCGTCTAAAGCTTCCTTAAATACCCATTCAGAATAAATATTGAACAACAATGGAGACAAAATACAGCCCTGTCGTACTCCACGTTCTATTGCAATTTTATCAGTTAACTGGTCTTCTATTTTGATTTTGGCCGTTTGATTGTAGTAAATGTTTCTGATAATTCTAAGATCTTTGTTGTCAATTCCAATTTCTTGCATTAGAGTCATTAATTTGTCATGTTTTACTCTGTCAAATGTCTTCTGGTAATCTATAAAGCATACGTATATATCACAATTCACATCCCTGCATCTCTGAAATAGCACCTGTACAGCAAAAAGGGCCTCCCGTGTTCCCAGAGCATCACGAAATCCGAATTGTGTTCTTGTTAGTTGTTCCTCACATTTTGTATATATTCTTTTGTGGATGACCTTTAGAAATGTTTTAAGTAAATGGCTCATAAGGCTTATAATTCTATAGTCTTCGCACTTTCTCGCATTGGGTTTTTTTGGAAGATTTATAAAAGTTGACACTAACCACTCTTGGGGAACCACGCCCGTATCATATATACTGTTAAATATATTTGTCAACCATTTTATGCCATCATAGTCCATAAGTTTTAAGAATTCTGAGTGAAAATTATCAGGGCCTACTGCTTTACCATCTTTGGTGCTTTTGATGGCATATTTTACTTCTTCGACTGTAAATGGTGGTCCAGATTCGCAATTGGTGTTTGTTGTAATACCAGTGTTACTTCGTATATCTTCAAAAGTTTTTTCCACGTATTTGATCCAAATAATATATATAAAGTTAAAAATTAAAATTGAGACACTTTAAGACACACAGAAAACACACAGAAAACACTTAAAAAGCGGGGGGGGCGAAACAGACATTAAATTTAAAAAGGGGGAGGATTTTAAAAGAACTACATCTCTTACTTGGAGACAATGAGTTTTTTATGTTATATATCAGATTTTAGAGGTAAACTTGACAAATGTATTTTAAAGTGTGACAGTTCTTCTTCTATTTTTAATGCTGTAAGTTAAGCTGTAAGTTAAGTTATCTAGTTTTATGAAATAGGCTGATATTAATAAATGTCTAAAAATTTTAATTTTAGATATCAAAGTTATTTGATGTGTTAATATTGGCATACTTTAACAAACTTTAAATAATTAGATTTCAATGTAACAATATAAATAATTGTAATACATCTTCTATGATAACTAACTCAGGTTAGTCAAAGTTACAGAACAAACTTAAGTGATTATTTGGTAATTAAATTAAATATGTACATTTGTAATCAAAATGTACATAAACAAAATTACAAACTTTCTTTGAAATAATTGTTGATGTGAGTTATCTGTCATGGTGTGTATAAATATTTCAAATATTTATTCCAGTTCTGATATGTTAATATGGAACTTAAATAATAAGCAAATAAACTATTGATAAAATTATTGATAAATTAAAGAAAATTGACTGAATTATTAAGCCTTCAATAGTTAGTTGGTAATTTTAATATCTGACAGTTGGGACCGGAAATTGGTTATACCAACAGGTAAAAAGTTCTCTAGTTAAACCGGTGTAAAGCAAAATTATTCTTATTTCAATTTTTCTGTACCATGAGCAGAAATATCATCACACCGACATGAACAATGGTGAGTTTGTATAATAATTTCTGTAACACTTTAACAATTTCAAATTTATAGCCGTTTATAGTTAAAATATAATATTTCTATTTAAAAATGTTGATTTGCATATTATTAGGAATAACAAAATTCATTTAATTAATACTGCTAGTCTGAACGACTATACAATGTTGTGTTGGGAACAATCAAACCACGTGTTGAATTTGAAATCAAATATTTTGTAAAATGAGTGTATTTCGAAACCAGATGGGATGTACAGCATTAAAAATAGAAGAAGAACTGTCACACTTTAAAATACATTTGTCAAGTTTACCTCTAAAATCTGATATATATGTATATATATATATATATATATATATATATATATATATATATATATATATATTAGGGATTCTACAGTATTCACTGCCTTCCCTCGCTCAACCGTTTCCATCTCTCTCTGTTGTTCCATTCTCCATCGTTTAGTCCTCTCTTACTCATGGCGTCGTCTACTTCGTTCCTCCAGGATTTTCGGGGTCGTCCTCTTTTCCTCCTGCCTATGGGGCTCCATTCGGTTATTCTCTTTATCCATCTGCTGTCGCTAGTTCTTCTTACATGTCCATACCACTTTAGTCTTTTTTGTTCTATATATGTTAGTATGTCTGTTTCTATTGATGTTCTTTGCTTTATTTCGTCATTACTTCTCCTATCCATTCTTGTTACTCTGCAGCATCTTCGCAGGCATTCCATCTCTGTTGCTACTATCTTACTGCTGTTTTTCTTGTTTATGATCCAATTTTCAGCCCCATATGATACTTCGCACTAATGTTTTATAAATCTGCGTTTTTGTCTTCATATTTAGGTGTCTATCCCACCATACTGAGTTAAGTTGTCGGATTGCCGTTCTTGTTTGTCCTAATCTTTGTGTAATTTCTTCCTCTGTTGTTGCCTTTTTCGTGATTATAAACCCCAGGTATTTGAATTTATCCTTTCCTTTGATTGTTACGTTGTCATCAATCTGTAGATCTTCTATGTCTTCTTCACTTGTAGATAGGTACTCTGTTTTCGCGAGGTTAATATCTAGGCCAGCCTTGGTATATTCTTCTTGTAGTTTCTTCATCATGTAGCTGAGGTCGTCTTGGTCTTGTGCAATCACTACTTGATCGTCTGCAAAACTTAATGTATATAGGTATTCGTTCCGTACCGGTACTCCCATGCCTTCGCATTTTCTTTTCCATGTAGTCAAGGCCTTCTCTAAGTATATTTTGAATAGGGTTGGAGATGTGGAACAACCCTGCAGGAGCCCTTTTGTTGTGGTGAAGTCTCCTATGATTCTTGTTCCCATTTTAATGGACACTTTATTTTCTTTATACAGAGCTTTTGTAGCTTCTATGAGTTCCGTCTGTATTTCTAATTTGTACATTGCCTCCCATAGTTCTGACCTTGGTACAGAGTCATACGCCTTTCTCAGGTCCACAAATGCCAAGTGTATATCTCTATTTTTTGCTTTTTTCTTTTCCAACAGTTGTTCCAGTGTGTATATGTGGTCTATGCATGATCTTCCTGCCGTGAAGCCTGCCTGATCCTCTCCGATTTTGCCTTTTATCGCTTGCTCTATCTTTTCTCGCAGTATCTTCCCATATAATCTTCCTATTGATGATATTACGCTTATTCCTCTGTAGTTTTCGCATCGTTTTTTATCTCCTTTCTTAAATATAGATGTCATATATGCCGCCGTCCATTCCTTTGGGAGCTGTTCTCCATTTATGGCTTTCTGAAATATCCATTGTATCATACGGTGTAATTTTTTTGATCCGTATTTTATAAGCTCAGGTCAGATGCCTCCAGGTCCCGGTGCTTTCTTATTTTTGATTGCTTTTATGGCCGTTCTCATTTCCCTATCTGTTATTTCTATTTCGTGTTGTGGGAATCTGCTTCGTCTTCGCCTGTTTTCTTTTCCAATGAATTGTGGTCTTTGTTCTGTTAATAGTTCCTTGTAGTAGTCCTTCCATTCTTTGTCGTGTATATTTCCCAATTTAATTTTTTCTTTTGAGTTTTGTTTCAATCCTCTCAGTACTTTCCATGACTCCGAAGTTCTTGTACCTCCTATATATGTTTCAATATTTAAGCAGATTCTTTCCCATTCTTCATTCTTTTGCTGTGTTATTTGTTTTTTCACTTCTCTATCTTTTTCTCTATATTCTTTATAAACTTCATCGTTGTTTGTAGTCAGCCATTTTCTGTATAGTTGCTTTTTTTCTTGAATTATTCTTTTTGTTGGTTCATTTATTTCATAATAGTGCTGTTTATTTGTTATATGTTCTTTTTCCCCAAGGGCTTCGAATGCTCCTTGCTTTATACTCGCCTTTATATGCTCGTATATTTCTTCGATGTTGCCGTATCTGAATTCTATTAATTTTTGGTCTAGACGTTGTTGGTATAGTTCTCTTATTGATTGTTCTTGGAGTAGTTCTATATTGTATTATTTTTCTCTTATAGTGTTCAACGGTTCTTCTGTGGAGGGGGTCTTGTTATGTTTCCAATTAATGCTCATTTTTGCTGTCAGTAGTCTATGGTCCGTTCCACATCCTGCTCCTCTTTTGACTCGCACATCTTTGATCTTTATTGTGGTATCTTGTTTGATTATTATGTAGTCTATTATCGATTTCAGCTTTCGTGTTTCTTGCGTCCATGTATATTTATGAATATTTTTATGTCTGAAAAATCCGTTGGTGATTTTTAGGTTGTTTAGTTCGCATAATTCAATCAGACGTTCTCCGTTATCGTTTTTTTCATCCTCTCTAAATCTCCCCACTACTTTATCGTTTTCTTTTCTTCCAGTTCTGCCGTTAAGGTCTCCTGTTATAATTATCTCCACGCTCTTTTTAATTAGCTCTATTTGATTTTGGAGTTGTTCCGTGAAATGTTCTTTTTCTACTCTCGGAGAATCGTCTGTTGGTGCATATACTCCGAGTATCACTGTCTCTTTACCGTATATGTCTATATGCATTTTAATTATTCTCTCGTTGATTGGTTCCCATGTTCTAACCCTGTTCTTCCACTTATTTTTGATTAGTATTCCCACTCCTGCCTTTGCTCTACATTCTTTATTAACTCCGCTCCAGCAGTGGATATATCTGATATAAAATCTGATATATAACATAAAAAACTCATTGTCTCCAAGAAAGAGATGTAGTTCTTTTAAAATCCTCCCCCTTTTTAAATTTAATGTCTGTTTCGTCCCCCCGTTTTTTAAGTGTTTTCTGTGTGTTTTCTGTGTGTCTTAAAGTGTCTCAATTTTAATTTTTAACTTTATATATTGGACTTTACAACCATTTGTCATATATTGCAACATAACTTTATCAAAGAAATTTGATAATTACAAGCTGATATAATTGCACACCCACACAATTTGTACATCTATTCTTATTCATTGTCTCACAACTGTCACCTTCCAAAACAAAAATAAAAATCTCAATAAATAACACACATTTCATCAATATATCTCCAGAATAAATATAAATAACTTTAAAGAACTTAATGGTATAGAACATTACTTTCATCAAACAAACAATTTCATTTACCTATCTCTACTTCATTGGATAAAATCTGTCTCCTCAAGAACTTCCCCGTTTACTGTTAAACAATTACAATAGTTGACTTGAGTTCTCCAATCAACAATACAAGATAGTTTGAACCATATTCTTTCAACCATCAATTAATAGAGTACCGGCATGTAAGTAATGTTTTATTTATTTGTTTATTTATTAATTAATTACAGTTTAATAGACTAATTTACCAATTTGTGGGTCTTACCTTGTCTGCTTAAACATTTTATTCATTTTGAAAAACCACAGACATGTAATATTGGCATAATTACTGTAATTTATATAATTTATATCACCTATCTTTGTTTTATCTTTATTAGACAACACCCTAATATGGGTTTATTATTTTCAGCATTTATTTAACTTTGTATCGTGACCTGAAGATGCTTTGCATATTGTAGAAAGCGAAACCGGTCGTCTGATTAGTTAAATTAAATTGATTGTGAGTAAGTCTAATTTATTATTTCTTTAACCTTTTGAAATGGACTCACACAAGCAACACATTCATGATTTATAACTCGTACTTACTTGTATTGGGTGATCAGCATCTCGACGTTGAAGATGCCCTAATTACCTTAACATGTGCTCTTTAATTTTGACACTAAAACATTCCAGATACATTGTTTTTTCCTACTAAAGTTTTTTCTTTTTTTTACAAACTTGTCTACACTGTTCCACCTTTTTATTCTAAATCCCATTCAGTATTTCAGTCGCCTAGATTCAAAACCCGACAAGTCACAATTTTTTCAAAATCTTTTTTATTAGATATAAGAATTTGAAATACATAAACCTACAAGTCCATAATACATTTATCAAGCAAATCCCGACATATCCGATAATTATAGGCTCCCAAAAATGTACCTTAGATGCAAATACCGACAGGTCCATTCTCGTTTTAAATGCAAAAGCCGACACTTCCAATCCGCCAATAGACGCGTAGTATTTTACTCGCCACCTTATTTCGGTTGACAACGTGTTAGCCAAGCAGATCAGTTTAGTTTATGCTTTTAAGTAAATTGTTTGCAGTGTGTGTAATAAATTGCTAAAATAATGGATTCATTGGCAACTTTAAATACTGTTGGACAGTTTATTAATGTAAAACAGTGTGATGTGACAAAGGCTCGAAAAAGAGCGAAGGTCGAAACAAGAAGAGAAAAGGCAAAACGTGCAAGGTATAACCTATAATATTACAATAAATTAGTACATTATTTGTGATGAAATAATTATTTTTGGGTATGCTGCCAAAATCTTACCTGTGTACCCCACTTGCGGCCATAAGGGAAAGCCATATCAACCATTTTAATGTACATCTCATCTGTCCATGAACGATATAAGAGACTTTCATTCAGCTTTTTATCAAAATAAGGATAAAAGAGGACAAGACATGTTCATTTTACGCCACATTGACTCACATATCCCGGTAAGACAAAGGAAACGGCCAGCCAACAAAAATAAACCAAAATCTTATATTTTATCTTACAAATTGAAGAGAAGTGACAGCCTAATTGTTTCTGTATGTCGAACAGCCTTCCAAGGTATTCTGGGAATTAAAAAAGATAGAATTTTAAACATTATGAAAAACTACAAGAAGCATTCGCTTATTCCTACCGAAAGTAGGGGCGGAGATCGAATTGGACAAAAAAACGAAGGTAAAAAACAATCTATAAAAAAATTCATCGAATCCCTAAAATGTGCGGAATCTCATTATTGCCGTTCAAAAACATTCAACAGAATTTATTTGCCTGCTAAATTAAATATCTCAAACTTATGGAGAATATACAACGAGAAAATGGCCCAAAACGAAAACTTTAAAGTCAAAGAATGTTTCTTTAGAGATTATTTTAACAAAAATTTTAACGTTGGCTTTGGAACTCCGAAGACAGATTTGTGTTCAACTTGTTTACAGTACAAATCCAGCATAAAAGGCGAGACTGACGAAGCAAAAAAACTAGTCTGGAAGCACAACAACGTCTCCACAAAGTAAGAAGTGAGAGTTTCTATAGACTTCTTCCACATTTTCATTTGATTGTCAGAAGAATTTGGCGCTACCAAAACTTCCGGATCAGTCGGCTTATTTCAGTATGCAACTTAATTTTTATCACCTAACTGTAGTTTGTGGATCTTCAAAAAGTAAATTAACTCCAGAAAATGTTACGTCATATGATGGACCATCATAGAAGTTCAAACGAAATATCGTCTTTCTTGCACCACTTCCTTTCAGATTTTAATTTTGTGGATAATATACGTGTTCTTCGGCTTATTTGCGATGGGTGTGGAGCACAGAATAAAAATTCCACGGTCATCACCATGCTGAGCTATTGGCTTCAGTTTGAAGCTCCAAGACAAATAAAGGAAATTGAGATAGTGTTTCCCGTTGTGGGGCATTCTTATATTCCCCCTGATCGTGTGTTTGGACAAATTGAAAGAATTTATAAAAAACACACGGTAATTGTTCATCCTGATGAATATGTAAAGTTAATCAAAAAGTTTGCTGGAACTGGTGTTGCAATCAAGGACTGGAAGGCTGAAACTCAAAAAGTAATAAAACAACCAGGCTATTGGCATTTTAAGTTCCAACCGTCAAAGAGAGTAATCATTACAAGAGGACAAACAGTACCACTTATAAGAGGTGAGGCATTTTACAAAACTGACTTACGCGCATCCAAAAGCTTATGCAAAAAAGGAAAAAAGTCTCACAAGTTAGTCCAAGAACACTGAAGGCTGGGATAGCGATTAAAGAAGATAAGAAAAAAAGTATTACTAAGCTTTTGGAGAAACACTACGGAAAGGGATGGCAAGATAGAGATGAACTGGTCTTTTTCAAAGAAGTATTCCACGAAGCTATAGAGGAGGGACAAGGCAGTGAGGCAAACGAAGAGGAAGATAATTGCGAAGCAGAAACAGTTAGCTTTGCATGTTAGTCCATCATACATCATGCATACCTTTTATAGCACAAATACCAAACCAGTCTCTATTTCATCATGTACTTACCGGGTACTCCTTTCTTATTATACGCTTTCTCAAGATCAATAAATACTATATGAGCCTTTGTTTTTTTATTCCTATATTTTTTCATCATCTGCCTAATAATTAAAATTTCTTCTTCTATAGATCTGCCTTCAATACGAAAACCTAAATTGTTTTTCGGATATATCGGTTTTATCGTGTTGTCCTCAGTCCCCGGCAGGTATTTAAAACCAACGCTAAAGAATGTAAATATTATCAAACAATAATTAAGCCAGGCATTGAAATTACTTTTAAAAATAAGACAACCATATTTACAAAAAATTAGATCCTAGCATAAGTACCTAACACATACACACATCGAAAAAGTCAACAATATTTTTAGAAAGAGACGTCATTTCTTCTTTATTTGTCTTGGATAAAAAATAATCGATTTGTAGCGATTAGTAGTATTTAATATAAAGCAAAATTTGTTGAAATGTCAAAAATAACGAGAATGCCTTTAAGTACAATTAAAAAAAATAGGTCATCACAAAATATGGTCGTAATAAAAAAAACAAAATTAATACAAATTATGGCGTCCACCCTGTTTTATTACGGCTCTACATCTGGGTTCGTTTGCCCTGTCTTCTATCACAGGATCTCGGAGACGAAACGGCGTATATATTATATATCTCATCCATATGTGGATTATTTCTTCGTTGAAGCATGTCCCATACATGCTCGATGGGATTTGGGTCGGGGGGTTGTGGCAACATATCAATATCTTCGTCGGTAAGCCAGTATGTCACTAGGTATGCGACATGTGGACGAGCATTATCATGCATGAGGTGGAAGTTTTAACCGACAGCACTAGCAAATGGACGATCGATAGATTAAAGAATGGTGTCGAGATACTGCTGAGCTGTAAGGAAGCGATCTGGAAAAACGAGGTTCGTTCTGCCACCGAATATTATTCCACCCCGTGCCATTACTGTACCACCTCTGTATGTGTAATCTTTCTGTATATGTAGTAAGGGTTCTATATTTCTAGATCATCTCCATACTTTTACTGGCAATAGGCAATAATCTCGATGAAATCCAAAACTAGATTCGTCGAAGAATAAAACTGTAGCCCAATCATTTACATCGCAGTTTTGATATTGTTGACACCACTCTAATCTTGCAGCGTGATTTCCTCTGAAGACAGTTGGACATCTCAATGGCCTTCGACTGTGGAGATTGGTTTCATGGAGACGATTTTTTACAGTATCACGGCCTATGGTTACTGATGTGCCCGCTGTAAGGCGCTAACAAATTCTTCTTCTTTTTATATAGACATGAATGTTTCTGTTTTTCAATGTGCCTCCAGTAATTTGTCTTTCCATCGTTTTCGTGGTCTTCCTACTGATCGTCTTCCTATTGGGAACCATCTCTTGCCGTGTTTTTATTTGTTGTCATTCGGCTTATATGATCGTTCCATTCTACTCTTTTATTTCTTACCCAGTTCTTGATGTTCTGCACCTTGCATCTACGTCGTATATCTGTACTTCTAGCTCTGTCCCATAGTGTCTTATCATCAATTTTTCTAAGTGTTTTCATCTCTGCTGTTTCTAACATCCTTTTTGTCCTCTCTGTGTCAGGTCTTGTTTCTGCCGCTTATGTCATTATTGGTCTGATGACTGTTTTGTAAATTCTGCCTTTCGTTTCTTTCCCGATATTTTTATTTCTCCTTATTGTTTCATTTAGGCAGCCTGCGGCTGTGTTTGCTTTATTTACTTGATCTTCCACTTCAGTTTCGAGCTTTCCATAGCTAGATAATGTGATGCCTAGCATCTTAGTAAATTTGCTGTTGTAACCATGCATTTTGTCTTTTTTGAGGAAATTTACTTGTTAAATTTTTTGGCGGTTATATTAAATTGGTGCAGCATACGTTGTAAATGATCTTTACTTTGAGAGAGTAGTATTGCGTGGCCTGCATAGCAGATTATTTTAAGTTGTTTTTCTCTCATTTAGTATTCTTTTTTAGTTCTTACTTTTTTTATTATTTCATCCATAACCAGGTTGAACAACAGAGGACTCAGGGAATCTCCCTGTCCTATCCCATTGCCAGCTTCAATAGAGTCGGTTAGTTCTTCTTCTACTTTTACTTTTATTGTGTTATTTTGGTAGATATTTTTGATAGTTTTGATTATTCCTAGAGGTATCTCTCTTGCGTACAATAAGTGGATAACGTCTTTTAATTTGACCCGGTCAACAGATAACAGGTAACAAATTCAGATGCTGTAATTGTTAGTTGTCTTCTAGTAGTTAATACTAATAATCGGTCTTAAGCTGCAGTTTTAGCGCGCTCACATTCTGGATTATGTTCGGCTGGAATTTCGGTGTCACAAAAACGCTGCCAGAAACGAGAAACACGTTGGGAGACTCCCATGCGCTCAGCTATATTAGTTTGCCTCATGCATTCTTGAAGAAGCCCTACAGCCTATCCATCTCATCCAAAGACAAATGACGTCGTACCATGATGAAAAACAATATTTTCAATGCACTAACTAAACAAGAGCTTTATAGCTCGAACCAAATCGAAACTACCAGAATATTTACTACAATATAAAAACTATAGTTTTTTTCACCGATATTTTGATTTAATTTCGCTTCCCTCTTTAACGCTCATATAATTAACTTATATTATTAGCTTACAGTCTCTTTAAATAGTCCTAGTAGTCCTTATATTGTAGGCCTTGTTTTCCCTCTTTTTAAAAAATGTGTTAACAATTGGCATATATAGTGCTGTCGCTAATTCCAACATATTATCCCCAGCACAATTTCTAGTTCCAAAGCCTAGTCCTCCATATATTGCTTTATATTTCCTTTTAACATTTCATACCTATCACCTCTAGTAATATGACCCAGCTTTTCTAATTTTTTCACTTTACTCTATAGTCCAGTAAATGGACGTACCCTGTAAGCGAGCGATACCCTCTACTTATCCTCCACTTCACTTTTGGACTTGTGCCGTCAGTTGCTTTTAATATTTTGGGTGTGAAAACTATCCCTATTAGAAAAAAAACTAACAAAAAAATTGACATTAAACAAGATAATTTAAGATTTTATCACAGTTTAACCCCCAAATCTCACCCCCTAAATTAGTTACAATTAAAATAATACCAGTTGATACCTTGTTTCACTAATTTACATGGAAATTTGTATTTAGGCTATAATTACCCTCCAATTCAAAATTGGGCTTACGCCGTCGGTTCTTTTTATATTTTAGGGGTAAAAAGTACCATTATTAGAAAAATATCATATAATTGTAAACTTAAGCACTTTGGAATTATTTAATTATAGTGACATTCAATTTAGATTTCTGATTTCTTTACTGTTTTAATTTTTACCACGTAACTTCTAGTCTTATAAAAATTACCCCTTGCAAAAAATTCGAACAGTTGTATTTTTTTTTTTTTCATTGAAACTGTAAATACAATATTATGAATTTGTTATGAATTTATTTTATTTTAACTTAAAAAACAACCCCTATGAGTTTGTAAAGGCCGTATGACACTATGCATTTTCTTGTATCATTTTTTATATCGTTTCTGATATAACAAAAACATGGATAGTGTCATACAAGCGTATAAGTTCTTATATCAGAAACGAATGAAACGATACAAGAATTTGTGTCCGCTGCAGTTTCTTGTACAAGAAATGCGCCAATTTGTGCGCAAAGCCGCAAAAGCAAAAACGTAAAACTTCTGTCATAATGGCGGCTGGAGGAGAACTTTGATATACAATTAGACCAAGCAGACATCAGAGAAAAGTGCCCACCAACAATAACCAAGATTAGAACAGCAGTAGCAAAATTGAAAAACAATAAATCACAGGGATTGGATCAAATAGCATGGGAACTACTGAAAGTAGGAGGAGATGTATTACTAAAAACCATACACAACCGCTTTAAAAATTCGTGATGAGTTTAAAGATTATTTTATATCTCCAAATAAGAGAGTAGAATTTCAAGAGCATGCCATTCAAACACATAATTTGTAAAAAAAAAAACAAATAAATTATTAAACTAAATTATTTATTATTTCTGTCTTCCATTACAGCCTGTTAAATATGTTCAAAAATTGTGGTTTCCAATTTAGTTTTAATATTGGGACATTTTATTTCTTTCATTTTTGAACCACAGTATTTTAAAAAATAATCAGTAGCAGCTGGCTTGGGTCCTCATGTACTGCAGTTCTATTTTTATATGTGTCGAAATTTCGACCAATCATGTGCCGAATCAGATACAATTTCCGATAAAAGAACTTGCATAGTGTCATACAGAGCACAAATGTACGTGCAAGAAACGATACAAGAAAACATAAATAACTTTCTATATCAGAAACGATATAAGAAATGATACAAGAAAATGCATAGTGTCATACGGCCTTAAGAATTGGTAAAAGTAAGTATGTACCTTAATAGCACATTATGTGTACCTTACAATGCTCCAGTATGCGTATTCTAATATCTCTTAAAACATAAGCTAAACTTGTATACATAGCGTGTAGGAAGGAGCCTCTTTCAGTGGAGAGTTCCTCTTCCTTTTCTTTATTAATCAACTGTAAATGTTAAGGCCGTATGACACTATGCATTTTCTTGTATCATTTCTTATATAGAAAGTTATTTATGTTTTCTTGTATTGTTTCTTGCACGTACATTTGTGCTCTGTGTGACACTATGCAAGTTCGTTTATCGGAAATTGTATGTGATTCGGCACATGATTGGTCGAAATTTCGACACATATAAAAAGAGAACTGCAGTACCTGAGGACCCCAAGTCAGATGCTACTGATTATTTTAAAAAATACTGTGGTTCAAAAATGAAAGAAATAAAATGTCCCAATATTAAAACTAAATTGGAAACCACAATTTTTTAACATATTCAACAGGCTGTAATGGAAGACAGAAATAACAAATAATTTGGTTGTAATAATTTATTTGTTTTTTTTTTACATTTTTACAAATTATGTGTTTGAATGGCATGCTCTTGAAATTCTACTCTCGTATTTGGAGATATAAAATATTCTTTAAACTCATCAAGAATTTTTAAAGCGGTTATGTATTGTTTTTAGTAATACATCTCCTCCTACTTTCAGTAGTTCCGATGCTATTTGATCCAATCCCTGTGATTTATTGTTTTTCAATTTGGCTACTGCTGTTCTAATCTTGGTTATTGTTGGTGGGCACTTTTCTCTGATGTCTGCTTGGTCTAATTGTATATCAAAGTTCTCCTCCAGCCGCCATTATGACAGAAGTTTTACGTTTTCGCTTTTGCGGCTTTGCGCACAAATTGGCGCATTTCTTGTACAAGAAACTGCAGCGGACACAAATTCTTGTATCGTTTCTGATATAAGAACTTACACGCTTGTATGACACTATCCATTTTTTTGTTATATCACAAACGATATAAGAAATGATACAAGAAAATGAATAGTGTCATACGGCCTTTACTAATTTTTAATGCATAGTTTAATTAAAAAGTATGTAAGTTAAAAGCAATAAAATAATAAAACACAATCACAACTACATATCACATACTTAAGGTAGAATTTAAAAAACAGTTGATTTTTCTTAAACAATAAATCTATTTGGTAGAATATTTGGCTTAAAACGTTTCAGCCTACGCACTTCATTATTGTCATCGAATAACCGCTTCGCAAGTACATTGGGATGCACTTTTATCCGTTCACCATATTTGACATTGTAACTTGTTACAACTTCTTTTACCGAAGGTACTTCCAGATCTTTTTCTATACAGGAGGATGTAACATACCATGGAGCATTTAGTATAGACCTTAACACTTTATTCTGGAAGCATTGGAGAATTGCAAGGTTAGATTTGCAAGCGGTGCTCCATAGCTGAGTACCATATGTACATATGGGCCTGAAGATCGCCTTGTATATAAGCAGTTTATTCATCATCATCATCATTAACCTGTATGCGTCCACTGCTGGACATAGGTCTCCCTCAGCTCTTTCTATCTGTCTCTGTCTTGTGCGGCTTGCATCCAGGTGTTTCTAGTTGGTGGGCGTCCTCTACTCCGTATTGCTTCTTGCCTTGGCTTCCACTCTAAAATACGTTTTGTCCATCAGTTGTCTGATAATCTGGCGACGTGTCCTGCCCAATTCCATTTTAACGACGAGATTTTTTCGATAGCGTCTGTTGTTTTTGTTCTACGACGTATTCTTTCGTTTGGGATTCGGTCTCTCAGAGAGACACCCAACATCTGGCGCTCCATAGCCATCTGAGTCACGCTAATCTTATTAACTACCTTTTTTGTGAGTGTTAATGTTTCCGCTCCATAAGTGAGTACAGGTAACACAGATTGGTCAAAAATTTTCCTTTTGAGGCGTATGGGTAGATCCGATTTAAATACATGGTTTAATTTATCAAACCCTGCCCAGGCTAATCCTATGCGACGTGGGAGCTCACATGTCTGGTTATCTCTGTCCAACCGAATTTCATGTCCTAGGTACTTATACGATGTAGTCTGCACAATATCCCTTCCATCAACAGCAATATTTCGATTTAGCACCAGATTAGTCATTATTTGCGTCTTGTTCATATTAATCTTTAGTCCGGCCTCCAAGGAAGCGTGATATAATTTTTCAAACATTATTATTGCATCATCCATACGATCGGCTATAAGGACGATGTCATCTGCAAATCTCAAATGACTGAGCTTCTCTCCATTTATGTTGAACCATGCTCGTTCAGATGTACCTTCTTACAAGTATATTTTAAAAGCGTCGTGAATAGCTTTGGAGAGACTTTGTCTCGTTGCCGTACTCGTCGCTGTATACAGAATTTATTTGTTTTTTATTCAGATAGTCTTACGCTAGCTGTGGGTTTTTATTAGATATATTTGATTATGTTAGTGTAGCGATGGTCTCTTCGGCATTCTGTCAATGCTTTTAACATTTTCTGATGGCTTATGGTATCGCATGCTTTTTCGTAGTCGACAAATACCATTTTGTTGTATTCTGCAGACTTCTCTATCAGGTTCTTTATCACTAGTAAGTGGTCGTTAGTGCTGTATCTCGATACAAATCAAGCTTGTTCTTTAGCAGTTTGTTATCCAATGTTAATTTAGAGTTTCGAGCAATCAACCAGAACATATGTCTAATTTGATGCCCAGTTGTTTTCCTTTGGTAAAGATGTGCTTCTGCCAGATTAGTCGTTTATCAAGATGGATACCTAAGTATTTTGTGTCGTTTGCCTTACTTAATTGCTTGCCATTAAGTGTGACTGGAGGGCATTCACCTCGTTTTATTGTGAATGTTACATGTGTTGACTTGGTCTCATTTACTCGAATTCGCCATTTTTTTAGCCAAGCTTCTATTTTATTTAGGTTTTTTTTTAAATTTACTAATACTTTTGTGGGATTAAAGTCCATGGCCAGTATTGCGGTATCGTCTGCAAAAGAAGCAACTTACTGTACTACGACTAGATGAAAGGTCTGCAGTTACGACTAGATGAAAGGTCTGCAGTGAACATCAGGAATAAACTAACGTCCTAATACGCTTGCTTTTGAAACACATGCTTTGATAGGGTGAAGCTCAGTGTATTCATCGTGCTGGTTTTCCATGAAGTATCTATTTGAAACGTAGGATTTTAGGAATGAAAAGAAAGGATATGGCAATTTTTACCTTATCTTATAAAGTAGACCTTTATGCCAAACCTTATTCTAGGCTTGACTGACGTCTAGGAAGGCTGCTGAGAGGTAGGATTTACTTTCCAGTGCGTAGAAGATTTTTTTACTATTCTGTAGACCTGTTCCCATGCTTTTACGTGAAGTCGAATTGGTGGTCGGGAATAAGTTTACTTTTTTCTAATGGAATCAATCTTATCAATAGAAGCTTTTCGAATACCTTTGAAAGAATCGGCAGCAAACTTACAGTCTATAGGATTTTAGGTCTTCTGGTTTTTGTTATTGAAGATCATTATATTAATTTTTGTAAACGCTTATTTTTAAAAAGGTTGCAGTTGAAAGGGCTTGAACTAGTCACTAATCACGAGTGAATGCAAACTTTGAACAGCAGTGTCTTAACCAATTTTTGTCTTAAAGTCTTTGTCTTTGTAAAAGAAATTACACTCCAAAACGGTCATTTATTGAATTATTAATTTGTTTGTTTGAAAATTATTTTTATTTGTGTTAATTGTTTTATTGGCATCGCATTTCCTTTTGGACTGACCCAAATGTGCATTAAAATCACCTCCTATTATGACTCCCTAGTGATGAAAAACCACTCAGTATGTACGTACTTTTTCAGTTTCCTCTGTGTCGTCTTTTCCTATCCGATATGCAAGTGGAAATTGTTTAATAGGTCTTATTTCTATTGTTTATATAAATTGTTTACAATATCGTAATCGTTCTATAAACAATAGCAATCAGATACGAAGTAGAGAAAATAACATTATCCTTTTCCAGATTATTAGAGATATTTAGAACTAACGGTTTACATTTTATGACAATTATGTGGGTTATAAAATACCAAGTTTCCTTAGACAAAAGAAGCCAGATGTAAACGTAATATTTTCATAAAAACATAAAAATGCACACACGCAGTAAAATGGAAAAAACATAAATAAAACTTATATCATTAGCGTAGTAATATCGTCTTATAGATAAAATTTCAATTTAAAAAATTCTAGTAAGTATATACTAATTATCGTATTTTTTTTATCTACTATTTATTACTTTTAAATTTATGAAATAATTGGTGTTTTTTATAGGATACATACTTATTTAAATAAATATTTGTAACTAGCATAAATATTAACGGCAAAATTATTACATAATTATATTACCGCTTTTTTATTATCAGATTTTTATACTTACACTTTACTAGACCAAAAGTGCTTTAACCTTTAATTATAGCTTATTCCCATTTAAATAGTAATTACGTTAACATGCCACAAGAACATAGCTTTAGAACAATATGCTGAAAAAATGTAAAGATTCTCATTTTGTTGTTGTTGTTCTTCTTCTTCTTCTTCTAGTAACGTAGTCCAATTTTCGAATGGATAATTTTGTTTGCGACAGCTCGATGTAAATCAAAGGATATCTAATGGTACCACTTTAGGAGATTTCGGAACCATAATGTTCTTTTTAGGCCTAGGTCCTTTTGCCGGCCATCGTGTCCTATGATATGACGCGTAAAACGTTATACTTCACTGAATTTGTCATCACATGATCAAAATATTCAGGTTTCGAATCTGTACTGCTTTAATTATTTATGTTGCAGCATGCAGAAAATTCCTTAAAAATTATCTAATATTCAAGTATAAAAATTTTCTAGTACGTCCCTGGCCTGAGTATAAATATTTCCCCAATTCTCTGTTTACGTTGGATGTAAAGGAAAAAATTCCAAATTCCAGTTTGTAACTGCGACTGTAAATATGGTTTTATTTATTTGTATGTGTTTAGTCCGACAATTTTAAAAGTTGTTTGACTCAAGGTCGTTTTGCGATATAACAAAAAAATAAAACCTATCACACGAACTAAATTTTTAAACAAAAATAAAATTTTTAATATGTGCTGGTAAAATAACATCATTATCATCATTTTGGCTTTACAACCCTGTGTGGGTCCTAGCCTCCCCAAGAATTTTTCTCCAGTCTTCCCTATCCATCGCCTTCCTCCGCCAAGCACGTATTTCCATATTTCTCATGTCTTCATCGATATTATCTAGGAATCTTGTTCTGGGTCTTCCTCTTCTTCTTTGACCAATAGGTCTATCAAGGAGCGTTTTTCTAGCTGGGTCGGTTTGCTCCATCCGCATTACATGGCCTACCCACCTCAGACGTCCTATCTTTATGTGTTTTACGATATCTGGTTCCTGGTATATCCTATAGAGTTCGAAGTTGTATCGTCTTCTCCAGACACCATTTTCATTTACCGCTCCATAGATGCGCCTTAGTATTTTTCTTTCGAAACATCCTAACATGTTTTCATTGCTTTTTGTTAAAGTCCAGGTTTCTGAACCATATGTTAGGACTGGCCGTATTATTGTTTTGTAGAGTTTTACTTTTGTATTTCTTGATATAACTGTAGATTTAAAAAGGAGATTAAGCCCAAAATAGCATCTATTAGCCGTGCAAATTGTGCGGTTTATCTCTGCGGTAGTGTCATTTTCAGTATTGACGAGCGTTCCCAGGTATACAAATTCGTTAACTGTGGTAAAATAATAACCTACCTTTTATTAGAACAAATTGTTGTTTTCGTTTTCTTTTAATGTTTAAGTACAACATTGTACTTGTTTCATTATCATCATCAGTCCGTTTCAAGTCCACATCAGGACATAGGCCTCTTCTATTTGTATCCAGACTACAGTGTACAGGTCTTGTACAGTGTGGATCCAATATTTCGTCATATTTCGCAGATCATCTTGACATCGAGTAGGTGGTCTTCCTCTGTTTCGTTTATCTATTCTTGATCTCCATTCGGTTGGTGGTCCCTATCATTGAACGCTCCACTGGCAGTGTTTCTGCACCGTTTCCGGAAATCATTTTCAAAAAAATTTTTAAACTAAATTATAAGATTTACAATGTAAACGATTATAAATCCAGGCTCACCCAGTAAGAATATTACGTCAGTGTTATGTTCGTAAAGAACTTATAGTGAAAGATCACCAGGAAAGGAGTTAAGCTTTTAGTTATTAGGCAGATCCGTTGATGTCACACTTAATCAACCCTTGATCAAGTGGGTCCGTACTCTTAGCCCATTTTACCATAAATAGAAGGTCTAGGTGAAACACCCTGTATATATTTACTTCTACTCCAAGCCACAAAAGACAGAACAAGCAACTTAACTATTATAAAAGATTGAACAAGAAAAGCATTTAAACATGAAAAAATTATCTGTCGATAGATCTTATTTATTAAACAATTATATATAAACGGAAAATAATTCTTATCTTAAATTAATTATTACAACAAATTGTAGAAACTCGGTCAGTAATGACTCATTTATATTTGTGGTAATTATACAGCAGTTTTTATAGAACTAACATAATTTTGGCAACAAACTATGATTTCAATGAACTATGATCTCTTTTTAGGTTGATTCGTATTAATACGGGATGAAATGGCGTTTGACTTAAACAAATATATTTCAGTGGAAATTCCATTATTTTTTATGTTTGTGAATTTTTTACTCACAAGTAAGTATATTAAAATATTATAACTAGACATAAAATTACTTATTTCTGTGTGTCTGCTAATATTCCACTTTATCACTTATCTTTCTACAATAATTTGCAAAAGAATTAATTAACTTGAAATTGGGCGTACCACAATTTATAAAAGTATATACTGGGAATGGTTTAAATAGTTGTATACCCCAGTCTAAAAAAATAAATAGGTGAAAAACATATTAGAGGTAATGGATTTTCTAAAGAGCTATGAGCCATTAAATTTCATTCTTTTCAAGTGTGAGTTGTGTGAAAATTGGCTTTAATTTGATATAAAATACATGCATATACGTCATGAGCAGCGTATTTTATTTAAAAATATAAAAGAACGAAATAAAATTTTTGTCAAAAACTAATTACTATTAATTGAATTAAAAATATTTAAACTTTGATAAAATAAAGGCAGATATCGAGCACAGTTTTATTAATTAAATCTTGCCCAAGTACTTTCCCTCACTAGAGCATCCTCAGTGAGGATGCAGACGCATTTCGTCAATTTCGGGCTATCCAACAATCCCAGAAGTTCATAAACATAAAATTGAAATAAAGTTGAACATAACACTACACTAAACAAGGGCAAACAGTTTAAAATTATTTAAAATTGTCGAAGCTACATTTTTGTCGGCAACAGGAGAGAGCCAAACAGGATTGTTGGATAGCCCGAAATTGACGAAATGCCCCTGAGGATGCTCTAGTGAGCGAAAGTACTTAGGCAAGATTTAATTAATAAACTGTGCTCGATATCTGCCTTTATTTTATCAAAGTTCATTTATCCGAGCATTCAACCTTATATCAAAAATATTTACGGCTACTTTTTGACTGGCAACCTATTATCAATGTATTCTCCTAACTTTAAATGTATGTAAAAATGTAACTTTGATGAACTACGTTATGAACGCGGTGCTCCTACAGTGGGATCTTGTACTATTAGACTGCTAGACCCAAATATAATCTCAAAAAAATTAACTACTAATTAAATATATTTTTGGATGAAATACAAGCCGCACAACTTTACAATGGCATAAAAATAATCCGCATAAAAAGAGACCTTACTGTATATACTAAATAAACAAAAACAAGATTTTTAAATTAAAAAAAAACTTTTTGTTAAAATCCTTTATAAAAGGTATATAAATTAAAAAACCCAAACGGTCTATGTCATGAAGACAAAACGTTTTCGGAATCCATATTCCATCACCAGTGTCCTAAAAAGTATATAACCATTTTAATTAAAAAGAACATGAAGTTAAAATTTTGACCAAGGTTAATACAAAATGTGGTTAGGTGTACTTGTTTTGAGCCACTAAATATCTGGGTAAAAACCCGTTAAAAGTTATATGTTACAATTTGGTTTACATTATTTAGTCTTATATTTTAGGATGTTAAAGTTACCAGTGGATATGATAACATGGCAACGTACGACTCCACATGAAGTTGCTGGTCCTAAGACGAAGTGTCTACGAGGACTTGATGATACGTTGCCATGTTATCATATCCACTGGTAACTTTAACATCCTAAAATTCAAGACTAAATAATGTAAACTAAATTGTAACATATAACTTTTAACGGGTTTTTATCCAGATATTTAGTGGCTCAAAACATGTACACCTAACCACATTTTGTATTAACCTTGGTCAAAATTTTAACTTTATGTTCTTTTTAATTAAAGTGGTTATATACTTTTTAGGACACTGATGATGGAATATGGATTCCGAAAACGTTTTGTCTTCATGATCAAATCAAAATTTTTTGTGATACATGGTATACAGCCAGCAACAGGAACTTAGTTTCCTTGTGGATTTAAAAAAAACACCGAAAAATACATCAAAAATAATATTTCGTTATTATGACCATGATATTCCACCTATAAAAATTTGAAAAAAATCATTACAAAAGATCTGCAAATAATCAGATAACTTGACACTCAAAAAATATTATATATTTTTTTAGGCGTTAAGTTCGAGGCAGTTTTATTTTAAACAAATTTTAAAAATTTCAAAAGCGTTAAAAAAATTGTATGTTGGGCCAAACTTTTTGTAAAAAATACATGTTTTAGGCACTAAAAAAAATTTCCTATAAAAAAAGTTTCTACGATGATTAGAAGTGCATATAAAAACAAAAAAATACGTTTTAATTTTTTTGAGGTTTTGTTTGGGCCTAGGGGTCTAAAATTTTTTTTGGTTGGATGCTTTTTGACGTAGGAAAACATTTTTTACTATCTTAACCGGCTAAACCCTTTGTGCAAAATGTATAGAAAGTTCAAAGGACAATTACTATGTGAAAAGAAATAAATACGCCACCTTTGAAGTTTAAAATAAGTTTATTTACATTTCAATTTCCACGTCGGAAATCGTTATGAAAATACAAATAATAAATTAAATAAATTTTGTTTTTTGTTTATTTGAAATGATTATTTAGACTTGTAAACAGCTTGTGTCAGCTTGTCTTTTAGAATTATTACGAGTATATTTATCATCCATTTCTGTGTTAACATGTTATCTGCTCATTAGTTAGCTTCGTAGTATTAGTGTACTTTTCATCATTTTTTGCATATTTTTGCAATAAATGCATATATAGTTATATGGCATGCAGTATATATTTAATACTAAACAACATATCGTATGCGTCACTGAATGGAAATTTTTAAGATGATGTTTCATTTCCATTCTATTTGACCATTTAATAGTTTAGTTAAGCTTTTGTTCAAACAGTGTTGGTAATTAGTTTTTCAGGAAGTGGTAATCAATAGTATTAAATATCCTTTTTAGTGGATATCATATAGATAACCAAAGATATAATAGTCATTTTAGTAAATAACAAAGATATTAAAATGTCGAGTCATTCTTGCAAATACGATACCAGATTATGTTTTAAAAAATAGTTGAATTATATTACGTAGGAAGTTGAAGGTTGAAACTTGGTATCTTTAAATGATAAAATGTAATACATCATAGACCAGGAAATATATTATAATAGTGGAACATTATTAAATAGTCCATAGAGATTCTTATAATATTCTTTTCGCGCGCACACTGGGACTGGAGACGGCAAAACTCTTTAATATCTAGTGACAGAGTACAATAAATCACACAGAAGACTAAATAAGGCAATCAAAAACAGCAAAAGACAATGCTGAATGGTGCTTTTCAATGAAGTGCAGAATGATCCGTGGGGCAGGCCATAAAAGTTGGTCATAACTCACCTGAAAAGCCGTTCAATGCCAACATCTACATGCCTTCAGTCTCTAGAGAGGATCGTTACTGCGTTGTTTTCTCAACAAGACTTTTATTATCCAATCGAGAAGTGTGAGGCTGAAGAAATCCCGTCGATCACGAAAGATCAACTGATAGGGGCGTGTAATAGAGTAGGAAATAATAAAGCTCTAGGCCTACATGTGGAATCTCAAACATCGCTTTAAAGCAGTCATCAAAGAATCACCTTCAATGCCTCGAGGAGGTTACTTTCCCGCACGTATGGAAGCAACAAAGATTGCTGTGTCCTCCAAAAAGGAAGAAACCATCAGATGAACCATCATCTTATCATCCGCTCTGTATGCTGGATATAGCTGGCAAGATATTAGATCGAATAAGTACATCAAAGAATCTAAGCAGCAGTTAAAGCGGTACCCAATAGCAATCAGTATGATTTTGCATGATATGATATATTTTGTATGGTATAATACACCATAGTATTTGCGGACAACTTAGAAGACCTACAAGTTCTTATGAACAAAATCACGTATTACAGTCAACAGTATGGACTTAATATTAACGTTAAGAAGACAAAGTTTATGATAATTAGCAAGAAAAGAATAACAGAAGGTCAACTCTACCTCAACCAATCCCCTGTAGAAAGAGTGACGCACTACAACTACCTCGGCACTATAATAAATGAAGAATGGAACAACAACCGGGAGATTAGAGCACGCATCGGAAAAGGTAAATCCACCTTCAATCGGATGGGGGCCTTCTTCAAGAGTCACTATCTCTTGATATAAAAGTAAGAATGCTGCGATGCTACGTCTTCTCTGTCCTTTTTTATGGTGTAAAAATCGTGGACCTTGAACGAAGATATGTGCAGAAAACTGAAAGCATTTGAGATGTGGCTATATCGGAGAATGTTTAAGATCCCGTGAACTGACCGAATCACCAATAAGGAGGTCCTCAGAAGAATGAATAAGAACCGAGAGGTACTGACCACCATCAAATCTCGAAAGTTACAGTTCTTCGAACATATTATGCGAAATGAATCCAGATATGCTCGCCTTCAAGCCATCTTGCAAGGAAAAATATTTGGAAAACGAGGTCCAGGAAGAAGAAGATCATCTTGGTTAAAGAACCTCATCTGGTTCAATACAACATCTGTGCAGCTTTTCCGCGCTGCTGCAGATAAGATAAAGATTGTCATGATGATCGCCAACATTCGTAACGGATAGGCACATCAAGAAGAAGAAGATGATTTTTGAATTAGACACTTAACACTAGATGCGATTAATCTTATCTTAACATAGATAAAGAGGCGAATGCTGGGACCAGAAGGAAAAGAGATACGACTGTCTGGTGGCCACATTGGATATTAAAAATGCTTTTAACTGCGCCAACGGGGATTGCAGTGCTAAAGTGTTAGTAGCAAAAGCAATGCCGAATGTATTTGGCCCAAAAGAAAGCAGAAGGACGTTACTTTCGTCAGTAGTTGCATCAATATTAAAATATGGAGTATCTATTTGGGCTGACACCCTCAGAACGTGGGAATTAGAGAAAGATCGAATCAGTATATCATTTGGGCGTCTTGAGAGGTACCAGCTCATTCCGCGCAGTATCTAAGGATACGGTATATATCATAACAGGGTTCTTTATCGTCGAAGAGGGCCAACTGCAACTACATTGTGCCTTGATAAACTCAGAAGAAAAGAACAGCAAAATAGCATGCGTTAATGAAAAATACAGTGGGATTCCGCAACAACAGGCAGGTGAACGCATTTTGTTATACTACAGGTGAATGTTTGACTGAACTGCAAACATGGCTAGGTCAACTACTATCTGATGCAGAAGCTCTCAGATCATGGCTGCTTTCGATCATTATCGCTTCAATCATGACGATTCTCCAGAGTGTTCGTCCTGTCACGGAGTCAGTGAAGACGAGAAGCACGTATTTTTCGAGTGTCTTCGTTTTAACTTGCTAGTTAAACTGAGACTCTAGAAACTGTTCTAAAACACAAAATTCGACGTTAAACCTTAGTAGGACAAATAGTTTGATCAAAGGTAGCTTGGGATGTAATCAGCTTTAGGATGTAATCAGCTTTGCATTGAAAGAAGACGAGCTGAAAATAAAGATTGACAGAGTGAGAGAATCAATGACTTTGTCAACTTGAAGGAAGATTAATAGCTAGATCCTCCTCCCATAAAGTAAAGACAAAAACACACACGCACACACAGTGAGTTTTTCTTCTTCTTGTGCCCTCCATTACTAGAGGTTTGCGATCACTACATCAAAATCTTCTCTATTATGTGCCGCTCTTAGTAATTGTTAAAAGTTTATGCCGTCCAAGTTCTGATACTGCGAAGCTATGACATTGTTTTTTTACCTGCTCCTCTTCAGCCTTCTATCTTTCTTTTAATTATAATTCGTAGCAGGTTCGCAGGTTATAACACGTAGACTTAAAAACATCAATTATGTATATACAGAATTACAGTGTGAACAAAATATTTTAACACTTACTTTGAAATTTAACCTCAAAAACTAACTTTGACTTATCTTCATCGCCCCGTAAAAAATTCGGATACAACAGGTATGGGAATCTACATTTATTATTACTGACAGACATTTATAAGTGCAGTCAGGGTGTATGATTTACTAGCGATACGGCTTTATACTAAAGTTTGCAATATTTCTAAAATGTTTTATAGTTTGTATGTATATTTATATTTCTTCTTCTTCTTTTTATGTAGACATGACTGTCTGTTTTTCAATGTGCCTCCAGTAAGTTGTTGTTCTATCATTTACGTAGTCTTCCTACTAATCGTCTTCCTATTGGGGAACCGTCTCTTGCCGTCTTTACTACTCTATTTGTTGTCATTCGGCTTATACGATCGTTCCATTCTGCTCCTCTATTTCTTACCCAGTTTTTGATGTTCTCTACCCCATAGTGTTTTACTACCAATTTTTTTAAGTGTTTTCATCTCTGCTGTTTCTAACATCCTTTTTATCCTGTCTGTGTCAGGTCATGTTTCATATCATTATTGATCTGATGAATGTTTTGTAAATTATGCCATTCATTTCTTTCCCGATATTTTTATTTCTCCGTATTGTTTCATTCAGACAACCTGTGGTTCAGTTTGCTATATTCACTTGATCTACTTTGCAACTCCAATTTACATCTTAGTAAATTTGCTGTTATAACCATCCATTTTGTCGTTTTTAGGGAATTTAACATGTTAAATTTGCTGGCGGGTATATTGAATTGGTGCAGGATACGTTGTAAATTATCTTCACTTTGTGAGAGTAGTATTGCTTCGTCTGCATAGCAGATTATTTTAATTTGTTTTTCTCCTATTTGTACTTCTTACTTTTTTTATTATTTCATTCATAATCAGGTTGAACACTAGAGCACTCATTGAATCTCCCTGTCTTATCCCATTGCCAGCTTCAATAGAGTCAGTTAGTTCTTCTTCTGGTAGTAGTATAATTTCATTCAGTGTAGTTGCTATCACTTTGGTTATTAATTTTAATGTTGCGTTTAATAAATTAACTCCTCCGTAATTTTCTGGGTCCCATTTGCCTTCCTTTTTGACGAGAGGTTGCTTGATCTTCATTCTTGAGGAATTCTGTTTTATTCTATTATTCTTTGGATTAGTTTTAATAGATGATTGGCCAGATCTGGTCCTCAGTACTTTATAAGTTCGATTGATATTCTGTCCTCTCCTGGTGATTTTCTGTTTTTTAATTTCCTTAATGCTGCCTTCACCTCTTCCTCCGCAATATTTATTTCTTCGTTTGCCGACACCTCTGGTGTTGGTGGTTCATTATCGTCGGTTTTAGCAAATAAAGATCGAAAGTAGTCTGCCCATGTTTCTTTCTGAATGTGTTTCGTTTTTCTTGAATAAATTCATTCATCTCTTTTCTTTATATATAAAAGATATTCATATTTAGTTTAATTAATCATGTTTTATACACGCCACTGTTAGTCATTGATTTCCCTAAGAACTTTTTTATAGTATTTCTACACATAAATATGTATGTGAATTTTCCTTGTCACAGAAATTTTCACCATAGCCATAAAGCTTTAACGGAAATAGTTCATATTGGTGGGGAAGAAATAGAAGTAAAATAGAATATTCCGCTTTTAACATGTTAACATGTCAATAACGTATTTTACAAAACAATATTGGTGTACCTACATTCAGATTTGTTTTTCTTTTTCGTCATATCGTCTTCAATCAATAGTTCTCGAAAGTTGTAGTCCATTTTTCAGATTTTTTTAATGATATGGAGCATTGTCTAAAATAATTACAGCATCTGTTAGAATTAGCTCTTCTTCTTCTTAGTTCAGGCTAGACACGTCAATCTATGGCACTTGGTCATGAGACCTCTGTACCATAGCTCTATCATTTGCTCAAACTATTCCTCAAGAATATCGGCATTCATGGTTTCATGGTAATTACCTGAATAAAATGAGTAAAAGGTTAGTAAACCAGAATCGAAAAAGCCGTATTCACTTCTGATATGGATATTAATTCGCCTTTTTCATTTTGAATTCTTTTGAACGGAGTATTAATATTTTGCACAGGTGCTTCTCTTGTTACCTCTTCCATTGCAAGAGTATTATGTTAACGGATTGTCTGCTTCTTACTCTGTATAAAAAGGCGATGTTTTTGTCATTTTTTGTTAATAGGGTTATATCACACACGTTGCCTATATTCGTTGTGGAAAGATTACCAGACGTAGCCTGTCTCAAACCCCGATAAACGAGGAGGGATAGATGACTAGCTTCTATATAAAAACTAAAATTCTGCTGACCCAGTTGACAGCACCCTGTCCCAGGTTAGATGAAATCATTTAGGTTAGATGAAAACCACAACGATGATAGAAACGGATAAGAAAAATATTCGAAATGATGAATTCGGCGGAAGTAACAGCCTGGCTTTTAGGCTTAGTATAGAAGATTGTAAGAACACTCTTTTGTCCTGTGGTTGAGAAATTGATTCCAACGGCAGAGGAATCAATATAAAATTAAACTGGATAATAATTCAGAATACAACAGGAAACCGCCACATTAAACCTTACACGAATATACTTAATACAAATTATAATGACTAGCACTAGTTCATCAAGTACTTTTCATCAGTAATATTGATTGAAATTCCAGTCAATGGTTTCTAGATAATCAGTTACTATGATATAGTAATGATAAAAATTAGTTTCTGTTCGCTGGACATTTGTTCAAATTCTACACTGTATGGTACAAATAATGTCTTTCTCTTTTGATGGGCTATTTTCGAGTGCATGTTCACATTCCGTTTATGACATGAATTGCTCATCATCATTATCATAATTGGAAATCCTGGCCTGCTAGCACAGAAGTCGCCTACTCCTGTTATTAAAGTTTTTTTGTCTACTTCCCTGAAATCTTCCTGACGATGCATTCTTCATCTGATGCATTTTATTTTCGTCATCTGCATTTATTATTCCATTTTCTATAAAGTGTTTTACACCTTTTCTTTCCATAGTGTTAGAACTCTAAGCTTCAAATTAAATTAATAAGTTTCCCAAAATTTTGCCTATGAATAATACATCTAAATAACTTTAATTTAAATACGTGCTCTGGATCCATAACCTATTGGAATTGTATCGAAATATTACTTAAAATAACTTCTTTCATAACGTTTGTTTAGTCAAAGAGAGATCCAAGTTTAGTACAATGTTTTTTTATTATTTTTAGATACATTATTGACAAATCTTATTGTCTATAGAACATGCTATATAATATTAGGCTATAATAAAACAGCTTGTGCGGAATTAGGTAATGATAACGTTAATATTGTTAACAAAAATGAAACAGAAGCCTTAGATAAGTTAGTAGTACCTACGGCAGATATTATTACAATGGTTAAAACAACGGTGGAATCATTATTTCCGGTTTTTGTGTGTATGGTAGCCGGCCCATGGTCAGACAAACATGGACGGAAACCAGTCTTGTTGATGTCTTTAATAGGTAAGTCATAAAATATTTAGTAAATCTTTTTAATACCGATTATGGGCTTTAGATTTTTACCCTGCGGGTGCATAAAATGGTCGCTTTAAAATATTAACAAATTTTGGCCTTCATTGATAATTCGTTGGGAAAATTAAAAGAAAAATCATCCCAAAGTAATGAATATCATCTAAATTTCGTAATAAATATATTATAGATCCTTATTGTTGTAACACCGAATATTTTCTTTGACCTGAACATATTAATTAGACTCCCAGCGTTCATGCTACCATTAGTAACTCTTTTTACTATTTTTCTGTTTTCTTCATTTCTGTTTGTTAGTGTTTCTCCTAGGAGTTCTAAGTAATCGAATTGTCCAAAAATTTCGAAATTGAAATCCTTAATAGGTATACGTATCTTAAAAAACTGTCCTAAATGATTCCGATTTCCCTTCATCACCATATATTTTGTTTTTTCCTCATTTATTTCTAATCCATACTCCCTGCCTTTCCTTTTTAATCTGTTAAAAATTTCCTTTAAGTCAGCAGGATTTGTTGTGACTAATCATTACTCATCTGACAAAATCATCGGCATATGCTGCACATTTATGTCTGTCATAATATATTGAACCTTAATTGACTGGGCTGTCAATATCACCGCGAAAACAATTCCAGTGACAATATAAAAATACCTATATAAAACAAGATATTGAAAACACGGCGTATCACGTGTGCCGCTTATTTTTCTAAAAAACAAAATTTAGACCAGGAAATTAATTATATTCCCGAAATGCAAGAGTATGGTTTGTTGTCCGATATTACATCATTCAGCAATAGGCTTAAATATTATATAGCAAGTTTGATAAGAAGCGCCACCAATAATAGCGCCGAAAAGTTCAATTCTGTTATTGCAAAATTTGTTGGAGGTAAACATGTAAATCACACCAAGAGAGGTGGCTATCAGTTAAGGTTTTTTTTCGGTAGCAGTATCATATAATTCACGGGAAAATTATTTAACTAATATATTACAAAATACATCAAAAGTGCAACTGGTTAAAACCAAAATTTTTTTGCTCAAAAAAAATGTAAAAGATGGATACAAGAAATAAAAAGACAAAAAAATATGTTAAAAAACAAACAAGTACTAATAAACCAGATAAAGACTATGCCCTAAATGCAGAAGAGTTCAGTTGCCGGATGAAGACTTCGAAGCAAAAAAACAGTAATTTTTAAAAAATCTCCAAAAAATCCCATAAAGAACAGATTTATAATAATACAACGGCTCAAAGTAACAGTGCTGCTTGGTATATCGAACTTCAGCAATGGTTAATGTCCAGTAATTTCGGTAAAATATCTAAATTACGAAAAAAAACAGACAGAACTAAAATTGTGGCAGCAATATTGAATTCAACGTTTTGTGGAAATAGATTTAAAGAATATGGATTGCGAATGAATTCAAAGCAAAAAAAAATGTTAGAATCAATTTTTAAATATTAATATTGAACTATCAGCACTTTTCATACATGATGAATATCCCTTTCTTGGCGAAATGGTTCAATAGGCGACTCAGGCATAGTCGAAATTAAATGTCCATATAAAATAAAGCAAGAGAACTTACGCGTAAAGAAGCTATTGTACAATAAAAAAACTTCAATTTTGCCAACTGATGGACGGTCAATTGCATTTAAAAAGAACAGATTTCTATTACTATCAAGTAGAAGGACAGTTATTTAAATCGAATAGAGAATACTTTTATTTTGCGGTATGGGCCCCAAAGGGTATTTTATTCGAAAAGATTGATAAAGATATAGAACTGTGGGAAAATATGCTACCAAAATTGCAAGATTTTTATTTGAAACACCTTCCAAAGAAACATTACACATAATTCTATATTTATATAGTTTCATTTCATCGATTTTTTAATGATCGTGATACCAATCAAATTCTTATAATATATAATATTTTTTTATAATTTTCCATTTTCGGTAAACTTTAATCTGCGTTAAAATTCAGACAGCCAATTTTTCCGTAAAAAAAATGACAAAACAATTATGCATGTACCTTTGTAACCTTGTGAATTTATTAATAGATAATATTACTCGGGTCTATTATTCTCATTATCCATAAAACCACTAAAGAGAAGACCGCAAACTGAAGTTTATGGTTTTTTTGTGCAGCCCAAAACCTGTCACTTCAGGGGGTGTCCCGGTTGTATAATCGGCTCGAGTAAAAGATGAAATCATTTTTGACCTGGACTTAACAGAGATATCTTAATGATGCTTAGAATATTAGGTACTTCATGAAGAGATTTTGTTTTCGTAAACAAAGAAATTTTTGAAATAGAGATAGCCTACTGAAATTTACCCTTAGGATTTTCCAGGATAAGCCTTAATGTGGATGTTACTTTTTGGTAACATTTTTTTTCTTGGTAGTAGAGAAAAAAGTTAAAATAATATAGTGATGTCAGGAATATAAATGGATACAGATTATGAAACAGAGCTTAAGTAACCCTTAAAAAACATAATTACAGATATGTACAAAGGTAAAAGCAGAGCACCATAGCTGGCTCGAACAACAGAGCAAAACGAACATTAAAAACTCCTTGCAACCATAGAGGGCAAATACTCACCAGGCTTCCCATTAGAAAAGTTCCGTTTCCTCCAGCTAAACTTCTCCACAACACTGGACATGAACTTCCTGATGAGTATTTTGATATCTTAGAATCATTCCCCATCCAATATCGCAGATAAAGACTGCGCTCCAACAACGCTGATAAAGAGCCGTTCCAACCACTTGGCTGGTAACCCCTGAAGTACCTGAACTGGCATGCTAGGCAATTCCCACTTCCTCTTGTGCGTTCCTAGATCTTCTAGATCGACCACACAAACACAGCCACTTTCTGTTTTGCTCCTTCTCCTTAGTAGTCCACTACTTCTTGACAACTACTTCGCGTAATTGACGTTTATCACACCCCCACTACTCCGAAAAAAAAGGAGTACCACATTCCTTGAAGAGGCTCAGGCCTAAACAAGGTTAAAACATTCAGTCAGTTAATGGTTGGCTCGTACAAAATAGTTAAAAAAAACTTACAGTGAACTAAACTACTTAGCCACTGAGAACAATTAGTTAACAATTGAAACTAGCCACTTAATGAGTCGTAGTAATCCTTGGCTTACCTATTAAATGTATTGAACAATAAAATTAATGCGACACGAGGTCGATGCTAAAATATTTAACTTTAAGTTAAGTAATGAAAAAAGTATTTAAAAACCAACACAGAGGAGGACTACAAGAATATGAAATGGTCAGAAATGAAGTTAAACAAGAAGTAAAAAAGCCAAAAAGCAATCCTAGAAATAGAAACCAGGCACTTCTCTAATCTAATGAATGAATTATCGTGGTAAAATATAGATTCAGACCACTTCTTGGTAGGCGGAAAATTAGAAGCACGAATTTCAAACACAAAAAAAGAAAATGGCAAGAAAAGCAGTCGCTATAATTTAAAACTCTTACAAGAATTACACTGGAAAGGTATCAAAATTACCTTAAAAATGAAAACACAATAGATGAGAATTTAACATCTAACGAGCGATGGGATATATGTAGAAGAACAATTAAGGAATTGGTAGATGACGTCCTAGGACGTCAGGGAAAGAACACGGGATAAGGAGCAAACATACAAAGAACTCAGGAAGAAGGAAAAACGAGTGCATCGAAGAAAAAAGCGGACCTTAGTAAACCAGATTACGCAAGAGCTTCAATTACCAAGGGAAAAAATGAAACTAGAAAGTTCTTAAATCATCCTAAATAAGGCAAGAAAAAAATTTAAACCACGGCTGAAGATGTGTAGGGACAAAAATAGACATATAGTTAGTGCATTAGTTTGTGTTGAGTGCGCGAAATTGCATCTCCAATAGTCTTTTTAAATTGAGCTGTTGTGCAAAAACATTATCTGAATTGTTTCCTCCCTTCCACGTAGTTTTGAAAGAAGAGGGGAGTTCCGTATTGTCTAGTAGGAGTAGTTATCCTTGATCGGTCCCTAGCTCCAGCTTTTCCCATTGTTATCAGTCTGCATGTAGTCTTATGAGTATTCTGAAAATTATTATCGCGGAGAATGAAGTTATTATTGCGGTTATTACAGATGTCAGGTTCTGAGAAAGTGAATTCTTCTCCATGTGGCCTGTATACAGAGGTTGTTGAGTTTAGTGAAAGCAGATAATAAAACATTCGGACCAGGCTTAATAAATGTAACTTTTTTACACTAATTTTTGTACTTCTTTGTTTCTTACTCACTCAAATATGATATTTGCGATAGTTTTGCTTATTGTTATTCTTTTTTTTATTGTGCGTTTATTTCCCATTAATCATAGATGGAGACCATAATTACAATGAATTAAACATATGTTGCAATAACATACCTTAATGTATATAAGCTTCATCAATTTTCAAGAAATTTCTGTTCTGAACTATTTTCACTTTCGCAGGCCTTACTGTGGGGAGTGCACTGGTAGTAATTTTCAGCATCTTTGATAGCATAAATCCATGGTATTTTTTAATAGCTTCTATTCCTCCCATGTTAACGGGAGGCGTAACAACGTATTATGCAGCAACGTTATCATATTTAACTGACGTATCAACCGACGAAACAAGAGGGCTAAGGTAAGCATGAACGCTTTGTTTTACTTAACTTGTTAAAATATATATCAATGTATTAATTAAGTATTAATGTATTATTGAAATCTATTTTATCAAAAATTAAACAATGCTGCAACCACTAGGTACAAAAAAATCTTCAAGAGGATACGTAGTCCGAGTTAAAGTTGCAGGCAAATTCTCTACACTCTTAACTTCGCACGCTAGATTCCATCAGGACTTAATTCTAGCACCAGTATTATACATAATCTACAACAGTGACATTCTGCTTCCCTCTATTAGATTCGACTCCACATGTAGATAGTTCTTAATAGAGAATAGATTTCAGACCATCGCGTCGGTGGTAAACGTAATCTCTAAACTAGAGAACACACACCCATGAACTATCCTACATACCTATAAAACTTACAAAGTCCAATACAGAGAACAGTAGAAAAAAGAGACCACTCATTCATTGAGAAGACGTAAAGCCTAAACAAGGTTATTATCACTAGTTCCGACCGACTTAGAATAATGAACTGAAGAAGTCTGGAACATTATCAAAGAGCTTCATAACTGGAAATCTCCTGGACCAGACGGAGTTCAAAACTTCTGGCTAAAGAAGTTTTGGAGTGTACACGAGCTTTTAACAGTATTAATTAATCATGTTATTTTTAGTCTGCCGAAGGATCAAAGTAACACCCAAGACCCAGCCAAGTACCGCCCAGTTACTTGTCTTCCAACTTTGTACAAATTGATCACAACCTGTGTAACCCAGCGTATCTACCAACACTGTTCTCTAAATAATATCATAGAGCCTCAACAGAAAGGATGCGCTAAGGGTTCCATGGATTGCAAAGAACAATTTATAATCGACTCAGTCATTTCCAACCAAGCGTACATCAAAAAAGGAACCTTTTCACCGCCTTCATCGACTACAAGAAGGCCTTTGATTCAGTACCGCTTGAATGGCTTATAGATATATTGAAAATATATAAAGTCGATGATAACATGGTGACATTTTTAATGCATATAATGACGGAGTGAAAGACTAAAATTCACCTTCAAATACCCGGTGAAAACAGCATCGAAACTGAAGATATCCCAATTAAGCGGGGCCTTTTCCAGGGGGACTGGTTTCCTCTTTGGTTCTGTTTAGCGATGGACCCACTATCTCAGCTACTGAACTCTACTGATACAGGTTTTAGCATCAAAAATAACAATACTGTTGTGGCGAAGCTTAATCATTTGTTGTATATGGGTGATTTGAAATTAATGGCTTCCACTCGAAACCACTTAGATCAGATGCTAAAAACTGTAGAAAATTTCTCAAAAGATATCAGTATGCATTTTGGGCTAGACAAGCGCCGTATACTAAATATAGTCAGAGGAAAGGTTCAGCCTGGAGGTTTTGATATGTAAGATGGCCAAAACATCTAGGCAATAGGTGAAAATGATATGTACAAATATCTCAGAGTAAAACAAGCGCGGAAAATTGACCATAAACAAATGAAAACTAAACTAACGTCGGAGTTCGTGCGAAGATTAAGACAACTAAATCGGTCATATCTTATTAGTAAAAATTTGTTTAAGACATTAAATACGTACGCCTGTTCCGCGCTGAGCTACTCATTTGGTATAATAAAGTGGTCAAAAACATATATAGAGGGTCTTCAGCAGAAAGTACGAACACTTCTCACAAAGGCGCAAAAACATTATCCACGCAGTGCAGTAGAGAGAACAACATTACCGCGGTATCAAGGAGGAAGATCACTTATGGACATAAGTGAGAAACTGGATAAACAAATCGCTAATTTAAGAACTTATTTTCAGTTACAGGCTGCGACATCTACTTTACATCGAGCAATTTACGCAGTAGATGATACAACGCCGCTGAGGGACAAGAAATGCGCATAAACCACCTGACTCAGCAAAAAAAAATGCGAACATCTCTACAAGACCATGTAGAAAGCTGTACTCTTCTCAACGTCCAGATGTGTAGGAAAATGTTTGGGAGATACTCCAGCATACCAAGTCACCTAGTTTTCGATAACATGGAAAGAGTCCCACCAGAACTCAATCCTTTTGATACCGTAGGTATCTGGGATGAGTGAATTTTCCCCTTAGAGGGAGTGTGAGCCGTATGGCTAAATCTGGATGTTTATTTACTTCCCATTATACAATATAAAAAAATGTTATAATATAATAGTTCAATATAATAGAATAACATATTAATTCTAAGTTAAATATTTTGTACAAACAACTAGTTGTTAGCGAATAAACAAAGAAGAAATTCCCTGATGGACCAGAGGTTGTGCTCAGGGATAACATTCATTTACACCATTCAAATATTTGTTCTATAGTACCTACCATCAGGTTATTACAAAGTTGTATATAGTATAGTATTAGTTATATGATGAATTTAATTTAAAAAGATCGCTTAAAAAATTTCTGATTCAATGTTCTTAAGAAATTTAAAAAAAAATGGATTTAATCATGTTGAATGAGTTGATTTTTCTCAAGTAGGTTTTATAGATCTCAGGTAAATAGTTAAATATTCTAGGAATAAAGTATGCGAAATTGTGTTTTCCAATTATTATTGATTTATAAGCACTAGTAATTTAGTAAGCAAAATTATGTTTAACAAATATAACTGTCTAATATTAAAAATACCTGCTTGCTGATAAAGAAGTTTTGATGAATAAAAGCAAGATTTTTTTAGCAATATTTTCAGAAACCTCCTTTGTAGTATTTCGAGTTTATTCAAATGAGAAGCATATGTTCCACCTAATGCTAAAATGGCATATCTAAAACGTGACTATATCAAAGAATAGTATACTATCTTTACGTAAGACAAATTAAGGATATTGCTGAGATATCTAAATCTGTATAGTAACATTCTTAGGGTTTTACGTGGGGGCGTGTACGTTGGACAACAATCACCTGGCCCATATAAAGTTGATACAAGCAATATTTCCCTCATTCCTCGCCTCTGCAGTCCTGTATCTGGTTCTCACAAAAATGTAATAATGGACAATTTTTTTACGAGCCTCAGCTTGGCCGATCTTCTTTTGAACGAACATCATCGGACTATGATAGGTACTATGAGAAAAAACAAAAGAGCTTCCACTTCAATTTACTGATCCTAAGAGACCAGAAAAAACAAGTATGTTTGCTTTTAGAGAAAAAATATACGCATATAGAGTCGTATATACCCCGAAAAAAAAAACAAAAACGTTATTTTAGTCTCAACGACAGATAAAATGTTTATTTTTATTTATTCCATCCATTTAAAATGATTATCAGAAAATATTTCTTGAATTGTCTGCACTTGATAACAAAATGGTAGTTTTTTGTCTTCAAAATATTCCTCACTGTGTTTTCATTCAATAGTCCGGTAAAATAAGGATGCAACCTCGGAATGAAAGATAATAAGCTGAAAATTTGCATACGTCTTTATTTTGATGGTATAAAACTTACCTCAAAAGTCTCATATAATCACGTGTCCGCGACTTAAGATATTAAAGGTCAAAGGTCACGAAAATGAGTTTTCTGTAAATATCTCGTTTCGCTTACACTTTATGGCATTTAAGGTGGTAAGAAAAATTGTAGAATGGAAAATTCTCTTCAATTTTTGTTTCAAGTACTTTTATGTACCTTCAACCCTTCTTAAGATAGAGCGCAAAGAGTGGGGGACCGCTTACCTGTGTATACGGTAACGCGAAGTCAGCCAGTAGGATTCAATAAATAATAAGTTATATAGTTAATTACTCACTTAAAATACTATTATTATCATTAAATTTTTATTATTTATCATTTAATAAACTATATTTATAGATATTAATTATAAAATATATATTTTTTATATAATATTTATTTTATTTTTAACAACATACAATATTAAATGAAATATTTCAAATGAACTTTAATAATATTTTTAACAGCTGTATATACGATAAATTAAGATCAAGTGCAGAATTCAACAATAATCATTTTTATATTCAATTAAATACTGAAAAAATCATATTTATTATTTTTTTAAATTATATATTTATTTATTAATCCAATAATCGATTTATTAAAGTTACAAATATAATATGTATTCTTTTATTATGTATGGTTAATATTTTTGTATTAATTTTCTTCTTCATCGTCTTCTTCTTCTTCTTCTTCTTCTTCTTCCTCTGACTGCTCAATATCGGATTCATCATCATCATTCTCGTTTATTAAAGTATCAGAATAAAAATATTCAAGAATATCAGGTGCATATTCACTTTCTTCGTTGAAATCATCTGAAGTTGATGAAGCGTTTAGACATTATTGTCCATTACACTGCCCACAAATTAAAGTACATTGCAATCCTGATTTCCTGCATCCGCAATTAGAACCACAACCTTTCTTGCAATTGCAAAATATTGTATTCAGCAGTCCTTCTGGTGCTGGCGGTAATAATGTTGTTATTGGTTCCAGAAATTCATTTTGCATTACCCAGCCGAATTCTTGGGGTTCTAAATAATTTCCCAACCAAATTTGGGTCTGATAATAGACACCAATGATATGCTGACGAGCTGCTGCACTTGAAGGTGGAAGACTTGATAACAGCACTGGTTTGTTGAGTCTTGTTGATTTGATGAACTGGGTGTATTGAAAAGAGTCTATATCGTCTTCTGATGTTGGAGCATTATACGCTGCTAAGAAAATACGTACTCCATTTTCAAATAGTTCTTGTACAGAGCAGTTTTTTGTTGAAATAGTTGAGGTGACTGATGTAAATGGTGATTTTTTTCGAAAATTTTAATAAACGATATTTTACCTTTCCTATAAATCGCAGAAGTCGTATCACATCCACTAAACGCGTGTAAAAATAAGATGTGTTTCTTAGAATGAGGGTATTTATCAAAACTTTTCGGTATTTTAAAATTTTTTTTTGGTAAAGAAATACTAACGCAGAGAAATAGCTCTACCCTACCATTCCCATCATCAAGTGAAATATCCCTCCACCGCTATTGTGCGTATATACATAGAAGTCCCAAACTCATTCGCCACGGTGTGTAGAAAGTCATATTAAAAAAACCGATTAGGTCATATATAACAAAGGAGCATCTGCTACAGCTTTGCAGAAACAGCAACCGCCGTACAAGAGATTTGTATTTCGAGATATAATATTCGTGGTAATATGGACGAAAAGTATTTTATTTAATATTGTATGTTTGTTAAAAATAAAATAAAAATTATATAAAAAATATATATTTTATAATTAATATCTATAAATATAGTTTATTAAATAATAAATAATAAAAATTTAATAATAATATAATAGTATTTTAAGTGAATAATTAACTATATAACTTATTATTTATTGAATCCTACTGGCTGACTTCGCGTTACCGTATACACAGGTAAGCGGTCCCCCACTCTTTGAGCTCTATCTTAAGAAGGGTTAAAGGTACATAAAAGTACTTGAGACAAAAATTGAAGAGAATTTTCCATTCTACAATTTTTCTTACCACCTTAAATGTCATAAAGTGTAAGGGAAACGAGATATTTGCAGAAAACTCATTTTCGTGACCTTTGACCTTTAATATCTTAAGTCGCGGACACGTGATTATATGAGACTTTTGAGGTAAGTTTTATACCATCAAAATAAAGACGTATGCAAATTTTCAGCTTATTATCTTTCATTCCGAGGTTTGCCCCCTTTTTTGCCTTATTTTACTGGATTACAAATCCACTTTATCGGCAATTTGTTTACTTGAATACGGCGTCGCTTCTGCCAATGCGCAGATCTGGGTTTCTCTAATTTCTGACGGGCAGCAGTTTTTACATCTAAATTTAGTACATCCAAACTATTCAAATTGACTAATAATGCCAATACAGTTTTTTCTACAGGTATTGACCTATTTTCAAAAGTTAGAATAAATAAATTAATAGTTTCTTGTAAAGAATGGCCCCCAAAGTACAATTTTATTATTTGTACTCTTTCTGGAATGGTGTAAACAGTCGACATATAGAATTTTTATTGTCACACCCAGCTACTTCTGGAAGATTGTTGTCCTAGAATTGGTTTTATTGTTCGGTGTAACGCTATGATGGGCGCTCATGTACAATGTGATGAGGAGACTAGGAGGAAATACGACTATGATCTTTGTCTATTAAGTGAAAACATAATCAGTATCTTTGTTATGATATCTCGCTAATTTTGTAAGACCACCATAATTTTTTTCCGAATCTATGTAGTATAATATAAGAATATATCATCGAAAATACATTATATATTAAATTTCGAATTCCAATAAATATTTTAGATAATGAATTAGACAGTTTAAAATTGTCTTCTTGGGATGAAGCTGATGTCTCAGTGAAACATGCCAGTTTGACTGTTTTCTGCAGATATTAAAGCAATGTTTATTTTATGTACTATACATTTGATTTTATTGTTTTAGAATGGCTTGTTATGAAGGTGCTCTTGCTTGTGGAGTTCTTATAGGAAGCATAGCAAGCCCGTATCTATTTGATGCAACTAATTACGAAACAGTATTCGCGCTTGGTTGCGCATGTATGTTGCTCAGTTTGGCATATATGATATTTTTCATACCAGAATCTCTCAACACTAACAAATCTAATGAGAATTCGAGTAGTTCCTCCGTGGGGGTAAGTATAAACATTCTATGACGCTACTCGTGACGACGCCATCTCGTGGCGCTAGTTCCGTGACGTCCGCCTCAGCATTTCCCTTTAGAGAAAAATGTACAATACAACGTCAGTATAAAAGCTTCGCTTTAATAAACGGTAGATGTTTTTTCTAAGAATGTTAAATTAGATCGGTTTATCGCTCGGTTATAGTAATTATAATTTTTTTTCCGAATCTCTATAATGACTGCGTTGTAGTTGACTCATTTGGTGAAAGTGCCGCATTCTATCAAATGTCTTATTGATGGCTAGCAATGCAGTAACTTAGATCTTGCGAAAAAAACATATATCTTTTAGTCCAACTACTGAACTACTATTTGTCTCCCAAAGAAAGTAAATAATGCCAAAGAATGTAGTGATTATCGAACGATCAGTTTTAATATCACATACCTTAAAAACCCCGATAAATATTATCCATAAAAGAATACACGCTAAGCTGGAGATGGATATTAGTGATTTCCAGTTTGGATTTCGGAATGGAGTGGGCACAAGAGAGGCACTGACTTTAACTTCTTTTAACACTTCTTTTAACGTGCCGACCCAAAGATTTTTGGATGTTAATCGAGATTTTTATGTATGCTTCATAGACTACAACAAGGCATTCGATAAGGTAAAACATGACCGACTTATAGAAGTACTCAAAAACAAGAATTTGGATGTGAGAGATGTAACATTGATATCAAATTTATATCAAACGATCAAATGTGAAAATTGGAAGAGAAGTGTCAGAAGAAGTGGAGATAAGGAGAGGGGTCAGGCAAGGTTGCATACTGTTGCCGTTATTGTTTAATGCTTATTCTGGAGAAATCATACAAGAACCTTTGGTAAACGAGACAGTCGGCATAAAAGTGAACGGAAGTTTAATTAAAAACATTAGGTATGCCGACGATACAGTCATAATAGCCGACAATTTGGAAGACTTAGAAAGAATAATGAACAAAATATTAAGATAAAGTGGAGAATACGGACTCTCTCTTAACATCAAAAAAACCAAATTCATGAAAATTAGCTAGAACAACAATACAAACGAAATATTAACGGTAGGCGGCCAGCAGATTGAGAGAGTAAAAAGCTATACTTACTTGGGAATGATAATCACAGAAAATAACGATTATACTGCAGAAATAAGAGTCAGAATTGAAAAAGCACGTGCCAACTTCGTTAAAATGAAAAATATTTTATGCGGCGAAGATCTGACATTGGCCCTCAGAATAAGGCTAATTAAATGCAATGTACACAGTGTACTCTACTTTGGAGCTGAATCATGGACATTAAACAGAAATACAATAAATCGACTTAACGCGTTTGAAATGTGGACATTTAGAAGATTGTTGATTTAGAAGATTCCATGGGTAGATACAGTCACGAATACAGAAGTGTTAAGGAGAATAGAGAATAGGCAGAGAGAGGGAAATGGAAAATACAATAAAAGAAAGGAAATTGCAATATCTCAGACATGTGATGAGAGTCGAAAGATACAACATCTTGAGACTCATAATTCAAGGAAAAGTAGAGGCTAGGAGAAGTGTAGGAAGAAGGTTCTTCAACCTTCGTCGCGGAGATGGCACTTAAAGAAGAACGCAGTAGCTGTGTATATATTCCTCTGTGATATATTCAATCAAACTTAGCACCTGTAACTCGCATTCACAGTGAGTGGGTGGTGTGATGTACGATCTTCACTACTACGAAACCTAGTTTGCCCCAGCAAAAGAATTCACAAGTTTGATGCCAAACACCACTATTATAATCCTAAAGGATTTACCAATACCCTGGGAGAGGCTGAAGAGATTTTGGAAGGGGTAAGTTCCCTAGGACATCTCCAGCAACGTTCATCATTTTTTTTTACTTTGCAAGCTTTTAGTAGCTTTAAATTAAATTTTTGTTTTAGGCCGAAGATAGAAAACTTATTCAATTACAAAATTTCAAGGATATGATAAAAACCACATTTAAAAATAGAGGAGAACATAAGCGAACGTTGCTCCTCATTGCTATACTATCGACGGCAATACTTGGTTTCCTAACTACCGGAGACACTGGAATTCAATATTTATTCTTTACGGAAAGATTTGACTGGACTTTTAAAATGTATAGTTTGTACAACAGTTTCTATTACATTTTCTGGATAATAGGGACTATGGGAGGAACTTATTTTCTGCACAAACTATTAAAAATCAGGGACACGATACTTACTCTAGTTGGATTAGTTTCGTATATGATCAGTTATATTATTATGGTAATCGCAAGAAATAACTTTTTAATTTATAGTGGTGAGTACAGACTTTTTTATTATTTGTTATTTAATAACAGTTAAAAAAAACTGTTTTTTTATGTTTCCGATTCCAACGGTAAAGTAATATTAATATTTTTTATTCATTAAGAGTTGAAGTCTGCCCTGCGACACTTTGCGCATGCGCAAAAATTTATCTCATCAATTTATACGAATTAAATTAAATTGCTTAACTCAAATTTATGTTAATGTATATATGAGAGCGGTCCCATAAGTACTTAGCCTACAAAAAAAACGAAAATTTTGGAAAAGTGGCGATTTATTTCTCAACATAGTCTACTTTTAGCTCCATACACTTTTGACCCAGCGATGCTTTAATTTCTTCAACCTGTCTGAAAAATACATTTTCTCGAGGTCTGCAAAGTAGGGTTCCCTGGAGGCGATAATCTCCACATTCGACTTAAATTTCTGCCCCCAACGAGTGCCTTTTTTTTAGTTTGGAAACAAAAAGAAGCCGCACGGGGTCAAATCTGGAGAATACAGTGGACACAGCAACAGTCCGTAGCCAAATTCGATCTATTTCGCCATGGGGACGGCGGAGGTATGAGCTGGTGCGTTGTCATGATGGAAGAGCGCTTTTTTTCACCATTTTTTCTGAAATTCGGCGGGGAAACACCCAATAATTATTCGGCGTAGTAGATCGTTTTGCCCTTCTTTATTAACCTAATTTTTCTTTTAGTTACTTAATAATGCGAATTATTATAATTTTGATATGCAACGAACAATAAAAATATGATACTACTGAATGAAGATTTTTTTTTCAAAATAGTTTGCAAGTTGCTCCTTAGTGCAAAATTTAATTAGAAGAAGATTATTCATTTTTTCAATGATATAACGATATTTATTTTGCATTTACTTTTTTATTGTATTTTATTGCCTTTTCAGCTGGGGTAGTTAGATGCCTAGGAGGATTGGTATTACCTATGCTGAGATCGCATATATCGCGTATAGTTCCGGCTGATGAAATGGGAAAAATTTTTGCTGTGCTGGTAGGAGGTACAGCTCTGATTTCGTTGGGAGCTTCTCCTTTATATACCATGGTTTACAACGCCACAATAGATACAAATTCCTCATTATATAATTTGGTATCTATTTGTTTAATAGGAATTGTTATGGTGTTTACTACGTAAGTATTAGTATTTAACAATTGAAAAGAATTAATATTTATCATTTTTATATTTGACATAATAAATATTAATAATTAAGTTAAATTAATAAATGAGTTAAACTTGAAATTTTGAGTATAATAATATCATTTGGCTTCAATCTTTTCTCTTCTGTATATGTCACTCTTTTAAGAAATTTTTGGTGTCCGTCACATTCAATTTCTGTACAATTCAATTTCTAATTTTTATTGGTAGTCGTTAATTGTTTTTTATTGGGATACTTTCTACAGTTTTTTTATATATTTTTCTGGCCGAAATATATGATGAATTATCCGCAAATATTCTTTTGTTTAGAATAATTGCACAGCTGTCTTAGTCGTTATATTTATTGATTTCCATATTTCTATATTCAGCAACCAATCTTTATTTCTCTTGGTTGTACCTCTATTTTGTAGATTCTCGGGTGCAGTATTCTTAAGAAAATTTTCAGTACATGGTTCATCAGACTGATGGTGCAATTATCGCTCCATTATTTACCGTTTATTTTCTTCGTCAATATATTGCTTCCACCTCTGTTTGTTTTGTTCATTGACTATAATATTTTCTTGATTGTCGAGGTATGTCCTTGTATTTGATATAGTTACTTACTTTTTACTTTTTTGTCTCCAAGCGTGATCATTTTAAGCGTTTGGCCCAGAATCGGGCACAGGTTATTTTTTTGGTGTTGGCTTTCCACAGGGTGTCCATCGTATTGGAAACGGGCATTGGTTGCACTAAAGCAGATGATCCATGACCTATTGTTGGTCGCACCTACATAAGGTGTCATTTTCATTGAGCTGGCCCCGTCTTGCTCCGTCGGTCTTCACAGCGGCCACGCCCGATCTCATTTGGTTCAGTATTGCCCATGTCCTCTGATCGCAGTTCAAACCAGTCGGTGTGTTTGGTTTGGAGGCATACCAGTCTGGAGGTTCCACGGGAACGCCACTGAGAAAACCTTTCCTAGATTTCAGCTGCAGGTTGTCGTGTGAGTGCTCTTCCGCATCGAACATTACATGTCTGTCTTCAAATGACTGCCTGAAGCGCTCAGTGTACTCTGTGGTTCGTTTTCGCAGGTCTGATCGGTAAATTCCCATACACTGATATAGTCTACTTCTTTATCATAGGTAATAGTATCCCACCCTGCGCTAGGCCATTCTTTTGGTTTCGCCAGCTGCTTTTCTTCCACTGAAAAGAGAGCAAAGATTTTACGAAAGTTGTGAATTTTTCATCTCCTGTTAATGCTCAAACCTTTTCAAGAAGTAGTCTTGGACTGACAGTGTCATACGCTGCAGTTAGGTCTACGAACGCCACACCTGTAATTAGTTATTGTCAGTAGCCCTGTTCTATATGTTCATTGAGATGTAGGACTTTGTTAGTACAGTTCTTTCCCGGTCTGAACCCAGCCTGTTCGCGTATCAGACAAAGCACGAGAGTTGACTTCACTCTCTCTAGTATAATTCTTTAGTAAAGTTTGTAGTTGGCATATTAAAGAGATTGACCTGTAACTACTGGCAACATCGGCGGCAGGTTTGCCTGGTTTCAGCAGGGCAATAACTTTTGTTTTCCTCCAGATTTTGGGTATTTAGAGTGAAGAGACACATCCGATACCAACGTTTAGTCCTTTCAATATGAAAGGACAAGCAAGTACACTTTAAGGGTTAGTTATCAGCACGGCAGCATTTTTTGAGCTTTCCGGACGTAATTTTTCCGGCTGGGTTTTTCATTGACTAGTATTTGGTTGACGATTTGGTCTGGTGTAACTTGACTATAGATTGTAACAGCTTTTTTATCTCAGTTTTATTTCTTGACAAAGGTCCACGCGATCCTACTGCTTTGTGTCATATCCATCTTCTCTATTTTCTCTATCCACTTTCGCTGCCTCCCCACACTCATAGTCTTCGTATGTTCTTCTCCTCATTCTATAATTTCCTCACTAAAGGGATCGGTTTCGAACAGTCTCTGATATTTACTTAGTAGGTCGCGTCCTTCGCCGTTAAGGCCCAGGACGTATCGTTGTCTACAGTCTCTAGGAATGTGCATCATAATTTGCTGGGTTGGCTTCGAGGTTTCGCAGTGCACGGTCTCTCTCGGCAGCGTATCTGTCCCACTTGGCTTTTTAAAAATTGAATCTACGTCAAAACGGGATTTCTGTCGTTTTGACTATTGCGTGTACGTTTAGACTAACTGGACGGTGCTGTGTTTTTGGGATAGCATTATAGACCGTCCCTGTGCAGCAGCCATCAATTACGCCACTTGCTAAGGTCAAGTTCATATTCTGCTGTAGAATAATTTTGACAGTTTCGGATCGTGGATCAGAGATAGGCCGTTTAGTTCTGTCCATTCTTCAATGGCCTGTCCGCAATTGTTCATTTCTGCATATCCCCATGCTGTGTGATGACTGTTGAAGCCACATACGACTAAGTTCGGACTGGCGGATTGGAAGTTTTTGGAAGGATCAGATATAAATTTCGTACCTGAAGGCTTGTATACAGAAGTTACTGTGTGCAATTGTCGAGTTCGACTGAGGGGATTTCTGCGTCATCCTAGTTTATGCTGTCAGTTGTTTTGACAGTCAGGCCACTTCTTGTGAAAATACAGCAAAATGATTATATTTTTAAAACACTGTTTTTATTTTGTTGATTCATTTGTTCTTGTTTGTTTATCTCTACTCTTTTTTTTATTTTTTTTACTATTTTAGAATTATGATGTGTCTGGAACCTAGGCAGACGTATTCTCTCATTGGAGCAGATTCAGAACATTCGTTGATAACTGAAGATTTGGGACAACCGCAGATAAATGCAGAAATGTGATATTTTGACGTAACAAAAATAAATAATTATTAAAAATGTTTTAGCCTTTTTTTTGTCCGTTCCATCATCCTTATGCTGAACAATTTTGAGCTTAGCACATAAATGGCAACGCTATAAATAACTACAGTTTCAAAATATGCAAAGGACAGACTTTCAATATGTAAAGGCGTAAAATTATATATATATATATATATATATATATATATATATATATATATATATATATATATATATATATATATATATATATATATATATATATATGTTCGGAAAGATTTCCGCGGTTAGTACAATTAAACTTAGAGCTAAGATTAATATTATTATAAAAATTAATATTAAACTCACCAGTCTTCCGGGTTGAACCGCGTCGATATCCATTTTGCCGAGCTTTCGACATCCTCTCTGATGTCTTCTTCAGGGCTTCCGAGGTCTCAGTCTCCCGAGCCCCCCGAGTAGTGAACTAGTGAGTGAACTAGAAGTGACTAGTGAGTGTAGTAGTGCCTGGGGGATCGGGAGACTGAGATCTCGGAAGCCCTGAAGAAGACATCAGAGAGGATGTCGAAAGCTCGGCAAAATGGATATCGACGCGGTTCAACCCGGAAGACTGGTGAATTTAATATTAATTTTGATAATAATATTAATCTTAGCTCTAAGTTTAATATATATATATATATATATATATATATATATATATATATAAATATATACATATATATATAAATATAAATATATATTTAAATATATATATATATATATATATATATATATATATATATATTAACAACACCTAACCACCTACCAACAGGTATTATATTAATAACACCTCTACTTATATACAGAAGTACTGATTCTATAATCATCTCGATTAGTCCATCTTAATTCATTACTACACTGTATATTCTACAATGCCAATGTCATTATTCTACACGCCCGCATGTTTTGGACAGTCTACTTTCAGAGTAAAAGTTATGTTGCGTTCATCAACCTGGCTCTATCAAATTGGGTGCTTCGGCACCCTATCAAATTCTTCTTGATATCCCCACACTAGCCTAGATACTACATTGGGGCTCTAAGACTAGCTGCGCAGATACAGATGAAACTCTATAAAATAATTGCTGACAGGAACAGGATCTAGATACGTGTTGATTAGAATTATTAGATTAAGAAGAATGAAAGAAGCCGATGACTGCTAAATATCTCAGATATAAATGAGCAGAAAAGAGAAAAATATCACGATCAACAAAACGTTAAGTAAGATACACTAAAAGCCCTACCCTAGACTACAATCTACTATACAGGGTGCTAGTAAATAAGTGCGATAAACTTCAGGGGGTAATTCATGAAAAAAGGTAATAACAGTTGTTGAGTTATATCATATTGTTGACAGTAGTCTACTAAAGTTTACTGTTAAAGAAATTAGAAATACGCGCTAAGATTTTTTATTTTGTTACATAAAAACAGCGCCCCATATAAAAAATAGGCAGAAAATATATTTTGTCACAAATCAAACAATTACTTCTTTCTCAAAAATTTTAACACCTTATATCTCGGAAACAAAGTATTTGTGGACATACTTTTATTTAGCAAACTGTCATTAGTATTTCATGTAGAATCACCACTTGAAGTTTGTAGCACTTATTTACTAACATGCTGTATAATATAATGCATCTACTTAACCCTCTAATGCACACAACCGCCTTGAGGAGGACTTTGATCAAAGTCTTATTAATATGAACGGGCGAAATTCTGGTTGCATACCTACTTAAAACTGTTTCGTGGATAGCTTGTTTTATATGATAGCAATGTCTGTAGCTGTCATCGAGTTAGAATCTATGGAGAAGCTATGAGCATATTAACGTGTGTATTAAAAACGGCGTAGATAGGCGTGGCTAAGGTGATACCAATATGGCGGTGAGATCATGGCCGGACTCAATAATATTAAAACTACTATAAAAATATGACTAGTTATTCAGAAGATTTAATCATAATCTACAAAGTGCAATACATCTTTAATAAACTATGATTTATTTATTTCGCGGTAAACACTAAAAACACGATATATTATACATAAAGATAAATTAATAAAGTCAAATACTATTAATTTATTCTCTGAAGTACGGGCCATTACTTTGTTTACATATTTGTATACTAACCTGTAGAACGTTATTCCTGAAGATTTTTTATTAACATTGCTTCTGCCACTGCAACTACGTTGAGAACAAGAAACCATTCTTATGCACTATCATAATATATTATTACAGTTTCTATAAAAGTATTATAAAACTAAAAATATTCGAAAATCGACAAACGTAAACAAACATATACGATCTGTCAAAAGTGTCAAAACAATATGGCCGAAGTGAGGTCGTTTTTAGTCACGAGATGCCCTCTCCATAGATTCTAACTCGATGGTAGTTGTGTAGTTTCATATCTGTCACAGAGCAGCCGAGACGGTTAGTTATATGGGAACAATTATTAGTAGTATTGGATGAAAAAATTATTTGGCGCGAATACACATTTTTAATCAAATAAATACTTGTTTGTGGAACGCTAAGTGGAGCAGAAAAAATTATAGGTAAGTAGCTAAATACCTCTATTACACATTTTTTATCTGATTTGAGTTGAATAAATTTCGATATTTTTGTTATGCCCCATTTTCCATGGGCTTGTGCATTCTGGCGTAGTAAAAATTTATTTGATGATGGCTTATTACTAAAGCGTTTTGAGATGTGGTACAGTACATTTTTCTTTTCAAATATGGCATAACGGGGTTTCAGACTGTCTGAAATGACTGATGCAGAAATCTGGGAGATGTTGGATCATATACCTGCTGCTGACGCTGAAGCAACAGATGTTGAGAGTGACTATGATTCTGATGGTAACGATAGTTTAGCTGATCCTGTTGCTAAGGATGCTGCTGATTTAAGAGCTGATAAAATGGAATCGGATAGTGCAGCTTTAACAGTCGCCCAAATAATTCAAGAGCAATCCAATACAGATCAACTAGGGGTATCAGAGGTGTCGAAATCACCAAGTGTATCTGAGGAAATTCCAGTGCAGGGAGGCTCACAACCTTTTCGGCGACAGAAACGTCCTCGAACGCCAGAATTAACGGAAGAAGATGGTGGTCCAAGAGTAGCAGTTCGTGGTGTAACAGGTGGTGTTGTTGCCATGAAAAATAATTCTAGCGAATTTAAATCTATTGTTTGGGAAAGTAAACACCTTCAACTTCATGTAAGGTGGTATTTCGAGGCCAAAAGCAGTTTCCAGAAAAAAATTAAGAAATTAGCCACTCCATACGAATGTTTTCTTTATTTTCTTGACGACACAATGGTTGATCAACTAGTGGAGCAAACAAACTTGTACGCTCGGCAAAATTATATACAAATAAAATTCAGCATCCAGTTCGACGATATTCGAAAATTTTTTGGCATTCTTCTATATATGTCTGTTTATCGCTATCCGAATGTCCGATCATATTGGGAAAAACACTCTTTTAAGCCAATTCGTCAGACTATGCCTTTGCTTCGGTTTGAATCCATACGCCGGTACCTACACTATAATGACAACTTAGTAGCTGTGGAAAGGGGTAACCCTGGATACGATCCTCTGCATAAAGTTCGTCCGCTAGTGAAACATTTCAGTGACAGGTTTCTATCAGTCCTTATGTCTTCTAGGTTGTGCGTAGATGAACAAATTAATGCAAAGTGCGCTACAAAGATCACTGAAAGTGACCTCTGACAAAATATACCCAACAAGCCACATAAGTGGGGCTTCAAACTTTTTTGTCTTTGTGGCACTTCTGGATTTTCGTATTCATTCGAAATTTCCACTGGTTCAGAAGACAACACAATCTTGGACGACACTCCAGATCTTTTGGCTGCCTCGAATGTTGTCGTTCGCTTATTAAAGCACATTCCAAATTTCGTAAATCACATTTTATACTTTGACAATTTCTATACGTCTTTGGGCGTGCTTACCTATCTCCGAAGTAGAGAAATATACAGCTTGGGAACAGTGAGGAGAAACAGAGTACCCAATTGCAAATTATCGACCGACGCAGATTTGCAACAGAAGAAAGTTGTCCGTGGCTATTCAGAAGAATTGGTTGGTAACGCATATGGTATATCTCTGTATTGTGGAAAGATGCAAAATATGTGTGACTTTTGTCGACTTATGTTGGAGTGAAACCATTTGCATCCAAAAATGATAGCGTACAGCCCCAAAAAATTAGACGGTTGGACAGAAAAAAGAGTTCACGATGAAATCGATTGCCCACAGATCATCAAAGAATATAATCGGCATATGGGAGGTGTTGATCTGATGGATGGACTATTAGGTCGTAATTCCATTCATATGAAGACCAGAAAATGTAATAATCGTATTTTTACCACCTCATAGATGTGGCGGTGATCAACGCTTACCTACTGTATCACAGGATTCATCCCCAAGAAGAAAAAATTGAGTTGCCAGTGTTCAGAACACAAGATTTTCATAATAAACAATAATTTCAATATGTTTTTATTTGCTTAGTTTGATAATTAAAAAAAATTAAATGCTGTTACCTTAATGCATGGTTACTGTACAAGTCCGCCTTAAGGCGGATGTTTATTTTTTCCTTTTAGAAGTACACCTGGCAGTAATATCAATTTTTGCCTTAGTACATTTTTTGTGTTTGTAAGTGCAAAATCTAACTTTCCTGAATTTTTCAGCTCGAACAAAAATTGATGCATTAGAGGGTTTGGCTACAAATAAATAATCTTACCACGTGTGAGAAAATTTAATTATAATTTAATTACAGAAATATCAACTGATTTTAATTTTTGAATACATCCTCGAAAAATCTGCTATTGATAATATCAGATAATGGTTTTTTAAAAGCAGATACTGCAACAATATTAGAGGTACTTCATATAATTTTGATCGCCTTAGTGCTTCCTAAAACTTTTGAATAATATATTGTTGCAAAAATATTTTAAGATATTTATTAAATCGTAAGTAAATTTTAATGTCTAACTACATTCTATCATTTAGTGTTATATTTTATTACTGCGTTGTTATACATTATTATTATAAGTTTCTATTATTACAAGTCACGCCGCCCTCTTAAATAAACGATAGGTAAGTATGTATGGCACCGCTTTCTGCTATTGATTTTTAAAATTCTCTAGAACCTGTAGTCTGATCTACCTTCCGTAATATTCTACTTAATACACCACTTGTTGTAATGGGGGTAATGGGGAAGTTACAGAATAAAATAAAATACTACATTGTGATTGCAGTCATTATCGATGTTAAAAAGATGATAAACAAGAAATCTCTTATCAGAATCTTAACCAAACACACTTTCATTGCAATTTGAAATAAAAACAAATCGATAGTAATTAAGGAGAGATTGTGTAGCATTAATTTTTTATATATAAATTATTACACAATTGGGCTGATATTGCGCAGGTATTTTGAAGAAAATAAATTTTAATGTGCCATCATATAACAATCGGATATTCAAAGAAAATGTGGTTCTGAAAAGAACAGTTTTAATATACATATATAAACTAATTTTCATAAATATCGTGTGAGTAGTTTCGGATATATAGGTAGATAGTGTCAGCTCATCGTGAGACACTCTGTATATAAGGATCTCATTATCCATGACCATTATCGCAATATTCTCGTCTCTTTATCTATGTCATTTCACCAGGAAATAAAGAATCTCTTCATTTCCACCTGCATATTTATATACATTTTCAATTTTCTTGTTTTGCCCACTATTTTGAAAGGCATTTGCTTATTTTGTTATCATTTGTCAAAACCATCGATTTTAGCCAAAATTGGTGGTATTTTTCTTGTGCGTTCTATTGTTCTTCTTTTTGGCAAAATATTTGGTTGCTATTTTCACAGATTTGTTGTCTTTATTTCTACAGTTTGATTCGATTCTTTTTTCTGTTTTTGGTCCACTGCCTTATTTGTTTGGTTTGATTATGTTTCGCAGAATTTTTATTTCCGCTGTAGGAGTTATGTGTTTTGGTCTTAAGTACTTTGTTTCCACATTGTATGTCCTTATCATATTTATTATTAGTTTTCGTTTCCGTTGTAAGATATGTGTTCTGACAGTGTGTGAGATATCTCGTTGCTCTATGTCTTGTTGGCCTGTTTTCTTATTTAGTCCTACACTTATATCAAATATTTCACTTTGTTTACTTGTTATATCATCTTCTTTAGCAACAAAATATTAAGACAGTAATATCTGACGAATTTCTCTATAAACATCAAATTAAGTAATAGTTAGAAGTTTGTTATAGAAATATCTCATCGTCAATATAAGAATATCAAGTCGCGATTCTACTTGCCTTTACCGCTAATTTAAATACATACACAATTTTAACCTGGATCCTAATGAGAAAGAAAGAGGCACATGGATACTCGTATTAAGATAAACCTGTTATAACATATTTTATTTGTGTGTCGTATAAAAGAAATTACAGATTTAAAATTTTTAAATATTATAATTTGCGGCAAGAAGATCAAAAGTTAATTATTAGACATTTTAATGAGTCTATTGTGTTTAATAACAAATACTTGTAAAATTAGTCCACTAAAGATAATAAAAATCGATAAATTTTACAGATAAAAAAGTGTTATTTAAGATAGCCAAAAATATTCCATTCCTATTTCAGAAGCCAACGAGTGAACATCAGGCTTCTACTAATAGCATTTTTAATAAAAACTTGTTAGTTTAATGCGATTGTTTATCAAGTAAATATTGGTAAGTCGATATCACTTAAATACTTTCGACAATTAAAATTAGGCCAGTCGTTTCGGGCCATACGTAATATTTTGGCATCCAAAATATTAAAATCAAATTATGGCATCATCATAACAAACAGTTCAACCTAGCTTCGCTGCAGTTACCAAAATCACACAGAAAAAATCTATAACAGCAACATCATGTCCCAGTAGAACTCAAGCCATTGTTATGAACGCTATCCCAGACGTAGTGCTATTTGATTACATAAAGGCAATCGGCGAAATTGTTACCCCTAAAGAAATAACCTTTGCTTCACATATTTCTAATCAGCGTATATGCATCTATCTTTCTTCCGTAACCGTAGTAGATAATCTTCTAAAAAATAATCCGACTATTTCTGTTAGAAATCAAACAATATCTATTCGCAGACTTATCACACCTGCAAAGAGGCTACTACTTTCTAACGTGTGTCCTTCGATTCCGAATGCACTCATATAGCAAGCACTTAAAAATGAACTTGGATTACAACTTGCTTCCCCTATCTCGCTTATCCGTTGTAGTTCACCGGAAGACGAATAGGCTCACATCTTCAGTTTTCGACGCTCAGTCTTTGTGATACCAGATAAAAAAATACTTTGAGTCAATTGTAATCTCATATGAAAATACAAATTATAGGATCTTTATTACTTCGGACAAACTTGAATGCTTTTTATGTAAGCAATCTGGACACACTGCAGACTCCTGCCCTAACCCTCAAGAAATATCTGGCAATCCCTCCACAAATACAACATCTAGCCAAATCCCAATTGATCCTCCTTCTAGTATATCTCCTCTTTCACCGTCCTCAAAAAAAGAAATCTATTCAAATAACCCACCTACTGACATAACAAACCCAAATAAACAGTCTATAACACCATTATCTATCCCTTCTAACTCTGGCATAAAAAGAACTCATTCCACTGACACAAGTCTTGAATCACCTTCTTTACTGGTTACCGCTAGCCCACTAAACTTAAACTCTAATAACACACCAAACACAACAACCTTCGCAACTCCTAAATCAGCTCCTAAAAAGAAAACAAAAACTGATGACAAAGAAATTGGTAAAATTAATCCAACTGCCCATTCAAGTATCGAAAAATTAATTTGTGCTAATCCAGAAAAAATTTCGTTATCATCATTACAAATAATTGCCTTCCTAGAAAATTCCTTTGGGAGGAGTGATCCTCTCAAAGAAGCTCATAATTTCACCACGAACATTCATTCTCTCCTCGAAGATCTTACACAAATATACCAAACTTTATCCGATAGATCACTTAAAAATCCGATAGATCACTTAAAAAACTTACCAGCCTCACGTCCAATAATTCATGTGACTCTAACTGCAATGATATCGATCTTTTCTAAAATTACGTAATTAGTACAAGGTATATTCTTTCTACTAACTATATAAGTTTTTAAATTCACTATTTTACAACGGAACTGCGACGGATACTATCCGCGCCTTGAACACATTCAATATCTTATATCAATTTATCATCCAGATTTTCTTTGTCTCCAAGAGACTAATTTTAATACAACTAATATTCCTCATCCTAAATCCTTTGAAGGATACCACTTCATTAGGATGAACTGCTTTAGAGCTAGTGGAGGTGCATCAATATTTGCATCTAGCGAAATCTTCTCAACAATGCTACTACCATTAATAACGAATCTTGAGGCAATTGCCATAACTACATATTGCCCAAATAAACTTACCATCTGCTCCATATATATTCCCCCAAACCATTCTCTAAAAGAAGAAGAACTCCTAGACCTTATATTCCAACTTCCACAGCCGTTTATACTCACAGGTGACTTCAATGCACATAACAGTATGTGGGGTTCTCAATCAACATTTGGACGGGGAAAAGTAGTTGAAAATATTATTAACTGCACAAACTCATGTCTTCTTAACACAGGATTTAATACACATTTTAATATTTCCTCTGGATCTTTCTCTGCTATAGATCTTAGTATTAGTGACCCTAAATCTTGATAGCAATCATTATCCTATAATAATTTCCAACAACTGTAATGGGACTGCCTCTGCCAAAAGCTATTGGCGCCTAAATAAAGCTAACTGGCCAGAGTATTCAAAAGCTGTTGACACTCTCTTGCTCGCTCATGATCATCTAATAATCAATGATGTAGACTATTTGTTAACGTCAATTACAGACACTATTCTTTCAGCTGCTAAGACTCACATTGGCAAAACATCATTCTCTCCAAATCATAAAGCAGTTCCTTGGTGGAACTCTTCTTGTGAAGAGGCGATTCGTTTATCCAAAAAAAAGCTTTAAATAAGTACCAAAAAAATAGAAGCCTTGAAAATCTAATAAATTACAAAAAATTCAAAGCCAAATCCAAACACGTAGTTAAAAAAAGTAAAAAATCATCCTGGCAAGATTACGTATCATCTATCAACAAAAACTCCATCCTAGCCAACCTTGGAAAAAATACGACAAATTCAAGGTCACAAATCTAATAATAAAATTACTTGTTTAATTTCAAATGGTATAGAGATCACTTCACATGAACTTATTCCTAACGCTTTTGCCAAACATTTCGAAGAAAAGTTCAGGAATAAAACCAATAATATTGCTTTATCTCATCATGGCTTATATTCACACAGAAATCGTCTGATATCATATGAACATAGTAGATCCCTTAATTCTCCTTTCACTATCCATGAGCTAACATCTGCCTTAGCTAATAGTAGAAACACTGCAGCTGGGCCCGATGATATTCCTCATGCATTCCTAAAGCACTTGTCTAATTATGATCTTAATAAACTCCTTAATTTATATAGTATAATCTGGAGTTCCCATAAATTTCCATCTCAGTGGAGCAAATCTATTGTTATATCAATACTCAAGCCAAATAAGACAACTATCTTTCCACAATCTTATAGGCCCATCTCTCTCACATGCACTATGTGTAAGCTAATGGAAAAAATGACCAACAAACGTCTTTTATGGTATTTTGAAAAACACAAGATTATTCCAAAAGAACAATCTGGCTACCAAAGACAGCGCTCCACAAGAGATAATCTGGTAATAAATACTCCAAACCCATATCTCCAACTCAATAAATTGCAAGCAAGATTTGATAGCAACTATCTTTGATATAGAAGGCGCATTTGATACCATCTTTAGAAATGCAATTCTTGACAAACTTTTTGAATGTAACCTTACTGGCAACATATACGCATTTATCAAAAACTTCCTAACATCTATGTAGATCGTTCAGGGTTTCTGTCAATAACTTCCTTTCTTCTCCACACATCCAACATGATGGAGTTCCTCAAGGTTCAGTTTTAAGCACATCCTTATTCATTCTTTCGATTAGCAAGTTAAGTGAAAATATAGCTCCACCAATCAAATGCGTATTATATGCCGATGACCTAATAATGTACTGTCATGGTAAATCCAACGCAACTACTAGTAAAATTCTACAATTAGGAGTAAATGACCTACAAAACAAAGTAGCTTCTCTAGGACTTACTCTCTCCCACTCTTAATCCAAAGTAATTAAATTTAGCAGAAGAATGAGTTCTTTTGATCCTGAAATCATTATCAACAACTTCAAATTACCGGTTGTTGATAATTGCAAAATATTAGGGCTGATATTTGATTCAATATTAACCTGGAAACAACACATACAGGAACTTAAAGGAGTTTGCCTAAAAAGGTTAAATATAATCAAAACACTCTCACATTATCATTGGGGCGCGGAAGAAACTACGTTATTGAAAGTTTACAGATCACTTATCCGCTCCAAGCTCGACTATGGATGTTTTGTCTATATGTCTGGTACTAAATCAATCTTAAATTCACTAAATACAGTACACAACACAGCTATTCGTCTATGTCTTGCAGCATTCCGTTCTAGTCCGGCAGAAAGTCTTTACTGTGAAGCTAATGAACCTCCTCTATGGCTTAGGCGAGAAAACCTTCTTCTATCCTATGCTGCTGCAATTTCTTCCAATCCGTCCAATCCAGTATATCATTTAATTACATCATCACACCATCCCCATAACAACACTTCATGTAACTTAATTATAAATCCTATTCCTAGTCTTCTACAACCGTTACTAAAAGATATAAATTTGTCTGAAACCAGAACTCTACCATTATCCAATAATCTCTATTGGACCAACATACTCCCACATCATGATATTTCCCTCACCAAGTTTAACAAGGAAAATACCAGTATTAGTACATTAAGAATTCTCTTTCTAGAACTTATAAACAAAAATAAATATAACATAGTTCTTTACACTGACGCGTCAAAGACTGAAAGTGGTGTTGGATATTCTGTAACCACTGTACAACAGCCTATCGAACTATCTAAAATTTCTCCTTGGTGTAGCATCCATACTGGTGAACTACTAGCTATCTCACATGCTTTCAAATATGCCCAACAATATTCAAATGCACATAGAGCCATATGCTCTGATTCACTTTCCTCTATACACTCCATTAATGCTATATCCACCAACCATCCTATCGTCCAAGATATTCATGACACATATCAGCTTCTTATAAACCAAAATACAACTATCACTCTGATATGGGTACCATCCCATGTTGGTATTAGTGGTAACGAAAAAGCTGATTGCCTTGCCAAAAAAGCCGCATCATCCACGGACACCATTATGAATATACAAATTTGCAACGATCTCAAAGCTAGACTGAAGAAGCTGAATCTATCCACCTGGCAGATTCACTGGAATAATGTTACTTCAGCGCTGCATGAAATTAAACCCTCAGTGAACCTTCTTACCTATCCCAGTTTATCTCGAAAAAATATGGCAATCATACGAAGATTGCGTATAGGACATACCCGTCTAACTCATAGCTACTTGATGACATCGTCTCCACAACCAAAATGTCAGCACTGCAATACGACTCTCCGAATCAGGCATATACTTATCGAATGCCCTTTTTATGCCAAAATACGCCAACAACTGGATATCAGTACTAACTTCAGAGAGGTCCTAAACAGCACAGACCAAATCAACAAGGTTATCAAATTCCTCGAGAAAAGTCAACTGCTCAACAAAATATAAATGTTATATTATTATAAGTTTTTATTATTTTCTCTTTATGTTAAATGTTAACTATATTATTTTGTAATTTTGTAATTTATATGATATTACCATGTAAATCGTAACTCGTGCTAATGACCATAGATGTCACATGCACGTTAATTTAAATAAAAAAAAATAAATATATTCCCTACACACATATCAAAGAATTTTAGTAAAGAAACACTTGTATTTGGCTTCGTTCGGTTGCGCGCATCCGAAATGTCCAATTTTCCATGACTTTTGCACATAAATCAGGCTAAAGTTTCGTTGAAGTTAACTTGAAGACGTTGATGGGCCGGAATAATTTGATTTTGCAGTAATTGGAGATATTTGACTGCGTTTAAATTGCCTTCAATTAAAAAATGGCCAGTAATATGGTGGCCCAAAATTCCAGTCCAAATATTCAACTTTTGTGCGTACTGCATACGCACAGACACACGCAAATGCTATTCTCCTAAGACCAATAACGTACAACGGATATATTGTTTCTTGTGAATTGTGAAGGAAGACTCATCTGTAACCAAACCAAAAAATTATTATTTGCATGGCATCTCTCCATCATAATTTCACAAAATTGCATCCGTTTAAATTGATCATCAGGAAATATTTCTGAGTTGTCTGCACTTTATGACAATGATAGTTGTTTCTTTTCAAAATATTCCTCACTGTTTTTGCATTCAAATCAACTTCATCGGCAATTTGTTTACTTGAACATGGCGTCGCTTCAAGCAATGCACGAACTTGAATTTCTCTAATTTCTCGTTCTTGAGAAATTTTCTTTTCGCGAGGTTTTTTTGTTTTATTTTGGAAAATGTTTATCTTCACACTTACGCGGTTACCTCCAAAACGAAATTATAGCATAGCATTCGGCCTATCTCGTATGCAGTTTACCATTGAAGAGAACGGATGAATGGCGATGTTGCCAAAATTATCTTATTTTATTGGAAATTAGGTTACAATTTCGTCAAATAAAAATGCGAATCTGTAAATTTCTCATGGATTTAAGAAATTTTGTACCAGTATTTGTGTCAATTAGTGTTTCATTTTTAATATCATCATCCAGTTTTGAATGGCAATATAACCGCGCCACTGATCGCCAATTTTTTGAATCAATTTAATGTTTTAAATCAAATATGTAATAAGGCAAGTTGCCCTGCCGCTGTTTCTTACGTATAAACTGGATCGGAAATAATCGTCTGGCGTTCACTAATAGGCGTGCATGAGGAATGTAGAGGAGAGACCAAGGGGAAATAATATTTATACTTATAAAACTTTTACCTACATCGTATATATATATATATATTATGTTCCGAAAGGATTCCGCGGTTAGTACAATTAAACCTAGAGCCAAGATTAATAATATTACAGGAAGTAATATTAAACTAAACACTCTTCCGGGTTGAACCACGTTGATTTATCATTGAGGCGCCTTTAGTTTACTTGTGTTATGTCTAAACTATGAAGTTTATAACAATGTTTATAACTAAGTTGATCTATAATTTAAAATATGTGTATAAAATAATTTAAATTAGCCCGCTGGCTGGATTATGTTGCTCTTCGAGAATAATCATCTTAATAACATTCTTGGAGCATACATAACTATTAAACCATTATTTTTTAATTGTTAATGAGTCGCGTATGGCAGGTCGGGTACTAATTTATACAATGAGAATATTAACCAGCAAAAATTTGTGCCCTAGATCTTGTTTTTCTCTCTTATACACGCCCCCAGCGCCCGCCCTATCATAAGCGCTTTATCAACGATTAAAAACAATGTTTTAAAATAAAATAGGCCCAAAATACTTATTGGGTGATGATAGAACAAGGTTTGAACTTGAATTTAGGTCCTTGATGAATTCAAAAATAATTATTTATAACTCGAAAACAATCAAGTTTACAGAAAAACTATAGACTTATTATATATATATATATATATATATATATATATATATATATATATATATATATATATATATATAAAACTAACAGACTTATTTTGTTCAGAGTGATCCAGATTATTAAAAAAAATTGTCTGGATCAAAAAAATTAATTTTAACAATTTGTTTGAAAAAATTGGTTAAAAAAATTTGAGCAAAAGTTTTTGCCTGAGCGAGCATGAAAGTAATTATGCAAAATAATCTCATGGGAATATTTTTCCGAACAAACCCGAGCTTTTCGCCTTGTCTAATATAAATACTGACAAATATTACAAAAAGCTTGAAAGTAAACATTTTTTGTAGACACTATTTAATATACATTAAACTTTTATGATACACAGTTGTTTATAGTGGTGAGGTCAATAAATAATAATAAATAATATGTCCAAATATCAAAATGATTTGGATAAAGCAAGTATGTATATAGTAATTATCTATTGAATATTTAAGCTTATATTTATATGGACAGTACAAATATAGACCAGGGAACTAACTATTTTCCCATCACACTCGTTGATAGAGATTAGTTCAGTCTGGTTATGCAAAAATCATCGATTTCACGGCAAAATTGTTCGCAGATATCTGAAGCTTTTAAGATATAGGTGGGGGTTACTAGATGACGAATAGATGAAAAAGTACTCGCATTTTTACCTTGCGTTTTTTTTTTAACAACAATTTATGGTCACAATTTGATTTTTTGTCTATAAGTATTTTCCCTTTTATTTTACATAAACAATATTTATATCATTTTTTTTTTGTAATAAGAATATCTTTATTTTCCCGTTTTTAAATTAAAATTGATAAATAATTTACGGAAATATTTGAAAAAAATGAGTTTTTTGCACTAATTTATAAATTTTATTAATACCAAAACAAAATGTTATTAATACATTTAAACATCGAGGGTCTTTTAAATTTGTGTGAAATTTTCCCCCGGACAAATCGGACAAATAGTTTAAAAGTTATTTAATTTGTTTATCCCCGAGGCTAAATATTTTAACTCAATTTTCCTCAATTTCTCAATTTTTCCGAAGTTTTCCCTATTTAACGACCAGTGAAAACTATGTAGTTATTCATATTTCGACGAGCTACCCCAGATTAAAAAAAAGAGACTTCTAGCTGCAATGGAAGCCGACATAATCTAAATTTTTTTCTACGTGTTTCAATTTTAAGTTCCGAGATCGAAAAAAACGGAGCTGAAACAGTTATCCCCTCCACTTTCCTATGTCGATCTTTCGAAAGTACCTTCGTTTCGAAGGGCTTTCAAGGTTCGAAAAATTGGATGAATTTTATAGTTAAGTTTCAATATAAAGTTTAGATTTTCATTCAGAATTTGTGCAAATTTTGTGCAGAAGAAAATTAAGCAGGATGGTCGCAATTTCTCGTTCTTCAAAGCTATTTTGCCGACCTTGGCTTTGCTTGATGATGACTAAACTTTGGAATTCCAATCAGGGGTGATAAACCTACTACAAAATATTAAACATAGGAGAGTTGGCCAGTCAACTTATGAGTGGTCAGCCTATACACAAACATCTGGTGCTAGTCACTATCAATCCCAGGTCTATTTTAGCAGACCACAGCGTACTGATTGTGCCCTATCTTCAGTACAATATGTATACAGTGATACTACGTTAGTAGATATGTCTGAGTTTTAAAAATAAATGTATGTACCTCAAAAATATCGCTAGTTTTTCTTCTGGGCAGAAACTTTTCCTCCAACGAGTATCTTGCCTTTTTAAATCCTTTTCCAATAATTTACGAAGTTCATCAAAAGTAGACATTGACATACGAAAGTAATTGTAAAATTTCGATTCATCACCTCGTAACTGACTCATAAGTAAACTGTAAGCACCCTCTCTAAATTTTTGGGCCATATCGCGTTGCGGTAAAAATAAGACAGGTTGCGTTTTCTTAATCGCTGTGTTTATTTAGTCGCAAATGGATTGACTTGTATTTGAACCAATGTTTCCGTAGCCCAAATGTTGTCCCTATACATTTTTCTATTTTTTTTTTAACACAGAATAATCCTAATAAATAATATTTGATATTCGATACTTGATATTTGATACTTGTTCTAGATTATCAAAATGGCGTGCAATAACAAGGTAACTGTAGAAGTTCCTCTATTTTTTAATTATGTGTATTTTTTGCTAACATGTAAGTATATTTTTTATAGTTTTTTAATAAATTAGAATTAACGCATACGATATGATCAGAGGCGTATCATAATACAACCCGTCTTTTGCAAAGTTTATGAATATTATTACAACAAAGATATTTTTATTAGATTTTTTTGAGAACAGTGTAATAAAACGTTTTTGACTGTGCTGTACAAAATGTGTGTTTGCTGCGCAGTTAAAAGGCGTTTTATTACACAGTTCTAGCGATAAACGAAAACACCTTCCTTCTTTCCAATGACGCTAAAGCCCAAATTGAGCCTTGGCCTCCTGTAATTTCTGCCTCCAATATAAGCGGTATTGCGCCGCACGTCTCTAAGTTCTTTTTCTTCCATTCATTTGTTTGGAGTTACCTACCAGTGCTATCCAGTCAGCATCTACGTGTTTATACTGATTGTTTACTTAAGTTGCATTTGTGCTTAAGCTCGTAGCTCCTGAATCTGCAACAATAGTTAAAATAAAAAATAAAAAAGAAAAATTAATTGTTTATAAATTCTTTCACAAAAGTTCTTTTATTTATAGTCCAGTACTACCGCACTTAACCGCATGAAACACATGCACTACAAGCAAGCAGATAAAATCTTATAAAGTACATTAGCAAACTATACATGTGTCGTTATTGACACTAAAAACTTTTTCACTGCGAGTGCTGTATTTGAGCTTAAATTTTTGAAAAACATATCAATAAATGTTGGATGACCTTGTAATTTTCTTCTAAGCAACTGAATACTCCCTTAGGTATCTAGTACATTCCAATAAAACATGCTTTCACTGCCTAAAACTGCCACATAAATACTGATTTGTATTCATTACTTTCAATCTAAATAAATGTACTGGAACACTGCAATGTCCACTCCTCATACGACACATTTGTGTAATTATACCCCTCCCCAGGTTGGGAAACCTTATAAGAAAGGTTTTTTATATGGAACTGTACCATTTGTACAATATGTAATCGCCTTTCCTATTTGTTGAATTCGATTTTTTCTAATAATCCATAGATTTTTTCATGGTTGATTTTGATAGTGAAAGGCATTAGACTTATTTCTGTTGAATTAAGTCTAATGCATTTTTATGGTAAATACTTTTGTTAGACAAATTGAATTAGAAGATGGTATTATTGCTGTTAATTCTGTGCTCTCATTAAAGTATTTTCCAATACCTACATTACCTTGTTCATCTTTGGATCCATCTGTGAAAATAAGTTTATATTCAGACCACTTTTAACATGATATAAACTTGGCTTGGTTGTTTTCTTGTTTTCCAATATCCTATGGAAAGGAGTGACAAGGAAATAAGGAGTTATGCGCTACCTCATGAATCTCATGTAGCGTATTCTGCAAGGCAACCAGAACTGGTGGAAAGTATTTTCTTCTCCAGAAATTAAGTAATTTAGAAAGACTTTATGAAATTGCTCAATTGGGGAATACATCTGGTTGGCATATGCTACGTTTAATATAAATTTAGGTGCTAGCCATATCCTTCTAGTATCTAACGGTGTTTCTCCGCAGTCTGACAAAACACTTATTAGTTTTGGTAGATACCCTACCACTCTGAGAGCTCTATATTAGACTTTATCCAGTTTTGTAATTAAAGAACGAGCACAACTTACAAGAAAAATCGATCCGTAATCAAAAAAGTGGCATGATAGTTCGACACATCATCTGACCAAAGACATAATCTGACATCTGACATCTGACCAAAAGGTAAACATTTTTTTTTTATTTTAGCTTCAGTTGTTACAAATTTAATTATATACCGAACATGCTATATAACACTCGGTTACGAGAAAAGCGATTGTTCTCAGTTAGGAAATAAAGATAATAATGTAACTCATCATTATGAAAAAATGGTTCAACCATATGCAGATGTTGTACTAATGGTAAAGAATCTCCTCGATTTACTTCTGCCGACGTTTATTTGCCTAATAGCAGGTTCATGGTCTGATAAGCATGGAAGAAAACCAGTTTTATTGGTTACTTTAGGAGGTGAGTAGTTTGTGCCGTTTTTATTTTTGTATGTTAAATTTAGTGGTAGACAAGATAACAACATTTTAGTTTGGACTCATTTTGATAGCTTACAATGTGAGACTAATTTAAGTCCACATTATAAATATATAACTGGAACAAGCAGAGATCTCATCATTTTTAGCTGAAACGATGTTATAGTTACTTCTATAAAAAGAAATATAAATGATAATGTAAATTTCCTACTTATAAAACTCAGTTAATTTTGGCTTATGCAGCCAGTTTCGATATACAGCAATAAATGAAATATAACGTATAACAAGATTTGTTTTGCATATCCTATGCATACATGCAACCAATGACTGCATTTAACATTATTACCAGTGATTATAATATGGTAATATGAAATATCATCATCATAATTCTAGCTTTACAACCATGTGTGGGTCCTAGCCTCCTTAAGAATTTAAGGGGCATTTAAATGTTGAACGTAGACTAAATCTCCTGGATGTTAAACAATGACAAGTTGGAAAACTGGCAAAGTCACCTTGTAACTGCAAATTAACTTTATTTAAGTTAGTAAACAAATCTGTTTAATATTCAATGTCTGAATTCCATTTGGAAGGAAACTATACGTTGGTACCCTAGATCCTAAATAAGAACTTACTGCGAGTTACCAATTACCATATACCGTATTAAGATCACTTAATAGGCCCAGATTGGCAGTATTGGGAATATTTACTCTCTATCTTCAGTCAAGTCAAAGACGGAATGCATTCTCTTTGACTTGATACTAGCAAATAAAAAGTGACGAAATATTGGCATATTATAAGATCTGAAGAAGAGAGAGAATGAGAGTAAAGACATCAGAAGAAAATGTAACATACATGGTATAAATGAGTGGATATTAAATAGAAAAAAGAATGAAATAATTACATAAACATAATGGAGGACGCCAGAGCATTCAAAAAAGCAAGATATAAATCACCAAAAGTTAAAAGAAGAACAGAATTCTATCTTGTGTGCGTACGTAAAACATAGAGTGACAAATTTCCATGGAGGTATTAATCAGCCAAAGAATAAGCAGAATTACTTATAGCGAGAAAGAAGAAGAAGAAGGTCTAACGAAGTGATCGAAATACGTAAAAATATCACTAGTTTTATTGGGAATGAGCCACAATTTAAGTTTAAAATAATTTTATTTTTGATGTTTCAATTTCCACTTTGGAAATCGTTCTCACAGTACAAAACAATGTTTTATATTACATTTTTTGAACTGCTGCATATTTAGTTATGTTATTATTAAAATTAAATTAAAAAATTAAATATTTTATTTTTTTAGGTATGGCATTAGGCTGTGGACTAATAATATTGTACTGCCTGTTTGAAAATTTTTCTCCCTGGATATTCTTGATCACTGCAATACCAACCATGATAACAGGCAGTAACACTACATTTTTTGCAATAGTACTGTCCTACATATCCGATACTTCAACTAAGGAATCCAGAGGTATGAGGTGAGTTCTTTGTCTACTAATGGGCATACCAATTTCCCTATTACTTAAAACTATTACTTTTTACAATTTTTAACATGCTTTGGTTGCTAATAGTTAAAGAAGAAGTCAACAACAAGAACATACCTGCAATAGCGGAGTAATAGGGAGCGGAATAATTGCCTACAACTCACTTACAATACATATGCAACACACAATACACAATTATTATAATCCATGTTACACAACACAACCTATGTTATACAACCTTGACTACGATACACACTACACAAACATTTAACACAAAAAAAGGACATGCAAGTCCTTCTTGCATGCCATATCTCTTACCTAGCGGATCTGTTTTCATCACAGCTATTTTTCTGCAATTTTCAGATCACACTTATATACACAAATATATGCAAATATAAATCACAAATTATTGCATCCCATAAATAACATTTACACTTACTTCTAAATTATAAATGTTAATAAATTGGCAACATGAATGTTGACAACAAATTGAATCAAAATAGCATGAAAAATAGTTCTAATGTTTCGTCTCTAGTACAAGCCACAGGTAGAATGCAGTGTTGGTCTTACGTTGCACAGCGATGCCGCTCATGTCGGTACAGTGGAGTGGTAGGTCATGGTACAATGAATACGCACCACAATGTGTATTCATTGTACCATGGTGGTAGGTGTGTGGTAGTTTGGCGATAGATGGAGAAATCAGGACCGTACGCGCTTCGATTTAAAAATCTTTACTCATTAATTTAATTAAGTTAAATAAGAGAATAAAAAAAACAAATTAATTCCATAAAAAATGTCTGTATACATAAAATATGTAATACCTCGTAAATACTTATATACATAATATACAAAAAAATACAAGTAGTTTACACTATACGGCACGATAAATATATATACATAAAATATACAAGATCATAACTGAAATGTACTGTACGGACAGTACTAAAAAACAAATGAGCAATAAATCCGAGATATTATTCGTTAATTAATAATAATCACAATCCATATCTAAATCGTCTTCATCCTCTGAATGAACTCCTATATTAATTATCACAGGTTCAATATCTTCCTGCAAATTATCCACAGCAAACATTTTTTCTTCTACTTTCTTGACAGAGTTCACATATTTATGCCACTGCTCCTTAGATACGCGTTGGTAAGCTTCTTTTATCAACCTTTCTACCATTTTTTCTTTAAAATCGACGTTGTTTGAAGCCACATATCTTTTCACTTGAGTTCACACCATCTCAATCGGGTTCAGCCCGCAATGATAAGGCGGTAGTCTCAAAATCTTAACGCCACATTTTTCCGCGATTGTTTTAATTTTGTACTCGTCGTACTAGTCTCTAAATGCGGCCGCAATATCCAGTAATTTACTTTTTAGGTAATCTTTCTCGAAGAAAATGTTCTTTTCGATTAGCCAATCCTTGATTTGCCTTTTGTTCCATAATTTTTTCGGGAAATCAAATTTGCGGGAGTGGTTCTTCTTCTTATGGTGCCTAACCGTTACGGATGTTGGACACTAACATGGCTATTCTGACTTTGTTGACTGCTGCCCTGAAAAGTCCGGTAGTGGTTAAGTTAAGTTAAACCATTTTCGCAGTTTATGTAGCCAGGATATTCTTCTTCGTCCTGGACCTCTTTTCACATGCACTTAACCTTGGAGTATGGTTCGAAGTAGGTTGTATCGTTGTTCATTGCGCATTATATGGCCCAGGTATTCTAGTTTGTGACGTTTTATGGTTATGACTAGTTCGCGCTCTTTACCCATTCTATGTAGTACTTCTTCGTTGGTAACTCTGTCTATCCAGGAAATTTTCAACATGCGTCTATAGCACCACATTCCTCTTCAGTGATGCTTCCGTTAAGGTCCATGACTCCACGCCATATAAAAGAACAGAGAATACGTACCATTTTAGTAAACGAACTTTTATTTCCAATTTTATATCGTGGCTGTTAAAGATTTTTTTCATTTTGACGAAAGCTGATTTTGCCTTCTCGATCCTTATCTTAATTTCCGTCGATTGGTCCCACTGTTCATTTAAGTTTGCACCTAGATAACAAAAGTTGGTGATTTGTGTTATAGGTTGTGGTTAACTAATAATTGACCAGGTAGTATCCTATTTTTGCTTATAACCATTTGGTTTTTTTTATGTTAAAATCAAGCCCAAACCTGCTACTTACTTCTGCCACCCTAGAGACAAGTGTCTGCGACCTTCAAGACTGTCTACAAAAATGACAGAATCATCAGCGTATCTTATAACAACCGTTCTCCGTTTATAAGTATTCCCTAGTCTATGTCCGTTAGCGCTAGGTTCATAATGTGCTCTGAATATGTATTGAACAATAATGGGGACAATATACATCCCTGTCGCACACCTCTTTTTATCTTTATGTCGTCTGTTAACTGATCCCCAACTCTAACAGCTGCAGTTTGTTCGTAATAGATATTGTTTATTATACGGCGATCTCTGCTGTCTAGACCAATTGAATTTAATATTTGGGAGGAGGATATTAACGCGGGAGTGATATGACGCGTTATCCAAAACGACAACGTTTTCTTTCTCTTTTGGCAAGTTCGGAACTAACGTCTTCTAAAACCATTCTTCATATAGATCCCCGTCCATTTCATCGTAGTAATCTGCGGTTCTCTTCTTGACCAAGAAAGTTAATTAGATACATGCCACAAAACCAGTTTCGCTTCCAGCATGAAGAAAAACAAACCGAGGACCTCTTTGGGTTGAAACCTTCAGTCTAGTAGAGAGCCCTTTTATGAATACATCTTGTGGATTCTTGATCGTTGTGTCCTTCCATTCCTTTTTGACTGAATCACCGACGTTAATCCAAGATTCATCGGTATAAACAAGGCTTACATTATCCTTCTTCCTGAATGTTTTTATTTGTCTGAGGTACCTGTGTCTCTAGGTTATGATATCTTCTCTTTCCATCATTATCGAATCTCAACCTCTTTTACAATATTCAAAACTTATGTCATTTAGTAGCCTACAAAATCTGGTTTTTGAAAAAGCTGGTAGGTCCTCATCATCCTTCACTCTGTTCATTGTGCTGTTGACGGTTGGTGGTATGTTTTCCAAAAAAACATTATGGACAATTTTCCTTATTCGAGATTTCACTCCCTCATCGTAAGTATTCTCAGGTGAATTGGACTGGAAACTGTTTTTCTTCCTTTTTTGTACCGGTTTCAGTTCGCCTTGCTGGGCCTCTTTGCGGATGTCATAAATTTTGCGAACACTCACACCGCACATTTTCGAAACTTTTTCCACAGTAATAGTCAAACTGTCACCATTTTTTAAGTTTAGATGATAGTTCAATATATTTAACACCACACCTTTTACTTCCACACTAAGAGCCATTTGAAATTCACGACAGATACTGACAACGGCTCCATGATGTAGGTACTTTCATCCACTTGCTAAAATGAAACAAAACTGAGCTTTCATAGTTTTTGCCAACAAGTTTTTGTTCTAATGGCCAATACCCAAATCCATAAAGAGACATGTTTGCTTTGCGTGGACAATGGGGATTAAAACTGATTCACTACTTCTAATAACTTTATAATAATCTGTATTTCTCAAAGAATGTGATTACAATGGAAGCTATTGAAAATAAATATAGATAAGCTATCGACAATGAGTTTTTGATATTTTTCCTTTTTTTATACTATTTTTCTTGATGTTATTGTTTAGTTCGATAATGTAACTCTCTTAGTTATACATCGATGATTAAATCATGCTTTAGTTAACACAATAATGATAGTCTTTGATACAATCGTAGGCAATTGGTGTGTGCGCGTATATTCCAGTGCGCTATGATTGTTAAATCCGGTGATGTGCCGCCTACGGTGCAAACCGGCAACGTGCTCGATCGTTCTCCCGTAAGAAATACATTGCCTATCTTACCTGCACTGAATTTTCTGTCTATATAACTGCACTGCAAGTGGCTTCTACTATAACAGATATTGCTTAAAACATCACGTGGGCATGCGCAGTAGCTTAATCGGCCTTGCGTAGCTCTTACAATGCATTAAAATTACATAACGTAAAAATAGCTTTATTATAAATAGATTTACAAATTTTAGACCACATAAAGTTCTTAAATAATTTTAAACAAATACTTTTTTCATTTTAGAATGGTTTTTTCTGAAGTAGCTTTAGCTACTGGTTCTCTTTTGGGAAGCATTACAAGTTCTTATATATTTTACGCCACTAATTATCCGTCCATGTTTGCAATTGGACTGGCATGTGTATCAATCGGTATAGCATATACAATATTTTATATACCTGAGTCTATAGAAAATACGCACGGTTCCAAGGAATTAATAATAAATCATGAGGTAAGTCACAATATATTACATATCTCAATATTTATGAAATAGTTCAATAACAATTAAAATATATAGAATAAACCGATATAACATAGTATCGAAGAAAACACCAAAATTTGAAATCTGAAAAAAAAGAAGAAAGAAAAATATATTTTATACATATATATCAAGTTTCAAGACTTACTCACTTCTGCCGAATCTCATATCGCTAAAAAATAATCTTGTCTACACAAAATGCTATCTTGGTAGAACTCAGATCTCAGAAACCCACGAAAATCTTCTTCTAGACAAGCAACTTAAAACTAAAGCCAAATTTATTATTAAGCAAAGCAAAAGATCTACATGTCAAAATTATATTTCCTCCCTAACATTCAAATCCCATTCAACATTATGCCTTCTCCAGCTGGAGTCGTCTGTTACTTTGGTTTCTTTTGATCTATTGCTTCAAAATTCAATACAATTCTTTCTCGGAGATAAATCTGTTACGTATGCATGACAATGTTACTAGAGCAACGTAACTGCCTGCTACGACTACGTAACAGCTTTGTGACAACAATTTAATAGCGTGCGACGTAGCTGTCACGTATGTTTGACACATCTGTCACATTTGTGGTCAAAACGTTACGTATTATGTCAAAATGTCATGTATAATGTTAAAACGTCATGTCCTGCATTCATACTCGATCCTGTTCTACCGTTAAATGTCCAGGGAGGTGACTCTAGCTTTTGATGAATGTTTTGTTCTGTTTTTTGCCAATTGTGCTGATTCTTGCCAAGATTTGCCCGTATTTTGTAGTATCTCTGCTATAACGCTATTCCACTCTTTTGTTGGTATGCCTATTGTGTTTTTCCTCATTGGTTAAGCTTCCCACACTCGCTGTTTCACGGTTTAATGTTAAGTCTGTTTTTTATTTCTTCATTTTTAAATATGTCTGTCCTTCTTGTCCCTATCGTTCATCTGAGATATTTCATCTCTGCTGCTTTTATCCCACTCCGATGTCTTCTATTTAAGATCCAGTTTTCTGTTCCGTAAATCAGCGGTGGCCTATATATTGTTTCATATTATATTGTTGTTGAGATCGACACTTCCTCTGTTTTTTATTACTGTTCTCAGGAATTTGTATATGTTTATTTGCTTTATTGTTTGCTGATCTATCACCACTTCACTTTGGACAATAGTTTTATCGTTAATAGGAGTGGTTCCTTATTTTTGTGGCAGTGAATTCAAAAATATTGATTTGGACAATCTTTTGCCCGTCAAGCGGTTCCTTATTTTTGTAGCAGTTGCTCTTGCCTTCAAATAAAACTATTCCCTAAAAATGAAAGTGTGCAACCCATAGGATTATGCTACCTTATATAACTTTGGGTACACTGTCTTCATTTTTTTCCATAATTCGAGCGGATTTTCTTTTAGGTTCCTCACGGAAAGATCGAGTTATTGAGTTAGCCCATCAAGCTTCTTTTTTATGTGAAATATTTTTTGTGATAATCCTATAGATCTACATCTTCTTCTAAAAATAAACAAAGGATTTTAGACAGAGCTATAAATACAGAAATACTAAGAATAGGAAACCTATCTGATGAAGCACGACACCAAAAGCTCTGAGAACTAACTCTACTTATTTTGTTTAATATTGCTTGATCATTATTCAAAGTGATTTGTTTCCGTTTATTACCAACAAACCCGTGGTTATTATTGAAAAAATATGTTTCAGAGTGTTGTTTTAAAAATTATAATATACTTCATCTAATTTACTTACCGTTGCATGTCATCCGCGTCATAGCCCGTGAGGTCACATGATACCAACACGAAATATTTAGGCGGTAGGTGTGTTCTTTTTTAGAATCACTTTGCCGAGTACACTGGCATTACAGCCACTAGAAATATTTTATTATATACGCGTAGAAATAATATTTAAAGATTTCTATTAATGTTAACTTAAAGAACTACACAATAATATATTTCATTTCATTTTTATAAATGGATTATAAAGCGTTTTTATGAAGAAAATTTGTTCGGAACACACTGTAACTGTAATCGAACGAAGGTGATATTTTCGCATAAATTGGTAACACTTATTTGACAGTTGCGGTGTTGACACTTTTTGTACTTTATTATTTTGAATTTTAAAGTGAATACCTCTTGTTTTATATTTTTAAATATTTAATAAAATATGTTCTTGTTAGAACAAAATTAGTGTGTTTTATTTAAAAAATGTCACGTAAGAATTTAAATAGTCGTTGTAAAGAGATGGTAGCTTCTTTGATTCATTATTTTGAACAGGAACGTGATAATAACGACCCCATTCTACCTTTGACTGCTGTTAGAGAAGTATGTAAATGTGTGTTTTGTATATTATTGTAGATGCTTAAAATATACATTCTTGTTTTAGCGTGTAGCTGCAGCTTTAAATTTAAAAGTGTTGTTTTTAAGTATTCCATTTTACATGTTTATACGACGCATACAAGCGGCTCAAATTGTTTTTAACAAGATTATTTTTTAACTCTTGTTGTGTTTCTATTTATTTACATTAAATATTAATTTGTTTTGTTGTATAATCCACTTTTGCAATAATTATGTGACCTATTTGATTTAAAATGGATTCAGGATTTTTTTATACTTTGGCAACTATGTCAACTTCGATTTCTGTCAATGATAATGACGTGCAACGGTAAGTAAATTAGATGGACTATATAGGTGAAGAATCGCCAAGACATATTTATTTCAGTTCAAAGTTAAAAAGAAATGTATTGATTGGACTTTTCAAGATAAGCTTATTGTCATTTGGCAGTAGATGGTCACTTATAACTTCAAAAACACCAAACATGTAATCTATACTATTAGATAAACATTGAACTGTGGATTTGAAATATACAAGTACTTAATTTTTTTCTCTCCGAAATTCGAAATTTTAATAATAGTGTTTTGAAGTATAAGTGGATATTGAGGTCTTTAAAACACGCGCAAGTGTTTTAAAGACTAGTGATCCACAAATACTTTACGCTATTTTTTTAGTGGTACACTTTGAAATCATGTATTATTACTACAAAAAATTGAAATAAAAGCTAGGAATGTAAAATGGTTGAATTTGTGATGTACATCAATATACCTTTCGTTGTTATGGAAATGAGAAAAACAAAAATTAATTTTCAATCTGTCACATAAGATTGATTGTTGCTGGTTGTATATTGCTTAAAAATAAGTTCTAACATTGATTACTTTAATAGTAAAGCAGAATCGCCGTTAATACCGCAAAAATATCGGCAACTGTTTCGGCTGGTTACGTTGAAGAGAGTATTACCAATAAGAACAATACCAACCTGTACCCTGTACTTTTCACATTCATTTAAAAGATTAGGATTTTCAAATATTTGAATAAAGCTTTTGAAACATTTGTTAGTAATATTGTATTCATATTTTATTTATTTGACGTTACAAGGTATGTACTTCTGTCAGGTTAGATCAATATTTAAAACTGATATGATTGAACAGACTGAATATAAACACTCTGAGGCGTAGTGTTTAAATAAGCAAAATGGGGTACCTACCAATAAAAAAAAATATTTAAAAATAAACTTTAAGGTAATAATTGTACTGATGTTTTTGTATTTAGACTAATTTTGTACATATTTTAGGGTGAAAAAGAAAAAGTGGTTCGTTTAAACTTTTTTAAAGAAATAATTCAAACTACCATTAAAAAACGAAAAAACTACGACAGAGCCATAATCATTTTAACACTTACGTCCATCATAATTTATATATTTCTCACACATGCAGATACAAGTATGCGATACGTCTTCCTTCGAGGAAGACTGAACTGGACATTTACAAAGTACAATCTTTATAACAGTATTTGTAGTTTAGTTTGGGTTGTTGGTACAATGACCGGAACTTATATTCTACAGGGGAGATTTCATATTAGGGATTCCATACTTGCTCTGATAGGGTTGATATCGATGTTAAGTTGCGTCATTTTGCAGTTCCTGGCAACCAACGATACAATGATTTATATTGGTAAGTATATTAAGCTTTATACGCGGGTCTGAGAATAACAATCTCAAAATGTAAAACTTCCCTAGTTTATTGAACCTTCCCTAAGACGGTCAAAGCATTCTGCAGAGCATTTGAGGTGTTGAGGTGCGACGATGACACTGAACGTCGAAATAAGATGAACTTAACTGGAGAATATTACCACGGTGTTCAGTGATATTACTCGCTACTATTTGTGACGATTCATTTATGGTGGATTGTTTCACTGACATGACGTTTGAGTGGGAGTTGGCGCGAAGGTTCTTTATAACGGGAGTTTTATTACGAATTATGTTTTGTTATTTATATCAATCATAACAAAACATCGTGTTCTCCGGAAAATATACGTGATTTCTAATTATTTGTTCGCATATTTATGTTTATAATTAATAAGTGTTTAATCTCTCTATTTCAGCTGGCGCTTCAAAATGTTTGGGAGGTCTGGTCGCTCCCATGTTACGAGCTCATATATCTCACTTAGTACCATCCGATGAAGTTGGTAAGATATTCGCAATGGTTGTTGGAGGTGGAGCATTAGTTTCTGCTGCTTTAACACCTGTATATACATTAGTATATAACAGTACGATCTATCTTAATTCTGCATTATATAATCTTCTTTCCATTTCGTTATTGGCAATAACCATGGCTTTAGTAATGTAAGTATTAAGATATAGCTCTAGATAAATAAAACCAGCAGTCTTGATTTATTGATTTGTTAAAACTTCACCTTCTGACTCATAACCACACCTTCTGCCCATTCTTGTGACGGTTATGCTGACTGGTTACTATCATTGCTATCACCATTCAGCACTTCAACCACCATAACATTGTAGGTACAGTTATGTAAGACATATTACATCTTCCCCTTTTTAAAAATTTAGATTTAAAGGTGATTTAACAACTCGACCTGATTTAGTTCTGAAGATTAGTACTGATTGTCCAGCTACTTTCCTTTGGCTGTCAATAGAGGTAGGTAATTTTGCCCTTGTCAGCTTCGTTGAGGATGAGGGTTTCTTGATCTTAATCCACATTATTATTATCTGTAAGTATTACAGATGACTGTGACTTAAATTTATTTAGAGATTCTCTAATATCTACCCGATTACGACGAACAATATTATTACGTTCATCTTTTAAGATAGAAGACCTTGGGGTTTCGTGCTGTGATAATATTTGTGCTAGCTCCCACCTTCTTTGACGTTGATTGTACGTAACAATATCTCAGGTTCCAAAGACTTGGTTGTAGTCTTTTACATATATATTTCTCTTTTTACTTAATTTTTCTTTAACATTTAGACATACTGGTTTTAACACATGTGTTTCTATATTTTAACAATGCTGATTCAATGTCAGAACTGTCATCAATAGACTTTTTAACCATACCCTTGGCAATGGCACGTTTCTGAGCCAGTCTATTTGACCATGGATAATTAGGACTTCTAAATTTAAATTGACAATTCCATTGTCTTTCAAAATTTTTAAAATGAAAGCCATTAAATGTAACATCACCAGAAAATATATAGGTTGGTGAGCCATGTGTAGCAAACATTGACCTTAAAGCTTCAATGAAAGAAAAAACAAATTTGTCTTTTATTGAGTGAATCTCTATTCGGTTTGAAAAAGAATCATAAGCTATTAGATAACTTTTACCATAACATGTAAAAATGTCCATGCCAATTCTTATCCATGGATGTTTTGGTAAAAAATATAGACATAACGTTTCCTTTTGCTGCTTTGGTCTAAATTTTTCACAAGTTTACAGTTCAAAATTTTACATTTTTTTATATAAGCCTATATATCGCAGCTCAGTTCTGGCCAGTAAAAATTGCCTAGCTCTAGCTTTTGACTTTTCGATACCAATATGACCTTCATGCACCAGCCTCAACATTTCAGATCTTATGCTTAAAGGGTAACAATTTTGTTGACATAAAATAACAAGTCATCAGAGATACATAAGTTATCTTTGAGCTTAAAAAAATTATTAACTGTTTGTGGAACATCACGCTGGTGTTCTAGTCATCCCTGTATACATAAGTTTATTTATTAACAGTTTGCAATTGTTCATCTTTTAAGGTTTCTATTCGAAACTCTGATTTGCTAGCATCACTACAATATTTACTACAGCATGAACTGAAATTCGGCATCTGATTTCAGACCACCTTGTTGTAAAAATGTCCGTGACAACGTATCTGCAATGTACAGATACTTTATAGTATTATATTTAATTTATATATGTCATAATTCAGTAACCGCAAACGCATTGTTTACAAGCGTGGAGAAATTGTACATAAATCTTTACGATTTATTGATTCTACTGGTTAGTCATCACAACTAACAAGCATTTTGTGACCATACACAAAATAATGGAATTTTTGAAATGCAAACACTGTTCCTAGCATTTCCTTCTCAATTTGAACATATTTTTGCTCAGTTGTACTTCAGCTTCTCGATACAAATGCCTCTGGATGGTCAACTTGCAGCAAACAGGCCCCTAGACCACCTTTACTGGCATCAGTTTCAATTTCAATGTCTTTATATGGGTAAATGTTAACACCGGTGATGTTGTCAGCAAATGTTTTAATTGGTACAAAGATTTATCATAAATATCAGTCCAGTGCCAAGGCACATCTAGTTTTGTTAATTCTCTTAATGGGGCTGTGACTTTTGACATGTTAGGTACAAATTTGCCCAAAAATGTTGCCATCCCCAATAGTCTCATCAGGTCAGATTTATTATCTGGTGTTGGCATTTCTGAAATAGGTTTAACATATGCCTTAATTCAACCTAAATCTTAAGTTTTATTTTAAATGCCTCTAAAACATTTTATATAAAAAAAAAACAAAAAAAAAAGACAAATGGCAAGACAAAATTGCCCCACTTGGATTTTGTTTTATAAAGAAAAAGCATGTAATCCCTAATAAACGTTCCTTCGCAAATTCAGTTAAGGCAGTACCAAGGCAGTACTAGATAAGACGTACAAACAAAAATTTAGTCAATATTCATACTAATGTACATCCAACACTGCTAAGCTTTTACCCTAAAAAAACTACAAAAACGTGTCCAAATTTCTTACCTTACTAACAGCTTTACACGTTTTGTGAGCCGGTGACCGTGAATTGACATCTGATAATATATCTGGCCACTGATCACGGTTATCGAAATTATCAAGGAAAGGTAGTTATCGGTGATTTATAAATCACTGTGACTAGATCACCAGTAGTGAAATCACGTCCCATTACTACCATGTTGCCAAGTATTTTTTTTTTACAAATATTATAACTTATACAGTGGGCAAAGTTAAACCATTTGAACAAAGAAGAACATGTTGACGTTTAACCCGTTGGCTTATAATGCAACAACCATTACCTTGCATTTATTACATTCACGTGTATCGTCCTGATATAAAATCTACAATCTGAGTAATAAGGCTTTCTTTTTCTTTTCAAAGAATGTGTTAACAATCATCTTATCTAACTACTGGTGTTATAATTATTTATTAAATTTAGGCACTAGCAACAAAAAAGCATTGTAGATTGAAAGATGTTCCTACCATGTTTTTTTTATTTCCGTAACTTTCCTATTATTTCTCTCGCAAAAAATTTAAGTGAACTTCTAATTTTTTATAAATATATATTTTTTAGATTGGCGCAATTTTTAGAAAAAAAGTCTAAACCTGAATCTGAGGTTGTTAAAGAAATTAATTAGAAAGAGGGCTAACAATTTAGAAAACTTGATATTATATTTTATTGTTTTTTGTACTTTAAATTTATTAAAGAAATATTTTTCGTTAAATATTTTTATTTATTTATCAAACAAACATCAAACTAGAAAACAGACTTAAACATGAAAAATAAATGACGGGTGGAAAGGATGCCGAAACATCATGAAAGAAGCAGCTTAAGTATTACTAGGCATGAAAAGTAAACAAAAAAAAAACAAGAACGAATGACTGTTTTGACGAAGAACATCAGATTTTAATTTAAAGAAAAAACAGAGCATACAACAGAAGTACAGAATACGACAAGCAGAGGAAGAATATAAATAACTACGCAAGGAAGAAAAGAAAGTCCACCGCATAAAGAAGACAGAGACTATGAACAAAGAACTTAAAGAACTACAAGATCTAAGTAAGCCAATATAGAGACGAAAACATTTTGCCAGAAACTAAACAAAAGCAAAAAGGAATTCAAACAAAAGAAGTAAAGAGATAAGGAGGGTAATATATTGACAGAACTGCAAGAAAAACTAAGAAGATGGAATTTTTGAATGAGACCGAAAATGTTTCAGATTATATTGATACATTACATTTTTTTAATAATATTGCTTTTAATTATGTGTTCTTAATATGCCATAAGCTAAATAAAAACTATATAATTCTTACGATATTACGCATATGACTCACTTCATTATTTCTTTGCTGGAGAATAAAATCCTAATAATAATTTTACCCTGCTGATTGCTCTGTTTTATTTTTCGTATCATCTTTAAAACCTTTCTCCATTTTCGAACAGTTGGCTCTTATCTTCTTATTATAGCCTATTTTATAATTTTTCCTCTTCCTTTTTCGTCATTAGATACTTTAGACACGATAGACTTTAGGCTAACATGAGAATACTGGTAATAACTCGATGGACTGGCGGAACACCACTTTTCATCACCTGGTGATCGGGGATCACATGGCAATACTATCCGCGAACGGACAAAAGACTTAACAGATTGCAGACTCTGTAACAGAAAACCGGACTGTTATTATTAATTTTTTTTTTCTACTTTGTTCTTCTATGTAATACAGTGTTTCTTCTAGTTGTTTCACGTCTTTTCTTAAACTTTGGTTCTCTTGTCTTACTTAACATAATTGTTTATTAATTTCGCTTTGTTCTTTCCTCATCTGCTTCATATCCATGCCATTTCTTCATTTTCTCTAGAAGTTATTGCATCATTTTTATAATAACCGTATTTGAATCTCCATTTTCTTTTATCTTTCTGTAGTGTTCTACTAGTTATCTTGCTTTTTTTTTTAAAGTAGTCACCTCTTGTCCATTTCTGTTTCGTCTCCAATATCCACTTTTATTGTTACTCATCTTGTTTTATTTTATTTTATTTCTTAACAATTGACCATTACTTTTTATAAAATTTGAAACATATTGAATTCCCTTAAATCTTCTCTAATCTAATCTAATCTCTCTTCTCTAATCCCACTCTGTATTTTATTTATCATTTTAACAAAAATGATCTTTGCCTTGCGGAAATCACAAGGCTCGATTTATTGGACCTTGGCTACTTATCAGTGTTTTTGCCTTAAGTATGACTTTTTTTATTCCAATAAATTTGAATTTGTTGTTAAATATTTTAATATACAATTATAATTGAGAGATCTCACCCTTTTATAGCACCAATTTAATGGTGTAAGCTCTTGTACGCAGACACTTTATATTTTTTTCTATTCGTAATTTTCCACAGTTTATAACTCAACTTAAGTTAACCTTTGCTCATTAGAACCCCCTTTTGTAAGGAATTAGGCAATTGTATATACATATATGTTCGCTTAATTATATAACACAGTTTAGCATAAACTTAGTTTTCTCAGGGATTTTAGGGTTTTTACAAGAAAATTATAAACATAAATAAATATGTACTAAAACAACTATATCTTAAAACCTTAGACATTTAATACAAATAGACTGACTGTTACTATACAGGCCCGTTTCCCCAGTGCGACAGAGAAAACTGACACAAAGCATTCCCTGCATCCCTTTCTAATTTGCCACATTTATCGATTCCCATTCCCCGTTCCCATTTGGCCATTGGTCATTTGGCTCATGTGGTCGATAAACCCGGCCCTTTAGAAAGAGATGCAGGGACTGCTTTGCGTCAGTTTTCTCTATCGCAATGAGGTAATGGGCCTGTATTGCCACAGTCAGTCTATTTTTATTATATGTTTAAACTTAAAACTAACTTACTAATACTGTCTGTATTTTATGTAAGTCTGTGTATCAGATAACAAACCCTTCTTGGACCACATAAGCACATTAACGCCAACCACTTGACTTGTTAAGAATGCTCTTTCATCTCCGTATACCCATTCATAGGCGTGGGTATGATTTGTTACAGTCTCCGCCTTGGCACCGAACTCGTTAGAGGAAGAGCCAGCAGAAGACGCAAGTTTCTTTTTGTGTATTCTTCTTCGTCTTGGCAGGCGTGGGAGCTTTCAGACTTAGTAGCCACTTAAGGGCTGGAGATCAGTCTGCAGGGTTATTTAAGTACCTTCAGTACAACATCTAAACTTTTCTAAGACCCAAATAACAGCTAAAGCTTCTCTTTCTGAAGTGAAGTAGTTGCGCTTTTAAATAAAACAGTTTTTTCAACTTTTCTCTGGGCATGTGGGGTTTCTCAAATAAGCTATTCAAATGATATACGGCTGATTTTCATCAGCTTGTCATAAAATTGGTGCAGTGGTCAATAACTTCTTAAAAAAGTTTTGAAGTAGTTTTGTTCCACTACCGTCCATTTCCATGGCTTACTTTTCTTACTTAAATCGCTTCAAGGTCTAGATATTTTCGCGAAATTATTTATAAATCGGTGGAACCAACTAGGCATCTGATGGAAAGATTGCACTTCCTTAACGTTTCTCGGTGATAACCGTTCTGATATAATAGCAGTTTTATCCGGATCAACGGTATACATATACAAAGTTCGCTTGGCGGCATGTTATAACTTATCTATACGCGTCAACGGATAAGAGTCACTAGTAGTCACAGCATTCAAATGTTGATAATCTATGCAAAGTCTTGTACCGCTATCTTTTTTCTGCACTAATACAACCGACACGGCCCATACACTTTCACATTCTTCGATGATACTTTCTTCCAGGAGTTTATCTAACTCAGTTTTAAGCACTTCCTTATTTGAAGGTGACACTCAGTATGGTGGTAGTGCGATTGGTGCGCTATTCCCAGTATTAATGAGATGCTCTGCATAGGCTTAGGCTCTTCCCCCATTCTAAAGGTATTCTTCCTACTTTCTAAAAAGTTATCGACTCGAACTCGTTCATATTCAGCTAGCATCGTTCCTTCATCTTGTTTTAGTTCTGTACACTTGGCTTCAAACAACAACTGCAGTTATTTGCTTTCATTCGAAAAATACCATTCCTTATTGTGCAAATCTTGTAGCATTTGTATTTTCTTTCGTATGTATTAAAAATCAGCCTGTATGTTAAAACACCGAAAAAGTATTTTCAATCCTTTTCCATCGCTGGAGTTGATAATAAACACATTTTAAAGTTTGTTTATATATTAAGGACGCGTATTCCTTTGGTATTTCTTTGATCGTTTTCGCTTAATATTGCGCGTTAAATAAATATCCACTTAGATCGCTGAGAAGGTATTGCGGAGAAGGGAATTACATCACTATCGATGAAACCGCTGTTAAAGACGTTTAGTTTTATTGGAGTCCGATTTTTTCTTTTAATTCGTAATGTTTTCTCGTTTTTCATCTTTTGTTATGAAAAATGTGTAGTTTGGTGAGCAGTTAATAGTTACAGTTGAAGTTGGATTTGAAATTTTGACGGGAAAGGAGCTCGGCTTCTAATCTTCAGAAAACCGGTAGATTTTGTTTGTGGAAAGTTATATGTGTTGTATTGTGTCTTAAATGGAAGATTTGTAAGCAGTATTAGAACGATATTAGGGATTCACATGTTTTCGAGGAGTATTTGAAAAGCCAATCTTTGAAGATTGCAATTTTTGAACCCGAAACTTGATAATCCAGTGCCCAACTTCGTCTATTTGTTTGTCCCTGGTAATTCCAGATCATTTTGCAGCTTGTGAGACATATTTTTGTTATTTTGCAGTGTTTAGAAAACCAGTTCCAGTCCCAAAACTTTTAAAGGAGATATAATGTTCAGTGAAATCAGATACTCTTTTTGTTAATTTTTTTTTAAGTAAAAATAGATATTTTTCATCAATAATTGCTTTCATGACAAGTTAAAATTTGTAATAAATAAAATTATTAATATTAGGGATCGGCTAACTGTCATATTAATTATTCTTATAAAGTTTTAATATTTAATCCTGACATATATGACAGTTAGCATTATTTTCTTCTGACATTTGGTAGATACCTAACCATAAATTTTGAATTTGTTTTGCTTACCCTATCTCGAGCCAAGTAATTTCAATCCCCAATTTTCAACCCCATATAAGTGATCCCAATGTGGTAGGCAATATAACCGCTACAATCTAAGGCTATTTTTGGATTGGTCAAAAAATCAATTCCAAGAAGAGTTTTTACCAGGAAAAACTATTAAATTAGTAGGCACTATTTTATCTTTTATTTATACATCAACTACCGTTGTCAACACTCGTTCGTTTATATTAACACTATCAGTAAATTTTACCGAAATTTGTTCTGACTTAAACGTTTGACATTTATTTTCCAAAAATATAAAGTTACTGTACAAAGTTGTACCCGCTACACTTTATTCAGCACCTGTATCGATTAAACCTTGACCTTCATGACCTAATATGTTGATACATAAGACCGGTCTAGATTGAGGTGAAATAAATGTATCTAAGAAAGAGAAATCTAACGAGTGTACTTCCATACGCCAGCTTTGGTAAAACCTGGTTTAATACAACCCTAACAAGTTAAAGGGTTGTTTAAGCTATTGTGCGGTGATTTCGAGATAGTGGCTCAGACGACGGTATCACCGTCCGTACGCGAAGAATCTGAAATTACTTTCGAAATCGTAGGAGCAAGAAATTTGCGACAATCTTCCTTAGAATGACCGCGAACACAACAATAACTACAATGGGACCGTTTTTGATGCGATTCGCGATTATGTGAGGATTTCTCCTCTTTAAAATTATGTAGTAGGTCTAGATTGGTCAGACATCTTTAACTTTCCATGCTTCTGTAAGTAAATCATTAAAAGTTGCAACTGATTCTCGAGAAATCTTTTCTGTAATACTTTTGTGCAATAATCTGTACACTATATCTAATTGAACTGATCCCGTAAGACTACCTGGTTCTAACTGTGCAATTATGGCACAGTTAGACCTAGGTATTTACAATCGCAAACGTTAACTGATGTTTATCTTGTTCCTCAGCAAATAGTTCGCGATAAACACGATATGCCGGTTTTTTCGGACCAAACGTAATTCTTAAAAGCCTAACAAGTTCGTCCGATGTAGGTATAGTGTCTTTATTGCCTTGATAGCATCTAGTTAACGCCTTGATACCATCTAGCAGCAAAATCATCAAAAATCATTGCAATTCCTCGTATCACGTTTTTGTCTGACACTAATGCACAATCTTTGCAAATTTTTACTGCACTAATAAAAGCATTTACGCAAAGGATATTTCGAAAATGAAAATTACTATGAAACAGAAGCATTTTGTACTGACAGTCTCGACATATATTCTTCGAATTACTCATTAGCAACACTACGTTTTGACTCGTCATGTCTTTACTGTTCATGTACGGATGTATTCGACAATAATTCTTCAGAATTCGACTCGAAATTACTTATCCAAATCAAATGTTTGTCAAGGTCTCTATTTTGCATAGAACCCAAATTATAAAAATGGTTTTGCATGCAGAAAATTTGAAAATACTTGCCAATCGCTGGTATATCCAAATTTGAGTAAAATACCTCCAGAACCTTACTTTCTGCAAACACTGTATTAAATGTAACCTTGGAACAAATTGACCCTAAATCACTTTCACAGGGATTTCACAGAAACAGAAGGTTTAAACACGTTTAGTCCAGTAATTAATAGCAAACAGACCGCAGCTACTTATTGTTTAAATAAAATACACCACAAACAGTCCAGATATAATTCTCGAAATACTTTGTTCGTTTTAGTAACCGATATATCCAGTAACTGAATATCGAAAATCGAAGAACTAGCGTCAAATAATTATCGTGCAAATAATTTTCGTCTGTTTACATTGTAGTATTGTTTAGATTGTAGTCTGGGCAGTTTTATTACATTATGAATATGAACAAAAACGAGGTTCGTAGACGTTCTACGTTCGTAGACCAAATAAATAAAAAGAAATACCAGGCAGATAAATATAGAAACTTGGAAGGATGTCTCTAGAAAAAATCGCAGAGATTTGGGTTTGACATACACGATAAGCAAGACAAAAATATTAGTTCCTCCGAAGACAGCTCCTACCGATGTAAGTAAAAATATTGAGAGAAAAAAATAATGCAAATGAAAGTTTTATTTTAATAAAATGAAAATAATATTAAAAATATAACTTTGTTTTTTTTTTTTTCGTTAAAAAACGAAATGATTCAAACTATACAACGAAAAACTCAAACTTGGTGTTCGTATTCCTATAAATCAGAGAGGCAAGCATCATAATAGGCCAAAGACGATTCTATACGAGAGTAGGAACTTGGTTATGAAACATATCATTAAATTTCTAAGGCAAGAGTCGCGCTATTATCGAGGTAAAACACAGAAAGAATGCTAGAGTCCTGATCTAAATTTGTCAAAAATGTATCGATGTTTCCAAACTGAAAATCCTAATGTTGCTGTGAGTAAAACGTTTTATGATACAGTTTTCAAGCAAATGAATTTGCGTTTTGGCGCTTCTATAGATCAGATACGTGTAAAATATGCGATGAATTCTATATACTGAGTTCTGCAAAATCAGAGGATGATAGGAAGAAAATACAGCTGGAAAGTGATATGAAACTAGAGCCTCTTTGGGATATCAAGAACTTAAATCGGACATAGTTTAATTTTATATCACATGTTATATTAATACATACATGTAATAGTTTCTATTAATAAAATTATTTCAAAAACGATTTTTTACTTTTATTTGTGGAATATCGGTCTATGTTACATTTCCTCTCACAAAATTTCAAGAAATAAGCAACATGTTCAAACGCCCCTTTTCTCGAAAATGTCAACTTGTAACATAGACCGTTATTCGTCCGAACGCTTCTTTTGTTACAAAGGTATTTAATCACCTTCGGCCGCCAAAGGAACGGTTTACATGCATATTTTGATATAAAAATAGTGCTGTCCCAAAGAATCAAATATACAATTTTTGTAGAAAGAAGAAATATTAATTTAATCATGCCGATGATGGCATAAGTGTTAATGATGGTGTAAGAATTTTTGGGATACCATTTTTAAACAAGAATCGATATAAAATTTTATATGTATATGCAGATAAGAGTAAAGAAAAAAGGGCGAAAAAACTAGATGTTAGATACAAATTTTGTGATAGGTATGTACGGAAAAGTAACACTAGGAATGGAGTTTATAATAATTATTATTGCCGATAGAGAAATAAAATAGAACGTAGTACGAGTGATAAAATAATGTCAGTGATTTATGAAAATATTTCTATGATCAATTAGGAGACATATTTATGTAGAGATATTCCATCTGAGGAAACAATATCGCTCACTTTGGAGCCAGAATTTCTCGGAACAACGACAACACTGCATCTGTTCGCCAACATTCGTACCACCTTCACAATGCAGTTGAATGTACTCTGTGTGCTGTGTGTTGCAGTCACTGCAGTCAGTGAATTTTTTAGCTTTATCACAGAGGAGCGGCTAAATGTAGCATACGAATCCAACGTTGCCAAGTTGGTTACAAAAAGAATAGCGCGAATTTTAAAATTTAGGATTGAAGTTTCTGATATTAGTGTTAAACCAATAAACTTACTCGCATATTTAGCGAATAAGTTGCTTATAATTAAGATATTTTTAATCGTCTGATGCTAATTATTTGTTAATATAGGAGACAACATTCACACTGTAAGTACTTACATATTTTTTTAAGAAATAAATGAGAAGTTAAAACTGATTATTTTAATTAAATGTTGAAATTTTGAATGTTGTTTGTAAAGATAAAATATTATAATAAGGAACAATTTGTGTTTCGCGTTCTAAATATGACAAAAACAGTGAATTATTTTAGTAAGTTATCAATCACTCTGTATTAGGAATTAAAAGAAAACAATGGTCAAAAATAAGTTTATTTATATCTACATACAGTATACCACAAAATATATCGATCGTGAAATTGCAAAAGTTCGTGTTAATTTAATATATTTCAAAAAAAAAGAAAGATTTGTATTTCACTATTTTTAAAATATTCGACCTAAAGTAGGTATAACGTCGATGTAAACTTAAAAATAATTATGATCATTTTCAGTACTTCGTGAAATAAATTGAGATTGTCCAAGTATACATTCTTTTATATTTACAATTTCTTTTACAGTGGGTTTGCTTATATGTTTAGAATTCATAACTTGTTTCTTTTTTTTCGTATAATAAAATGTTAGCTGCTTTTTAATTTTTTTATTATGAGGCTCTACATTAATTGTTGTAGGTGAAAACTTTTTGATTGTATTTAGGTTACATTCAACCATAGTATTTTCATTTTTTAATGTTTTTACAACATGTTTTAAATTGTCTGCATTTTCAATTAATTCTATATTGTGTTGTAGTTTAGAAACTTCTATTGTAGCATGTTTTCTCAACTGTTGAATATTGTCAGTAATATTATCATTATTTTGTGACAGCGTTTTTAAATGGTCTACAATTTCTACACTATCATCATTGTAAATAATACCTAAATTTATATTTCGTTCAAGCGACTTCTGTCTTAAAGTTGAAGCAACACTATGTATGTGTTTACATATTGTATGTTTTATAGAAAAATCTATACAATTACAACTAAACGAATGAATACATACATGACATTCAGAGCATGTTAGGTGACAGCATGGTTCTCCATTTTTTGCCACTTCATAACTTTTTATACTGGAAGTAGTACTGCCTAATTCTGATACATACCACATAATACTACTATTTATATTTTCAATTATTTTAATTTGATTAATTTCTTTTATTGCAGTTCTATGTCTCTTGTTTATAAGCTGTATATGTGATGAATTTTTTCCTTTTACCTTTTTTAAGATTCGCTCAACAACTTTATCTCTAATGAATTTATTAAGTGCATCAAGTCCTTTGTCTAACCTTTTTACCTTTTTACCATTTAAATACACATATTTTATAATTTTATGCATGCTCTCTAATCTCATGTTTGTATTAATTCCTGCATTTTGACGGTATCAATAAGCCCATAGTTGAAAATTTAACTATGGGCTTATTAACTATTGAAAATTTAAACTAAACCACGAGGACAAATGTATTCTGCGTTGGAAACACTTTGAAAGTTTTTTAACCAAATCTGAAAGTCTAGAAAAAAATAATGTAAGTACCTAATGATATTTAGAAAGTAAATGGATTCATACTGACCTTCAATTGTAGAGAATTCGTACATCTCTCGTTCCATTTTAAAATTATGACAATCCTCTAGGTGCCCTACTAATTCTAGTCGTAGCCTAAAAGAAATATTGCATCTCTCTAAACACTTAAACGATGTCATATTTTTATCATAAGATATTATTTGTGCATTTAAGCCATGAATTTCCTTTAAATGTCTATTCAGATTACTCTGGCTTGAATAAACTTTTGAACATTCTTTGCACATTACAACCATAATTATCTTCAACCGAAAAAAAAAAATCAAAAAAATAAAGAATTGATGAATTGATATACTTTGTAATCGAAAATCGAAAGCGCGGTAAGATCTTTTCTATACTATATCTATGGTTATGCTATTCTCTGTGACTAGCCAACTTGGCAACGTTGGATTCGTATGCTACATTTAGCCGCTCCTTTATCACAGAGGCGGGATTACGAACATTCGATACGAATCGTATCCGCCATGTTTTTCCGAAGGGGTGATTACGAACAACTTTCGTCACGTTTTCGTATCGACTCAACTGGAAGAATCCATACGATACCTACAGAGCTATCGAATCGCCAATTCCATGTTAGTGTCTCTTTTTAAATATACTCTCTGTCTCTCTCATTCTTCTAAAATTCGAATATATTTGTTCTGTTCTGAGTTAGACAGCGACATAATAAAAATTCGTTAAAATAAAAATTTTCTTGGGTTTACCATTAACGTTTATCTTCTGTACTTTTCTTGTACTTCAATCATTATCATGTCTTTTAAATTAACAGAGGGTCATTGGAACGTCCTTTTAGAGTTTATGAAGCAGCATAAAGAATTTGCAAAAGGACAGTTATCTGGCCCCACTGGAAGAATAATTCAAAGAAAACTTTGGGAAGAGCTTAGAGAGAGTTAAGGGAGCTTAACAAAAGCATGTCATCAATTGCCAATTCATTAGCAGAACTAGTGGCAAAAAAGTGAAAGTGTATTTTTAATTTTTTGTGTTTAATTTCTGTTTTTTTAATGTATTTTATTTTTGTGCTTAGTTTTATCCTTATATATATATATATATATATATATATATATATATATATATATATATATATATATATATATATATATAATAAAGGTAAATGATATCGGCATAGCTCGCAACAAAGGAAAAAAAATATAATAAAATATGTGTATGAGATGGAAGGCAACCATGTATACGTATTTCTGAATATTGGTCGTCTTCAGTACAGTGCAGCTATATATATTCCTTTCCTTTCCTTTATATATATATATATATATATATATATATATATATATATATATATATATATATATATATATATATATATATTGTTATGATATGTAAAATCGAGAAAAATATTGGGTTGATTAAAATATTTCAAAGTTCAAAAACATTAAAATAATTCAGATAAGTAGGATAATAAACAACAAACATTTCGAAGAAGGAAAGTTATTAAATTCTTGGATTACCTGTACTAAACAAAATGTAAGCTATACATAAATTATTTCTTTGTTATACTTGAGTGACCCGCATAATTTTAAGTAAAATCCAAAGACAATTGAACAGGGTTTTCCAAATACATTAAATGCAGTGATTAAAGACAATAGAAGGGATTTTAGAAAGAGGTTTTTGTTAGTTTTTAAGAATTATAGAAAAATATTATTTGTAAATAAGTTTTAGGAAATTTATAATTATAGGTAAAAATTTGTTTGTTATCGAAATAAAAAAATGGGGGAATTGTGACGAGTTTTGATTGGCGGAGATAATTTTGATTGTTCACGTACGTAGAACAAATTTTGAGAATCATTATATGAGATTTGTTTATTGAAAACTTTTGAGTGTGAATTATTTCATTATTTTTTATTTCAATATATAGTGTTAGATCATATGTTGTTTTTTATTATTCCGGTATTCTTTGGACCTTACCTTTCACATGTAATAGCATAGATATTGAAGCACGAATTTAACCCTGAGATAAAAGAATTAAAAATTGTGATAGAGTCATAATCATATCATTTAAATAATTTTAATTAATCAAAAAAATTAATTAGCTAATTATTGCTTGGCGCACCAAGACTTTAAATATCTCAATAACTGGCTTCCAAAACGTGGGGCTTGAAAATATCGCAGCTTTACATTTGAAGGAAGGGAAAGAGATCTGGAATAAGTACAGGTGATCCAGAGATAAAAACATATAACATTGAGGGAATTTGAATTTGAAAGTATTTTGACAATTTTTCCAGGGAATATAAATTTGATTTATTGATTGATCGTAGTTAGTGGATATTTACTGCTATTGAATTATTTGATTTTATTTTCTTTACCAATCGTACATTTGATATTTATTTTGAATTATTTGAATTTTACTGATTGCATATTTGATATTTGTCGTGAAAATTTAATACATTTGGGGAGAAATATTGTCGTGTTCTGAAACATATAGAGTGTTGTAAAATTTCATATTTGGCGGGGACAAAAACAGTAACGAAAAGAAACAACATGTCGACCACAAGGAGTCAAAGCAAAATGCAAGAAAGGAAGGAGGATAACAGAGAAGAGGAAACAATTGTTGAAGAAGGATCGGATAATGAAGGAAATGTTACAATAGTTGAGGAGAAAAAAGAATTATCAGGAATAGAGAAATTATTAGCAATGATGCAAATACAGACACAAACAATGAATGAAACATCAAAGAAAATGGATAGAAATCAACAAGAAACAAAACCAACAATGGAAGAAAACCAACGGGAAACAAGACAAGCAATAGAACTAAATAACAGGAATATAGAGCAGCGTTTGGAAAACTATGAACAAGAAATTAAAGGATGTGTTGAGGGGATAAAGAAAGAACTGATACAACAGATAGAAGAAATAACCATAAAGAATGCAAAACAAGAAACAGAGATAAAAGATATCCAAAATACGATGAAGGAAATAAAGATTGTCCAGAAAAAGGAATTAGAACAGTTAGAAGAAAAATTTGAAATGGCGCTACAAGAAGACAGGAAGGAAATAGAAAGAAGATTAAAGCAAAATGAAAAACAAATGGCAGAAATTGAACTAAGAGGGGTAGAGAGAAAAGAAGTTATCATCCATGGAACAAGCGAGTCGAAAATACAATTTGGCGGGGATATTCGGAAAACACACCCAGTACCGTTTGTTAAAAATTTGAAAACCAAATTACAACATATTAGATATTTTGACGATTGCAAAGAAACAATTAGAAACCATTTGAAAGAAGGAGCAGCGTTATGGTATGAAAGCAAGGAAGATGAGTTTGAAAATTGGACAGATTTTGAAAATAAATTTCTCAACTATTTCTGGGGGAAAAATAAACAGAGAGAAATCAACCAAGAGCTACAGAATGGAAAATATCACGAAAAAATGGGAATATCTGAAGAAAGATATGCTTTGCAGATATATAACAATTCAAAATATCTAGAATACAAATATTCTACCGAACAGCTGGTAGAAATGATCAGCAGACATTTTGAGGAAACGTTGGAAGATCACGTGATTTTGAGAAACTATCAAGATATTGATAGTTTGTGCCAATTCCTTCAATTAAAAGAAGCGAAAAGAAAAGAAATGAGAAATAGAAGACAACATGACCAATATAATGAACCGCAAAGAAGGTATTCATCAAATTATGACCAGAGAAACCGACATCCCAGATCAATAAACGAATATAGGCCGAGAAATTACAATAATTACAATAGACAACAAAATTACGATAACAGGAATGACACACAACATAGAACATATGAAAATCACAACAGGAATAGAGATGCACAAAATCCTCCGAATAGGAATACTAACGAACAAATGGACGATAGAAATAACCAGAGCTTCCAACAACAAAATAGAAGGGAGATGAATCATGTAGCAATAGGAAACGAAAGACAAATTTCTAATTCTAATCTAATATTTTTAGATGCATTTATAAAACATAAAGCGATTAAAATTGTGATTGATTCTGGCTCGGAGATATCGCTAATCAATAAAAAACTAGTAAAAGAATTAAATTTGGACAGATTTGTGTATAAGATTCCTAGGGTTGATTTAGTGGGTGCAAACAATAAAAATTTGACGACAGTAAACGAAGGTTTGGGAGTACAGATAAGAGTGGGAAACAAATTCCATATTATGAAATGTGTGGTGATTGAAGATTTAAATCATGATATGATAGCCGGAATTGATGAATTGAGAAAAAAAGATATCACCATAAATTTTTCGGAAAATAAACTGGAAATCAGAGCAGAACCAGACAACACAGGAGAAGAAAAGCAAACAGATAGGAAAACAAATTTTGGAAGGATCAATGCACAGGAAAAACGCAAAGAAATCGATATGACTGTAGAGGATAAACCGAAAGTACAAGAACAAGATCTAACAGAAGAGAAAAAGAGAAGGAAGAAAAAGAAAAAGAGTTCGAAAAGAAAGCAGGAAAATAAGATGGAGACCAGAGAAAAACAGGAAATAGAAGGTACAGAAGAATTGTTGGCAACCGACGATAAAACAGAATGGAAGCAGGAAGAAAAAAAAGGTATCATCAGAGAAATGAAAGGAATAGAAACATGGTGCTCGGAATACCAAAGGGAATTAGAGGATAAAAAGAAAACAGAAGAAAAAATGGCACTGATGGACGAGAATCCAGAATTTTGTGAAGAAGTATTATGGACAGTGAACACATGTGAACAAAAGGAGGATGAAAGAAAAATAAATTGTGGAGAAAACATGGGAAAGAAAATAGAGAAGATTTTAGGAAACCATGGAGATTTTGTTAATGAAGTAAACCGAGTGGCTAAAAATTATGAACTTTCTTTTAAGAGAAGATACTTGGAAAAATTTAAAACGAAAATATATCCAATCCCGTATAAAGACAGGCAATATACGGGGTATTTTAACATTCACGACATTTATCAGTATCATAAGTAGATTTTAATAACATGGTGAAATAATTTGATCCTAGAAAACTTTTGTCATTTTTAAAATTTAACAAAGAGTTTTCGGCAGATCAAATGGCGGGGATTTGTTATGATATGTAAAATCGAGAAAAATATTGGGTTGATTAAAATATTTCAAAGTTCAAAAACATTAAAATAATTCAGATAAGTAGGATAATAAACAACAAACATTTCGAAGAAGGAAAGTTATTAAATTCTTGGATTACCTGTACTAAACAAAATGTAAGCTATACATAAATTATTTCTTTGTTATACTTGAGTGACCCGCATAATTTTAAGTAAAATCCAAAGACAATTGAACAGGGTTTTCCAAATACATTAAATGCAGTGATTAAAGACAATAGAAGGGATTTTAGAAAGAGGTTTTTGTTAGTTTTTAAGAATTATAGAAAAATATTATTTGTAAATAAGTTTTAGGAAATTTATAATTATAGGTAAAAATTTGTTTGTTATCGAAATAAAAAAATGGGGGAATTGTGACGAGTTTTGATTGGCGGAGATTGAAAAGGTGGGATAGGTATGTAGGAGTGAGAGTTTGGCTAGATTGAGGAGAGAAAAAAGATAATCAGTTGGTTTTCCAAGTCTGTAAGACGAACAGTGATTGTTCTCTGACGGTTCCCGAGATGTAGCAAGCAGTAGTGTTGAATGTTAGTGAGTTTTTGTGGAGTTAGTGTATCTGACAGAAGCTGAAGCAGCAAAATATTGTAAGTCATATTTTTCTACTTATATTCCAAGAGTCACTGTTCAGGCCAACGAGAGATTCAGTTTATCGTAAAGAGAAGATATTCCAAGAGTCATTTTTCACTCGGGCCAACGAGAGATTCAGTTTATCGAGAGGAGAAAGGCTATCATAATTTGAATGATTTGTGCTTTTGAAGGAGATCATTAAGGACGATATACTTGCAACAATCTGTTGTACGCTTGCTGATTACATAGGGAGCGGTTGAGAGGAGATAATATAGTCTACAAGGAACAAGGATTTGGACCACTCATCATCAGAGAGAGATATTTTTGTTTTCTGCAGTTTTTTCTTTTATTGATAACACAATTTTTACACTTAATTTAGAAAGGATATAAATATTTTGATTAGGAGAGTTAGAATAGTTTGGGATTTTGAGATTTCAATTAATATTGTTTGTACCATTAATTTTGATTGTTCACGTACGTAGAACAAATTTTGAGAATCATTATATGAGATTTGTTTATTGAAAACTTTTGAGTGTGAATTATTTCATTATTTTTTATTTCAATATATAGTGTTAGATCATATGTTGTTTTTTATTATTCCGGTATTCTTTGGACCTTACCTTTCACATGTAATAGCATAGATATTGAAGCACGAATTTAACCCTGAGATAAAAGAATTAAAAATTGTGATAGAGTCATAATCATATCATTTAAATAATTTTAATTAATCAAAAAAATTAATTAGCTAATTATTGCTTGGCGCACCAAGACTTTACATATCACAATAATATATATATATATATATATATATATATATATATATATATATATATATATATATGTATATATATATATATATATATATATATATATATATATATATATATAATACTGAGTTCTCGGGAAGAACCGCGTTGAGAATTTAAAACTCGACGTTTCGGCACCCATTTTGGAGCCATTATCAAGAGTGATACGGTTCGGTTCGAGTTCGGGGTCTCAATCTGCCTACTCCCCTCACTCGAGACGTACCAGTATCGTGTTCTATATTGCAAGAACTGTCTCTCGGCACTGAGGTCTCAATCTGCCTACTCCTCAGTGTCGAGTGACAACCGGTCTTACCCTGTGTGGCTGCTTTTATACTCGCTGTATGCGCGGGAACGGTGACGTGGTCTGAACTGACGTGGCCTGAGCGGTGTGGGCGGGAGGTCGCTGAAGCAGGGGTCGCCATGTTGCCGGCAATCGTTTCGCGTCATCGCGCGTGTTCAAGCTGTTAGGCTGTTTTTCGATTTCGATAGCTTCACGAATGATTCTCGCTTTTAATGAGCGGATGGGAGCGATGGTTTTTGCTTTTTCGAAATCTATTTTGTGGCCTGTCTGAATATGATGTTGGGCTAGGGCATTTATTCATGAAATCCATTTTCATTTGGTTTCTCATAACAGGATCATTCGGAAATTTAATATATTGGGGAACAACATTTTGCTCCAATAACTGTGTCACTTCATGGATTATGAAATGAATTTTGGATTGACTAAGTCCAAAATTCAATTCCTCACCCACACCTCTTTGGTAAGAGCCAGTTGCATAGAATCTTAATGCAAGTAAAACTTTTCTCTCTATATTAACGCCTCTTCTTGACCTAGGCGCCTGTATGTACGGCCGTAATTGTTCTCCTAAATTTCTCACAATGTTTTTATTGAGTCTAAATAATTCTACAAATCTGAATTCGGGTAAATCGAATGGTTCGCTTTCCGTTCTAATATATTGCCGATGCAAAATAAGCCTCCTATTTTCATTTCTCCTTCTTTGCCTTCTTTGTAAAATAAAGATTGGCAACATCTACAAAAACATACAATAATTATCAACATAATATAACGCTGTATTTATAGTAGAAAAATAAATACATACTTTGATTTCTTCAATTTAAAAATAATTGAAATCTGTTACTATTTTACATAAACGTTGTGTTATATAAATATATATAATTAACGTTATAAAATACGATGATTACCGATCATTTTCTGACATTCCAGTCGAACCGAGTTCGTAATCACTTTTTGGCTTCGATACGTATTCGTATCGAGTTTGCCTTCGTTTCGTTTTGTGACTTCGTATCGGAATTTCATAATCCCGATGCAGACTACATGCGCTCATCTGCACCTCACCTGAGTAAATGTGCAGCGTTTTATCGAATCTATGTGTGCGTTTATAATTATTAGATTTCTCAGTTATTTTTCTACAGAAAGTTTTTTGGTGAGTAAAGATAATCAAAGAAATATTTAGTTATATTTTGCATTTATTTTGGAGTAATGGCATATTCGTTTTTGAAAGAAGTGCTTCTGACATCGCTTTTGTTGATTGCTTTTCTTATTTTGACTTTACAATCAACTGTCAATCTCTGTCCCAAATAAAAAATAAATACAAAAATTTTCATTATTAACGGCTACGTTAAAGAGTGTTGCTTTGCATATTTTTATTGTTATTCGGTAAAATGCCGAGTTGCCAACATGACAAAGTTTACTTCCATACAAGATGTTTTTATATTTTACATGAAAATTTTAAAGATTCGATACTTGATCATTTGGTCAGAAATGAAATAGGTATAATAGCTAATTGTTTATCAAATTTTCACTATTTAAGTATTTAAATTTACTATTGCCATCGATGGCAGTTGATCAAAATAGAGAAGACCGCTATTTTTAGGTAGTTATTTGCAAAATCGTTGAAATAAAAAAACAACCTGAAGAAATAAGTGACAATCCTAGTATAAACTGGGAAGTATTAATCCATACCTACGATAGTGATTACTGGCCTATAAAAATAAGAAATAATAATTCCACAAGAACAATTATAAATTTTTCAGAAAAATGGAAAACTAAAGATGCAAATTGGATAGCTTACCAATTATTTGAAAATCTTACACGCCCACCTGATGCGCACTAAATTTATCGGAAATATACCAGTCAAAGTCAACAATCCAACGTGTAAAGTTCGGTCGCTACAGTCTGCGGCAGAGTTTTATTAAAGAACAGTGAGTCCCAGTGACGTAAAATGGAATTTAAATAAAAATTAAATCGAAAAGTTTTGTCCGGTCAAAGCCGAGAAATTATAGCAAATGTTATGCATTTTATGCAACAAGAAGCAAGGTACAACGTACCTCTAATAGACTTAAAACAAGTGCAAAACGTGTTGTAGGAGCAACAGGTGTAAGTTTATCCGCCATACAAGCCATTTCGAAGGAAATGAAGTGCATCGAAGATGGTACTGCATCAACATTTAGTACTCCAAATAAAAAAAGAAATAAGTCGGCTTTAAAATCTAAGTAGGATGAGTACGATTTAAGGTGTATGAAATTGTCAGAATACTGGGTAATAGTGGTCATTCGGTATTACGGCTGCCTCCGTATCATCCAGATCTCAACCCCATAGAATTAGTATGGGCAGCTCTTAAGAAATACGTGGCCGATAAAAACGTTGACTTTAAGTTTAGTTCTGTGGATCGTTTTTGCGATGCATTTTTTCAAACATTTTCAAATGAAGAGTGGAAAAAACGGTGTGAACACGCTAAAAGTTTCGAAAAATTTTTTAGGGAAAAAGAACCTGTTTTAGATTTAGTTTTTGATGAAATAATGATTAATCTTGACGAAGGCAGTAGTAGTGATTTCAGTGATGATAATTCTGAGTCTGATAGTGATTTTTCAGGAGTTGAGCCTTTGTAAACATTTTACTCTTCTTAATTATTATTTCTTATTGCTCTATCTTCGCGAAATTTTAAAATTTTCTTTTCTGTCCATTTCTAAGGCTCTATACTCTTTATATATATATATATATATATATATATATATATATATATATATATATATATATATATATATATATATATATATATATATATATATACTTTCCTGTCCTATTTATGACTGCAACCTCAAAATAAAACTTTATTTTACATAACGTGTCAGTCAATAATACCTAACTACTTTATATATATATATATATATATATATATATACTTGACTTAAAATACTGCCTTGGGGAGTCCAAGGTTCGTAGTTCTAGGTGTAGTCGTTACTTGATTTATTTTTAAATGCATTTTCCTGTTTGTGTACAGCTAGTAGTTAATTATAAAGTTCTCTAATTATTGTTTAAGAAATCCAATTGAAATTAATTTGTTCGTTAAAACATCTAGGTTAACATTTTCAAATACCCCTGTAATATCCTCGAAACCTGCCGTAGTCATGAGGCTACTATTAAATCCAGCTAAAGTATCTGTTTTTACTGCAGTATTTTTATAATTATTGCTTTATAGTAAATTTGTAACTAACATTGCAATTGTTTGGCTTTGAAATCTATCATTAAAACAATAATAGGATTAGTCATATTTTCACATTATTTATTAAAATTTATTCGTTATAATTACCTTCTTTTATGTTTACTTTTTTTTATTTTGTAATAAAATTATTTACTTCATTTATAGTTTTATTTCATTATTATTGTTTACTTATTTAGTGTAAACACATGTAAAATGTAAACCATAAAGGAAAAAAGCTAATGAATAAAAAATAAATGTTTGACGTGTTTTTTAAATAATACCTACCTTCCTGTATAACATGATTACGATTAAAAAGATATTAATGGATTACGTCAAATTCAACAAAATATTTCTTGCTAATGACTCCATACTAGGTATTTGTATAATTTTTTGTATTATATCCAAATGTTTCTTAGTATTTAAATTTTAACATTTAAAAACCCATTAAATTCATTACCTTGTTCCTAATGATACCTACCTACCGACTCGAGATGTTATAGTAAATTAAAATAAAATAATTTTTGAGGAAGACTATACCTTATTACCAAACGAGCGTTTACGTCTTTCCTGTTTTACTCTCCGAATGCGCGCTCTCTCGGATCTCTGCACCGAGGGCTAAGATTCTGAAACCTTTTCCTAATTTTGCCAAATAATACCTATCTAATTTTGTAACAATAGGAGATAATATTAATGTTGTTACAGACAAATTTACCTCACTGTTAACAGAGGTAGCCACAAATATTATAGGCAAAATAGCAAAATCAAAACGTAAACATTCAGTACCGTGGTGGAGCAAACAAGGTGAAGAGGCACTTAAACAAAGTAAGCATGCCTTCAATGTATTAAAAAAACATCATACACCGGAAAACATAACAGCTTTTAAAAAATATAGAGCCCACGCAAGGTACGTAATTAAGAAAAGTAAACGTGAATCATGGCAAAATTATGTTTCCACAATAACCGAAAATACTCTTGCATCAGAGATCTGGAATAAAATCGGTAGTATTGAAGGCATTTCATACAGCAACAAAATTAACTCCCTTGACATTGAGGAAAACTTAATTACAAACAACAGTCAACTAGCCAACCCTTTAGCGAACTCATTTCAGACATATTCAAGTGATTCCGTACATGACCCATTATTTATCGAAAACAAAAAGAAAATAGAAAAAGAGGTCAAAATTACAGATTTCATCAGTCCGCTAAATGTTGCAATAAGTATGCAAGAACTAAACGAAGCACTGCAAGGACTTAAAAACTCTAGCCCTGGACCAGATGAAATTCCAAATTGTTTTTTAGTTAATCTTCCTTTAGCTGCTAAGCATCTACTCTTAGATATATTCAATTTTTTATTTTCGACTAAAGAATTTCCTAAATCCTGGAGTACCGCTACAACAATTCCTCTTTTGAAACCTAACAAAAACAAATCAAACCCGGAATCTTATAGACCAATATCCTTAACATCTTCCTTATGTAAATTACTAGAAAAATTTTTAAATAGGCGGTTACAATTCTTTTTAGAATCAAAAAATCTAATAGTTAATCAGCAAAGCGGCTTTAGAAAAAATAGAAGCACAACTGACAAATTTGTGTCGCTAGAATCGGCAATTAATGAGGCATTTGCAACTAATCGACAAGTTATAGCTACCTTCTTTGATATAATTAAAGCTTATGATACTATATGGAAATGTGACGTTATTGTTAAATTACAGCATTGGGGCATAGATGGAAATTTTCTAGCATTCGCCAAAAATCAAATCAGGAACTTTCAGAATACACAAGAAAATGGCATACCCCAAGGATCTACACTAAGCGGAACACTCTTTTTAATTACAATTAACGATATCGAAAACAGTATCCGAAACCCTGTTAAAGCAATCCTATATGCAGATGACCTCGTAATCTATATTTCTCATAAGAATCTTAATATGGCATCAAACATTACTCAACTTTTTATTAATTTCCTACAAGAATGTTCTAAAACAACAGGACTGAAATTTTCTAAGGTTAAAACCAAAGTAATGTGCTTTTCTCGAAAACATCAAATTGTTGCAAATCTTCCAAAATTAACACTGTATAATCAAGTTTTAGAAAACGTTGAGGAAATTAGATTTCTAAGTATGATTTTTGATTCAAAACTTACTTGGAACAAACACATCGAATTATTTAAAAAATTATGTTTACAGAACATGGATATTCTTAAAGTACTAGCAAATCATAACTGGGGCACAGACACAACACAGCTACTTTTACAAATCATTTTACATTTACAAATCCTTAATCCGCAGTAAAATAGATTATGGATCAATTGTATATAATTCCGCTAAGGACTCAACAATAAAAAAATTAGATATTGTACAAAATACCGCACTAAGACTAGCTCTAGGAGCCTACAGTCCTACAGAACCAGTCCAGTTGAAAATCTTTATGTCGAAGCAAATGAATCTCTACTTTCTATTAGAAGATGACGTCTCAGTTTACAATATGCAAGTAAGCTATCAACTAATCCAAACAACCCGGCTACCCCTATGCTTTCTCCACACATTACCATTTTAATTACAATCAAAATCCTAATCTTCGGCCATCATTTAGCAAAAGAATTAGCAACCTCACATTTTCGGGTATTATGCATACCAATATTGATTATATTATTGTTTATTGTATTGTAACTAGGCAAAATTAAAACTATGGTGGACTGTAAAACACTGGCTTTAATGCTGTTTAAAACAAAAACATTGCCTTTTGTAAAATGAAAACTTATACGAATTTATTGTCTTTTTACCGAAACTGCCTCACTGTTTTTCTGCTTGATGTCTAGTAGTCTCTCTTCCCCCTTGTCGTCTCTTCGGTGCGCGCACTCCTGGGTGAAGACACGCACACTGTTGCCGGTTGTAATAAAAAGTCCAATATAATTGTTTGCGGCGCAAACATGCCCCCGGCCTTGAAAGCAAAGGGCCTTAGCTTTCAATTGGTAATGGACAAATTTTCGTAAAGCTCCGCTTAACGATTCCATCTTGGGTCTTGATTGATGCTACTCTTGCGACGTTATCAGAGCCTTTGAAAATATGAACGATGCGACCTAGACGCCATTGAGTAGGTAGAGTATTGTCCGACTTGAGTAAAACAAGAGAACCCTCAGATAGGCTGCCATGGTTGGTTTTCCACTTGGTTCTGTATTGAAGTTCGGCTATGTATTCGAGACTCCAACGTCGCCAAAAATGCTGACACAATAACTGGATGTGCTGATATCTGGTAAGACGGTTTACCCTTTCTTCAGTAATGTTGCGGTCTGGACATGCAACCAATGGTCGACCAATTAAAAAATGAGCAGGAGATAATGGAGTATAGTCGGATGGATCGGATGATAGCGGACAGAGCGGACGGGAATTTAATATAGCCTCAATTTGATTTAACATAGTATTGAATTCCTCAAATGTAAAATGAGTGTTTTGAAGAACTCTCTTTAAATGGTGCTTACAACTCTTAACACCCGCTTCCCAGATTCCGCCCATATGTGGTGAATACGGTGGGTTGAAATGCCATGAAATAGCTTCTTGAGTATATGCTTTCTGCAAGGTTAGTTCGTTATTAGAAAGAAAAGTACCTAACTCTTTAAATGCCCCAACAAAATTAGTTCCGTTGTCGGAAAATATCTTTATAGGCTTGCCCCTCCGTGCAACAAATCTACGAAGAGCAAGTAAAAATTCGTTTGCTGAAAGACTTGAAACAAGTTCCATATGCACCGCCTTTGTAGTGAAGCAGATAAACAAGCTGATGTAACCTTTAATTATAGAACCACCACGCCCCTTGTGCGTTTTGATATTGAAAGGTCCAGCATAATCTACTCCGGTATAGCTAAAAGGACTAGACAAATTGAGGCGCTCCTTAGGTAAGTTACCCATCATAGGTTGCATGGTCTTTGGATTAAATCGAAAACAAGTGAGGCACGATTTAACTGTTGACCTAGCGAGTCTTCTGCCCCCGATGGGCCAGAATTGTTCTCGGATAGTGGCTAACAAACCCTGAGGACCAAGATGCATTAATCTATAGTGCTCAAATTGAAAAAGAAGCTGACAAAACTTGTGCTTTGAGTCTAAAACGATAGGATGAATTTTATTAAATTCATAGGAAGAATTGATCAGACGACCGCCTACCCGCAGAAGTCCTTTATCGTCCAAAAATGGGTTTAGGCTAGCTAGTTTGCCCTTAATTATTGATTTGTTATTGGTTAAGAGTTCAATTTCATTTGAGAAAGATTCCTTTTGTGACATTCGAATTAATGAATGAAAAGCTTGATCTAATTCGTCAATGGAAATAGGAAATTTATTAAGAGATCTTTTCTCCTTATCTGAGCGCAGAGAATTTGATTTGAAACGAAAACACACAGCAACCACTCTTTTTAAATGACTAAGACGAGAAAAGCGCTCAAATGGAAATAACTTTGAGGCAGTAGCCAAATGAGTGAAATTCTGTTGCTTTAATTCTGGTAGGTCTAAAATATAGTCGAACTTTGAGGTGGGCCAAGAGGATTCATTCAACTGAAGCCATGGAGGACCTGACCACCATATCTCGTGATTCAAAATATGGCTGGGAAATAGACCTCTGGACAAGATGTCACATGGATTGTCACGTGATGATACGTGTCGCCATTTGCAATTGGAAGTGAGAGATTGAATTTCGGATACTCGATTACTGACGAATGTGTTCAGTAAATTTGGACTGGTGCGAATCCAGGATAGTACTATAGTAGAATCCGACCATAAAATGGTTTCGTTTATTGTTATTCTCAAAGATTGCTTCACTTTATTGAATAAACGTGCTAACAAAAGTGCTCCGCAAAGCTCTAACCTAGGGATACTAATTGTTTTTATTGGAGCTACCTTTGACTTGGAGCAAAGTAAATGAATGTGGACCTGATTGTCATGATCTAGACTACGCAAATAAATGCACGCCCCATATGCAATACTAGAGCTATCGGCAAATCCATGAATTTCAATGTATTTGTAATTCTTGCATATGGCATGCCTAGGAAGATTGACTTGACTAAGCTGGGCTATTTCAGATTGGAATTTAATCCAACGTTCTGCTAAATCGTTTGGAATGGGTGCATCCCAAGAAATCTTCTCGAGCCAAAGTTTTTGCATTATAGTTTTGGCTAACACTGTGCATGGACCTAAAAGTCCTAATGGATCAAAAATCTTAGATATTGAAGAAAGAACAGATCGCTTCGTAGGAATTTTATTGATGGGTAGTGTTTCCACCTCAAAATGTAGTAAATCCGCATTACATGACCATGTTAGTCCAAGCGTTTTTGCCTTTTCTTCTGGATCAAACTTCAAAATACATGCATCGTTTGAATGCTGCAAGCCATCTAATACTTTATTGTCATTAGAATACCATTTTCGTAGATTAAAACAACCTGCCTTTAAAATGTTTGAGACGGTTTGACAAATATGTTGGGTTTCTTCAATAGTGTCTGCTCCAGTAAGCATATCGTCAACGTAGAAATCGCGCAGAATAATTTCCGCTATCTCGGGAAAAGTTTTTTCATTGTCTGTGGCGAGTTGGATGAGACATCTTATTGCTAAGTAAGACGCACATGCTTGTCCGTATGTAACGGTGTTTAGAACAAATGTTTTTATTGGTTCGAAAGGATCGTTCCTCCATAATATTCTTTGTAAGTTTTTGCACTCATCGTCAACAGTAATCATGCGATACATTTTCTCGATGTCCGCTGTTACGACATATCGGTGCTGACGAAATCTAATTAGTATTGAAAATATATCATCCTGTAAGGTAGGCCCGACGCATTGAATATGGTTCAAAGACAACCCTGATGTGGTCGGTGCTGAACAGTCAAATACTACTCGTAGTTTGGTAGTCAAACTTTGTTCACGAAGCACTCCATGATGTGGCATATAGTATACAGGATGAGGATAATCGTTTTCTTCTATCGCAGTCATGTGATTAAGCTCTTGGTATTCTTGCATGAACTGAACGTACAATTCACGGAATGATGGATTTCTTTTTAGTTTTCTTTCAAGGCTGTAGAATCTCTGTTCTGCTTGAACCTTGGATTCACCTAGTGATTCTGGTGACTGCTTTAATGGAAGACGCACAATGAATCGACCGTTCTCGTTACGACGTGTATTTTCCTTGAAGTGCTCTTCACAAAATTGCTCTTCAGTGGAGAGAATCTTCGTAGATTGGCATTCCTCCAATTCCCAAAATTTTGCTAATTGCATTTGCAAATCCAAATTAATGCTAGTGCTGAGGTGGCATCTGATATTGTTTAAACTAGAGAGGCCGACCTGACCCGATGCAACCCATCCTAGATGAGTCTCTTGGAAAACGTACTGGTTGATTTTGATTTGGTTGGGACATAATAGTTGCCAAAATAGATCTGCCCCAATTAAAATGTCAATAGGTCTAGATTCGAGAAACTTAGAATCTGCTAGGATAATATTGCTTGGGATATTCAAGGTTTCATTATCGACAAATGTTGCAGGTAGATTGCTAGTTATTTCCTTTAGAATAAAAAATGTAACATCAGCCTTAAAATAGTGATATTGTGATTCTATACATATATTGCACTTTCTGGAAGAACAAGAAGTCTGATTGCTGATGCCAGTGATAGAAAGATTGGTAGCTTGACCCTGAAAACCTAAGAGATTGAAGAAGCGCTCGGTTATGAATGATTTCTGAGAACCTGAATCTAGAAGCGCACGCGCAATGTGATATTTACCCCTCGAATCTGCTATTTTTACACAGGCAGTTGATAAAATTGTTTGCTGCACAGAGGGCAATGCAGTTATGGTAGTTAGAGAAGTGTTATTGTTTGCTATAGTTTCATTGTTTTCATGTTTATTACTAGATATTTCCTCATGAATAAGAGTATTGTGCCATTGCTTACATTTTCGGCAAGGTCCTAGTTTGCATTTAGAACGAATATGGCCTGTTCTTAAGCAGTTTAGACATAATTTGGCTTTATTGACAAAATTGCGCCTCTCAAAAATAGAAAGCCTAAGAAATTGCTCACAGGAATAAATTGAATGATCGCCCTTGCAGAAAACACAACCTTTGCTAGTACCGTTAAACTCGCTTGTAGAAGTAAAACTTCGAGCATACCCTTTAGACCGTTGCTTGGCATCGAATTTACCCGATTTCTCTTGTATTGAAGGCTGCTTTTCAATCTTACCCTCTATTTTTTCTAAATAGTCTGCACGATCCCTTAGAAATCGCTTTAAATCGCTCCACGTTTCGTCTTGCATCTCTTTAGTATGTTTTTCCCAATCACGTAAAATATTGTTGTCAAATTTAGATGTAATCATATGAATCAAGAGTAGATCCCAATTGTCAGTACTTTTATTTAAATTCTCTAATGCCTGCAAATGATTAGAAACTTCATCAACCAATGCTCGTATTTTGTGTGAAGTTTCTTTGCTTATTGTTTCTATATTAAAAAGTGCTTTTACGTGCTTGTGAATTAACATTTTAGCCCTATCGTATCTTTCGCATAGTGAGTTCCAAGCACTGTTGTAATAAGAAGCCCCGAATTTAATTTCTTTAATGACTTGTGCCGCGGAACCTTCTAATGAACCTTTAAGATAATAATATTTTTTCATATCGTCCAATTTTTTATTGCTGTGTATCATGGCTATGTAAGTATCGCGGAATTCGATCCAGTCCTCGTAGTTACCGCTAAATGTTTTTAGATGCATTGGAGGCAAAGAACTCAAATTTATATTGTCATTATCAGGAATATTGCTTGAATTTGAATTATCGTATTTGCTTATCAAGTGTTTGGCTAGTGCCACAGAATCGAAATAATTATTTTCGAAAGTGAACCTTTCGTTATCCTGAGTTTGTTGTAATTCTAGTTCTCCCTCAGCACTGATATCGATATCGCTTTGAATACTATCGAATTCCCCACATAATGGTTCTATCTTTTCTAGTCTTAATTTTAATTTTAAAATGTCCTGTTCTGAAATATTTGCCTCATTTGCCATATTGTTAACTATGCTAGTAAAGCTTGATAGTTTAGAATTTAGCGATGTGCGGCGCGAAATGAGTTTTTTCAGTTCTGCTTTCATGTTTAATCGAGTGCAAACACCACCAAAGATCGTTTAAATATAGTGTAATGTTAGCTAGATATGTTTGAAAAGAAAGAAAATAAAAAATATTTTAAGTTGAAAATTGATTCACCCTGTATATTGAATTTGCAGTAATTTTAACCTACTTAAAATAAATATCGTATTTGAGGTGACTGTAATATAGTTCAAACTTAAATTTATAGCTTTATTTTCAAAACAAATAAATTAAATTAATGAGGCTATAATAAAAAATGTTATTGTTTGGAATAGATAAAAAGGATCGCTCACCAATTTGCCGGTAAAAAGTGTTTGTCTTTCTTTTCTTGGCGTCGACACAACCGTAGAAACTTGAGTTTCAGCCTTTCTATAGTTCGTCAAGAAATGCTCCATCCGTGCTCGTTTGGACCAATAATGTTTATTGTATTGTAACTAGGCAAAATTAAAACTATGGTGGACTGTAAAACACTGGCTTTAATGCTGTTTAAAACAAAAACATTGCCTTTTGTAAAATGAAAACTTATACGAATTTATTGTCTTTTACCGAAACTGCCTCACTGTTTGCTGCTTGATGTCTAGTCTCGTCTCTCTTCCCCCTGGTCGTCTCTTCGGTGCGCGCACTGCTGGGTGAAGACACGCACACTGTTGCCGGTTGTAATAAAAAGTCTAATATAATTGTTTGCGGCGCAAACAATTATGCTCTCCCTTGGACTATACAAATTCCATATTGTAACACAGATCTGTCAACTTATACTAAGGACAATACCCCTTCATCTCTTTTTCTCCAATACTTCTACAATATTAAAAATAAATATTCATCATGTCAAGTAGTTTATACCGATGCATCAAAAACACCCGAATTGGAAACAGTAGGATCCGCCATTGTCACAGAGGATTCTGTGCTCAAGTTTTCACTACCTAAGGACTACTCAATTTATTCTGCTGAACTTTTTGCGATATCCAAGGCAGTACAACAAACTCTTAATCGACCTGAAGACATGACAGTAATATTCACAGATTCCTTAAGTGCAATCCAGGGAATTCAGAAAATATATCCGAATCATCCGATTTTAGAACAGATTAAAAAAGACCTTGTGACTCTACAAAATAATCATAAACAACTACATGTTATGTGGATACCATCTCATGTGGGGATACCAGGAAATGAGATAGCTGATCAAATGGCCAAAAAAGCTGGTAAAATGGAGAGATCCGATGATAGAACTTACCCAATTCCTCACTCAGATATGAAAAAATGCATCAATGAGTACACAAAAAACTTATGGTTACGAAGATGGCAACCAAATAATAGATTGCGACAAGCAAACCCAGATCTATCAGCGAAAACACCAAATTTAGTGAAGCTAAGGGACCAGGTTGTACTATATCGTATCCGAATAGGACATACCAGACTGACGCACGAACACCTACTAAGGAAGGAACCTCCTAGAATATGCTACGCCTGTGACACCAATATAACTGTAGGCCACATTGGTATAGACTATCCATTATATCAAATGGAAAGACTAGCTACTGGACTACCAAGTGATATAAAGTGCGCTTTAGACAGTGCGGATTGTGACAAAATCATTAGGTTTTTACAGAAAACGAAATTGTATAATCAAATATAAGTGATACTTCAAGAAAAATTCTAAATTATAATCAACTTTGTAAAAACTTTATAGTTTATATTTTATATGAATCATTATAATATATATTATAGTCTATATTGTACCACCGCTAATAACCTTCTATGGTTGATGCGGGTTATTCCCAATAAAAAAAATAAGTGACAATACTCGATGAACATAGTACTGATAAAAATGAGACGACCATTAGTCGTCTAATAAGTCGTCTAAGATAATAATCCTTAGAGTCCTGATTAATACGAATTTGTTTTAGATTTAGATGACGAGGCGGACCTGAATTCAATAGTGTCATCGAATAATACACGAATCGAAATAGTGCAATGAAAATGACATCGGTCAATTTGTTGGTTGAGGTTCGTTTTTATTAACCAAGCTGATAAAAGAATTACTCGAAAACTATGGGATTGCACATAAAACGTACGACTTCGTCAAATACTCCCAGAATCTTAAAAGAAAATTCAATAATTCCTGGTTGGAAATATACTCTCCATGGTTAGCAAACTCACGACAACAAAAAGAAAAATTCTGTAAATTCTGAGATACTATGTAGGTACACTCGACTTTGCGTTACGAAGCAGATGCGTGGACTTTCACAGGCGTCACACCACATCATGAGATGTGGTGCTATCGACTCATGCTAAGAGTCCCATTGATATACAGGGTGTCCCAGACTAAATTACCCACGCTATATCTCTTAAACGAATAGAGATTTTCGAATGGGACAAAAAATGATCTATTCTACTTGTAATACACTTTAATATGGCGTAGAAAAAATCATCCCCTAAATATTCATCCCTTAGTTACAACCCCTAACTTAAATTTTTTTAATAGTACCCTGTATATTTTTTTATAGTTTTGGATGTGGTCTTCTATCGTCTATTCAACAGATTTATTAAAAATAAAATCGGTTTGTAAATAATCAAGAAATCAATTTTTTTTAAATTTTGTTAATTAAGTGTCCCAGACTAATTTATCCAGGCTATATTTATTAACAAAATAGAGATTTTTTAAAGGGACAAAAACTGGTCTATTCCATTTGTAATACACTTTAATATGGCGAAGAAAACATCATCCCCTAAATACTCATTTCTTAGTTACAACCCCTAACTTAAATTTTTTAATGGCACCCTGTACATTTTTTATAGTTTTGGATGTGGTCTTCTATCGTCTATTCAATCGATTTTTGTAAAAATAAAATGGGTTTGTAAAGTATCAAGAAAATATCAGTTAATTTTTTATTTTTGTTAAATTAATCAAGATAGCCTTAAAAAAAGAATAGAAAAGAAATATTATGCTTTATTATCATTGAAAATTTTACTATTTTTACTACGTAGTATAACTTCTTACGTGCGTACGAAGTACACAGTCTTTTTATTTAAACATTATTTTTAATTTTTCAAAATTTGGTCTTTGTAGGAGCATACGTTATCTTCCAGTGTGCAAAAATTAACAAAATACAATATTTGAAAAACTTTTGCGGTTATTTTACGTCTTGGATATTATTGATATTACCCTTAATTCAGGTTGCCATGATTTGATCTGTCAAATCAACAATTATTATTTTTGACGTTTGGTATTAGACCAGTAATAATTATATTTGTTGTAATTGTGTATCTATAACATTTCAATATGCCTTATTTATTTTCGCCTGACGAGTACGTTGATATCATTTTGATTTATGGAGAATGCCTAAAAAATAGGAGAATTTCCCGACAATTATATCAAGAAAGGTTTCCAAATCGAAACATTCCAAGCGAAAAAACCTTTAAGAATTTGGAACGCTCACTTAGACAGGGACAATTTCCTAATAATAAAAGAGGTACAATTGAACGCACAGTAAGATGTAACCAAAACCTTATTAATGTACTAGCATATGTTAATTTTAATCCCAAGGTGTGTGTTAGAACCCTCGCCAGTGAATGTGGCATTCCAAAATGTTCTGTGCATAGAATTCTCAAATATTTTAAGTACCATCCTTTTAAAGTGCACCTAGTTCAAGGATTACAGCCTGGTGATGACCAAAGACGTCCTGAGTTTATTGCAAAAATGATGTTAAAAATCAGTGATGATCCACTTTTTTTATCAAAAATATTGTGAAGTGATGAGGCTAGATTTCACAATAATGGTGTTGTCAACCATCACAATTCCAATTATTGGTCTCCCGTGAACCCACATTGGATGATAGAAACAAGATTTCAGAATATTTGGGGTATAAATATGTGGTGCGGTTTATTTAATGGCCGTGTTATAGGTCCTTACTTTTTTAACGGCACTCTAACAAGTGTTCGATATTTAGACTTTTTAGAAAACATTCTACCCGAATTGCTAGAAGATATTCCTCTTCATGAACGTCAAGAAATGTGGTGGCAACAAGACGGAGCTCTTCCACATAATGCGAGAATCGTTAGCGACCACCTACAAAACCGTTTCGATAACCACTGGATAGCAAACAACTCTCCAGAAATTATGTGGGCCGCACGTTCATGTGATTTGTCACCTCTTGACTCTTTCTTTTGGGGAGCGATAAAAGATATTGTTTGTCAATCAAAACCGCAAAATTTAGAGGAATTAAAAAAAAAAAAGATAAGACAAGCATGTCGCCAAATTACTCCAGAAATGATTCGAGCCACATGTACCAGAAATCTTCTGGAACGATTCGAAATGTGTGTTGCAGCAGGTGGGTTACAATTCGAACATTTAATGTAAATAATATTAGTTAGTTAAATTTTGAAAAATTAAAAATAACGTTTAAATAAAAAGACTGTGTACATCGTACGCACGTAAGAAGTTATACTACGTAGTTAAAATAGTAAAATTTTCAATGATAATAAAGCATAATATTTCTTTTCTATTCTATTTTTTAAGGCTATCTTGATTATTTTAACAAAAATAAAAAATAAACTGATATTTTCTCGATACTTAACAAACCCATTTTATTTTTACAAAAATCGATTGAATAGACGATAGAAGACCACATCCAAAACTATAAAAAATGTACAGGGTGCCATTAAAAAATTTAAGTTAGGGGTTGTAACTAAGAGATGAATATTTAGGGGATGATGTTTTCTTCGCCATATTAAAGTGTATTACAAATCTATTACATTTGTATTACAAATGTAATAGACCAGTTTTTGTACTTTTAAAAAAATCTCTATTTTGTTAATAAATATAGCCTGGATAAATTAATCTGGGACACTTCATTAACAAAAATAAAAAATAAATTGATTTCTTGATTATTTACAAACCGATTTTATTTTTAATAAATCTGTTGAATAGACGATAGAAGACCACATCCAAAACTATAAAAAAATATACAGGGTGCCATTAAAAAAATTAAAGTTAGGGGTTGTAACTAAGGGATTAATATATAGGGGATGATTTTTTCTACGCCATATTTAAGTGTATTACAAGTAGAATAGACCACTTTTTGTCTCATTCGAAAATCTCTATTCGCTTAAGAGATATAGCGTGGGTAAATTAGTCTGGGACACCCTGTATATCATATATCTAATGAAACCATCTTACAACGCACTGGTGAAGAACTAGAATACCTCCCAACTATCAAACGTAAAAAAATAGAACGCTTTGGTCATATCGAAGGTCGACAGGATGCAGAAGAACATCGTGGCTGCGAAACCTACGAATATAGGCGGGAGTGACGTCAACATGTGGTCCAATATGATAGCCAATATCCATAGAGGATAGGCACTTTAAGAAGAAGAACCTTTTCCCGTAACTAGATAGATTAAATGAAGTGTCTTTTAGCCTATTCTACTACGACTTTTCCAGATCTATTTGGCTCCTTCAATCCAAATTACATTCTCCAGCCTGACCCTTTTTAAAAGGTCTAATAGCTTGAGACTGAACCTTTTATGAAGCTCATTTTCTTTGCCTAATATAAAGAACCACACATTTGCGAGGCTATCGCACTGACAAAAATGTACTCTGCTGTTATTTGTATCTGTATCTGTATATTATAAAAATGTTATTTTTTTGTTGAGCTTGAGTATTAAATATGTCACTCTAAAGAAAATTCCTTTTATGGACAATACATTGTCTCTATATTTTCTATGGACAAATAATTTAATTCCAGATGCTAATATATCTTTCTTTCCTATATTACAGAATATGTGGCCTGAATTGAGAGCCTTTATGCTTTCATTTTCTTCTTATCTTAGATATTACTATTTTATCACTTTCCTTGTTTGACATTTCGTATTCTATTTATACAAATCTGTCTTCCAATAGCAGAATTCTAAAATTGTATGAGAATATTGTGATTTGCAAGGAGACAGGATTCTTTATTGTCTTGATTATATTTCTATTTACAGTTTAACAGATTTTTTCCTCCTTTAGAATAATTAAGGCTGACGACCTTTGAGTCGTCACAAAATCCGTACGATACATGCCGGTTGGTTCAAAATGTCGTAGTACTTTTATAAAATTTAATCCCTCCCACTTTATGAATGGTATTGCTGTGCTGAAACTTCCTCCACATATATCTAAAAATACTTCATCCGCGTTCAATACATTCAAAACGTGTATTTTAATCAAGAATCAACTTTCTGGATGTTTTCAAGCATGGGATAGGCTTCGCTTTATAAAGGAATGTGTGGAGATTGCACCGGTTAAATCAAGTATCTGGGAGTCTGGTTGTCGGAAGGACTAAGGTTCGGAGTACACATCCAAAAGACGGTAGAGAAGGCGAACCGAAATCTGGAGGCATTGATATGGCTAATGCCAAACATTGGAGGCCCAGGTAGCACCAAAAGAAAGGTGTTAAATGGAGTTTTCCAGTCGGTGGTAACCTACGCTGCTCCCGTGTGGTGTAGAGTAATAACACTGCGAAATACGCTAAGTTGATGGATACTTCGCAAAGGCGAATGCTCCTTAGGGTATCTATCGCATATAGGACAGTTTCAAATAAGGCTCTATATGTCATTGGAGCGGTGATACCAAGCCAAGGTGGACGAAGGAAGGAGCTTATTCCCGATCTGAATCTGAGGCCGTGGTGGGAATGTAAGTTCAGGAAACTAGACTACTTCCTGACGCAGTTTCTAACCGGACATGGTAGTTTTGGCACCATCACAAATAGAATAGGCAAATCTGCCTCTGCAGACTGTACTGTTTGTGGGATACCGGACGCTCCCGACGTCCGGTAATTTTAACTTCCAGAGATGGGCAAATGGGAGGGGAGATTTCGAGAGGCGAATGGGTTTCGGGCTGAATGAAAGAAACGTTGTAAACATAATGTTGAGAGGAGAGAAAGAATGGAGAGAAGTACACTATCTGATTTCTGGGGTGATGAAGAAAAACTAGCAGGAGGAGAGATGAGGAAATTGAGCCAGGTATCTGAAATTTTTGATTAATATTATTTATTAGTTTGTGGCCTAACGTCTGAAACATTTTCTGATTTACGGTAATAGGTATGGTTATTTACAAATTTTTAGTTTTTTATTTTAGTTGTTCATTGAGTGGCAATACCACCTCTCTGGAACGGTGGTTAAGGTTCTTTGTAAAAGGAAAGACAGTTAAGATTTGATTTCACGTATAGTGCGTTTGTGTATCCGCTTATACGTATTTCACCCTAAAAGGGATCTTCGGAGCGGCTATTCACAAATGCTCTGAACGTGAAAATAATTTTTTCTGTCATAATAAAAGCAACTATAAAATGGCTTCGATCTGGACGCAATAGCGACATCTGATAAATAAATCCGTAAACTGATTTTCGAAACCAAAAACCAAACCATTACCTTTTTTCTTTGTGGTGTTTGGCTTCAGTTCATATTCATCACACGTTGTGGTAATCCTATTAATTAGAGGTTAAAGTTCTTCATAACTATTTGCAATTAACACCGTGTCATCCGCGTACCTCCAATTATCAATATTGATGCCATTAATTTTGATACCATATGGAACACTATCCAATGCTTTATTTAAAACGAACTCCGAATAAATGTTGAATATTAGAGGAGACAAAATGCAGCCCTGTCTTACTCTCCTTCGTATTTAAAGCTCTTTAGAATTATTCTGGCCAATCCTGATGTCAGTGGCGGCTTTTGTGGGTAGGCAGGATAGGCCGGGCATACCCAATAATTTTAAAAGCTTTAAAATTGAAAAACGTATATTCAAAAATTATGTTAATGCATGTAAATAACTTTTAAATGTACTAAATTACTCAATACATTAGCGTCCGTTAAAACAACTAAACTCTAATTTCACTATTTGGGAGAGTGAGTCATCGTTTGAAGGAGTAGAAGTGGGGAAAGACGTATGAAAATCCAGTGGCGTACCCTCACTTTTATTTCAACGTTAATTATATTATATTGTTTAAATATTATTGTTCAAAATAGGCCACAATATATTTATCTGCAGATTTTTACTGAAGTTTCCATCTCTATATCCAAAGACCGTTTTCAAAGATATAAATTATAGTTATATTTATTTTATTTGTTTATTATTATATATTTATATATTCTTATATTATTTTCTTTTTTTTTTTTTCTTAACTTTAAAAACGGTCTCAGATCGAAACGTCAGTAAAATAAACATGTAAATAGATGTATTGTGGCTTATTTCCAACATTCTCCCTAAAAATACGGAATGCCACAAGCAAAAAGCCACAGAAAAATAAATATTGCTATCATTTGTATATTTGAAAACGATCTCTTTATATAGAGTTTGAAACGTTAGTAAATTAAACATTTCAATTAAATATATTGTTACTTATTCCCAACATTATTTCTAAATATACAGAACGGCAAGCAAAAAGCCATAGAAAAATAAATATTACTATCACTTTTATATTTGAAAACGATGTCTTTATATAGAGATCGAAAAATCAGTAAATTAAACCTATAAATAAATATTTTGTGGCTTATTCCATAAGTCTCCTAAAAATACAGAATGCCACAAACAAAAAGCTATAAAAAATAAGTAATTTTGCAGAAAGCTTACTGATGCTACCAGGCTGTCGCGGAAGTTACGCTAAAACGTCTTTTGACTTGACCCGTCCTTAAAGAGTTACACAATGAAATTTTTTTAAAACAAATTTTAAGACAGTTTCCACACCACCCGAGAGGTATGTCTTGTGGCGCGTCCCTTTTTTTTTAAATGGGTGTTCGCCAAGAGCCATATTGTCTCATTAAATAAAATAAACAAAACACTTAAACAGTATAAAACAAAACAAAATAAAATCCTATAAAACAAAATAAAATTCTATAAAAACAAAATAAAAATAATTTTGGATGTAACAAAACATTGTACTATTCTATTTAAACACAAACACTATACACACACACTATGTTCTTCGAGTTTTTTTTTGTTTTTGGTTTTTTTATGCTGATGTTCCTACTAAACTATTAGAAAATATTATTCGCTGTCTAAATCTGAAGATGCAGTGCTGCTATCGCTGTCATTATCTTCACCTGGTGTAACTATAATTGGCTCTAGTAAAACTTTGACATAAGCGTCAAGTTCCCACATACGATATTCTTCTTTAATTATGTGGCCTATACATTTAGCCCATTTCTCTGGAGTTACATGGAGGATTGCTTGAATCAAAAGTTCCTTAACTTCGTTTAATTTGAGCGTTTTGTTATTGCGTGCTACTTTTCCTTTCACTTGCGCCCAGATAAGTTCAATGGGATTAAGTTCGCAATGATAAGGTGGTAGACGTAGAACTTTGACACCATAATCTTTTGCAGTTTCATCCACAACATATTTAAGATATTCACTTTTCCTTAACCATGCAATATCAAGTAGTTGAATTTTGAGCATTGATTCTTCGTATGCAATCCCCTTTTCTGTAAGCCATTCTTGAATTCTCCCTTTCAGCCATGCCGTCGTCGGTAATTGTTCTAGTCTGCGGCTATGATATGGCGCATTGTCCATAACAACCACAGACCCAGATTCCAATTTTGGTAAGATTCTCTTAAACCAGCTCTCAAATACTTTGGAAGTCATTTCTTTATGATATTCACCTGTTTTTTTCGACTCAAATTAAAGCAAACCATCATCAAGGAACCCTGTATCACTTCCTATATGGGTGATGATTAAACGCCGTCCTTTTCCTGATGGAGCTTTTAATCCTGTAGACCAGCCTTCTATAAATGCTTCGCGTTTCATTTCGCGCATGGTTCTAATTAAGACCCTACGAGATATCTTGGGTAAAGAGTCATCGTTTTCGAGCTCTTGAGAAATTTTTTTCAGTGTTGGAATTTCACTCCGAAAATAAAATGAATGAATTTTTCGACGTATAATATTCCTTGTCTCGTCATCGAAAACAATGCTTTTCCTACCTCTAGTTTTACCTTTTTCTTGCTTTTTATTTTCCGATGTATTTTTAAGTACAAATGTCAACCGCTTGGCTAACATTTAATGCCATTTTTCTGCCGAGAATTCCTTCATAAACAATTCGTATCATTACCTTCTCTTCGGACGTTAACATTTTCCGTCTCTTTTGCGGCTTTTCATTTTTGGAATCAACATCAGAATTTTGCTGTCTTCTCTTGGAACAACTCGGCTTTTCGTCCATTGTATTTCAATAATTTGTGTATATACTATATATACAATAATTTCAACAATTCTGTATAAGAATATAACTAAAAATTTACTATAAAACGACAAACTATAACACTCTTATTATCAATAGCACGTTTTATCAATACTACAATACAGTATTGTTAAAACAGTATTGATAACAATAAGTTTACAAACTTATCACATAAAATATACTCACAAAATGCACTACTCATAGAAACGCCAATGTAGATAGACCATTTCTTTGGCGAAAAAAGAATAAAAACTAGTTTTACGGCATGTCTGGGTCCGAATTGTAAAACGGAATTTCGTCGCTAATTCCAACATTGCCAAACGATTGAAAAATAATGTTTTAAAATATCGATTTTTATTTTATAAATTTAAATATGTAACGAAACGGAACATATAAATAAAATTTATTTCCTTACAATTTTGTGCTTAATTTTTACTATTGAAAAAATCATGTTTTTTTGTATTTTTATGACGGTAATAATCGCTGCTTGGAATAATACAGGTTTTGTATGACCATAATTACTACTTGTGAACAAGAATTGGCTACACTGTACGACAACTTCTGGTCAAGTCTACTATAGAGAAGCACAAATAAATATACTACTTTATATATTCTGTAATTTCTTATGAGGAAAAGCAAATTGCAATCAAGAAAACTGGCAGTTTTCGAGGGCCGCTGTGTACATTTAAATTTGAGGATATTCGGCGTTAAACTATGAAATCACTCATCTAAATTGAGGGTTTCTATTATATGTTATTATATTACCACAGAAAGCATCGAATCGTATTCAGGCATTTTAAATATCATGAATAGGCCCGATCGAAACTGGCCCACCCAGCTCACATAAGATCCCTGTACAGAAAGCGTTTGAAGTTGCAGCTTGGCGGACAACGATTTATATTGTCGTGTTTATGCTTTCTGTTTAGGCACCAGACGATCGGGCCTACGCCGATCATTGTTGTCACTTGTAACGTAATTATCGAATTGTAATATAAATTTTCTTTTAAATTATGATAAAAAAATATGTAACATAATCTATAATTGTAACATATTTTTAAACAAACAACACAATTGCAAACAAGTACACGGTGGCCCAAATAAATTTTAAAAAAATCGTAAAATTCGAAAAAAAAAAGATTCCCACTCTAACACAAAAAAAATGTATTACACACACTGGCGGCTACAGAATTTTTTTTTTTTTGGAGAGGTCATGGATCTTGAGGGTGATTACTTTTCTCTGATGCAAGGTCACTTTTAGTCTTACCACTAATAGAATAAGTGGGTTTCCAAATATTTTTAGGGGTGGGGGTCATGATCCCGTGACCCATCCCTCTGGATCCGCCACTGATTACACATAGCTATATGTAATTTGCTGGCTTGGCCTACCCAAAATTTTACCACACCAGCCGCCACTGCCTGATGTTTGCACGTTGAGGCCAGTAAAGATTTTAAATGATACGCAGGTCTTTATCATTAATACGTATCTGCTAAAGAACGGCTCATTAATACGTATCTGCTAAAACCTCAACGGAGCTGTTTCGAGCCGCAGCGAGCAAGGTCATGATTGCCAATATGATTTCCAACATCCGAAACGGATAGGAACCAGAAGAAGAAGAAAGAACGGCTATCATTTCAGTGTGTATTACTGAATCAATCGTCTTTTTAAAATCAATAAAACACCCATAAACTGAATGGCCGACATTTCTACATAAATAGTGCTTCTCAAGTTCCAATGTTATTGTGATACACAAACTCCGAGTCACTAACTGCAGTTAAGATTTAGACGAAGAACTGATAGAAAAATATTATCTAGAGGAGAATACGTTGTTACTAACATTTATGGAAAGGCTTGTGTTCAAAAATATCTTGCACTCGTTGATAAAGTTTATGATAAAGAATGTGACGTCAAATTTCTAAAGAAACATTTACCATCGAAGAGATTTAGTTTCAGTTCCGAGGAACCAGCAGTAAATGTAAAAGATACTGTAGCTATTTTGCCCATTTTTATAAATGATAATAGACAAAGATTTGCAGGAATGGTTTATTTTAATATACATTTATCCGAATGTAACTTATGTTAATACGGATATTTTGGCCCTTTATTTGGTATTTTTTCTTGAAAGATGGTTTTTCTTTGTTATGGACATAATTTGTAAAAATTAAGATTATTTTGTGAGAATACCTGATTGATATTCTCACTGAGACTGTCCATAGTCTCCTAATAACAAGGAGACTGTGGACAACTGTAACATTATTTTTTATATTGAATTTCAGGTAAAGTAAAAGTGATATGGCGCCTAAAATCGATAGATATAAGGTCTTAGAGTAGAACATAGAACACTAGCCAAATTAGAGCTTCTGCTTCTAGACAGGTCTGGTAACCGCTCATAGTCTCCCAGATCTCCCCTACTTGAGCTAAAAATAATCTTTATATGTTATGTACGATATTTTGATACTTATAACAAACACTTGTTTCTTATTTTCGTTTTATTTATGTTTATTATATTCTATATTATGTATCTACGCCTTCACAGCTAAATACATTTTAATACTTACTCATTTTAACAATTAGTATTAGCACTGAAAAAAAATTATACAATGATAAGATTAATAATTTATACAGTTCATTATAAACAATATTATCGATGTTTATCTTCATAGTGTCTGGTGAACACGTAAAAGTGATGTTAGTGTTATTGATATAGTTGGTAAATTTGCCTTTGAATTTTATTACATTCATATTTCACTCCCGTGTATATAAACTAAAAAACATACTTTTCTTAACATTTCTGTTGTGAATGTGTTCAAGATTGTGTTTAAAACTGATGTAAATATTAACATGCTGGAAACAAAGAACAACTTGTAAGAGTAATTTAAAAAAAAAGTAGCTTTTGATAGTATATTATTTTATATATATATATATATATATATATATATATATATATATATATATATATATATATTCCCAGTTTCATTTGCAATTTGTAATTTTATATATTAAAACGAATAAATAAATTAAATAAATAAAGGAATGATTTTTTTAATAATCACATGTAGGATGTTAATGGACACTACAATATGATAGACATTAATCAATAAGCAATTTTTCTGCTACTGTTGGATAATTCTCTATATTTTAAATTCTCCTTAGGTTTATCTTTTTTTCCACATAGAATGCACCTTCTTTGTTTTGGCCTTTTCTGCTCTTGCCCTTCCTCTTCATCAAGTAATAATGCCAACACGGTGAGATCTTCTATCCAAGCCAACATATTTTCAACTATCTTTTACACAGAAATATGTAATAACATTTTTCTCTCTATTCGGCCCGGAACGCACACTGATTAAACGCGGTTGTATGTAAATATAACAATAAAAATACCCGGACTCGGCACTGACACTAAACGGACACGTTACGGATATATATAAATCGACCTTTCAAGTGCCATTAAAAACTATATCCAACAGTTTGGAGCTGCAAACATTTGTAGTTTACTATGGCATTGTCCTTCATAATGCTTTGCTGTTTTCAAAAATTCACTAATTAATGTTCAAAATCATTAATTTTTGTCTCTACAGCTTGTACTATGACATCTACACCACAACTGACTGAGAGAATTTTGATCTTGTGGGAATGAAATGTTGGGGAACGAGAAAAAAACTGGATTAAAAGATGAGTCAGAAATCTGTGACTTTCCTGAAACCATAAATAAAAATATAGGGGGAACCATAAATAAAACCATAAATAAAAATAAGTTCTTATTTTTATTCTTACCATAGTTTTTCGTTATTATCGTTCACCACACCGCGTAAAAATAATTAGGATTTAGAAGAATGAAAATATTATAAATCTAATTCAGCTTTATTATAACTTTGTTGTAGGTTTTGAAATGGCATGTAGCAACAGGGTAACTGTAGAGGTCCCCCTATTTCTTAATTACGTATACTTTTTGCTAACATGTAAGTATATTTTTAATTAAAATTCACATATAAGCGCTTAAATTACTTCAAATATCTTGAGTGAAAGCAGCATTTTTCTTATCGTTTATAATTTTATTCTTATTTTTTTTCTTATTTCTTTATAATTCTTTAGGACCAAGAGGCTTGCACATAAATCTATCAATCTTTGAGCACTAGCATTTTTAGTAGATATCTTTCTGTCTATCTCATGTTGGCTTTTTCCGTTCGTGCAATAAAATCTCCTAAAATGAACTTTCTATACTGTTATGTATGCTTGTTAGAACTTGTGTCAATTTTTCATAAAATTCGTTTTTTGTTGTTACATCTGCATCATAATTAGGGGGGTGTAGTATTATAGACAATAACAACTTCTCTGTCGTTTTTCTTAAGTTCTAACGTTATTATTCTTTCAGTTAGTCTATTTTAACTCTTTTCAACGTTATTATTCCAACCAAATCTTATTCCAACTCTTAATGTTCTTTTTGCATCGTTTTTTTTTATAACAATGGACACTTCTTTCATTGCTCTCTAATTTTTATTTACTTCACTGTGAAAGTGTATATAGTCGCCATTTATTTTCCTCTCTTTCTTCTTTCTTCTTTGTTTCAGTAAGTACTGTGACAACAATTTTCATTTTTAATAGCTTTTTAAATACTTCCTTCTTTTTGTACCAATACATAGTATATTCCAGGTAACCATATTGATTGCCCGTTTTCTTTATCATTTTCGTTATCTTTGATAATTTGTTATTCCGAAGCTCTTGATTGTAGTTTTCAACAATTGGGCTTGGACACTAGGGTGGAGCTCAAATTTATTTTTTCGAATTTCATTTTGCGAGGAGCGGAATTAATTTTTCTACTATTTTTGAATCAAAACTTAGACAACATTTGTTCGTATTTTCAGTCTGAAGCGTGTCCCATCAAGATTGAAATTTTATAATTTTCTAAAAAAAATTCGTCATCTACGCAGGGTACAGGATAGCTGTAGCCTGCTTTGCTAAGATACTAATCAAAAACCTTTGAGATAATTTTTGTTTTTTTTTTCATTCTTACAACTGCCCCAGCGTCTTTGAAATTTTGATGATTTTGTCAGTTTCAACTTTTCAAGAAAAAAAAATCGATAGAGTCAACCGTTTAATATTCATTCATTTTAGCTATTGGGACTAATATTAAGAAAAAAGAAAAAATAGTCAATATTAAATGAAAAATTATGCTTATAAATTTCAGAATACCATAAAAAATCACTGTGAACGATAGTATGTCAAATTTAAGCATCAAAAGACATGATTTGAGCTTATTTTCTTAATTAATCCGCCTCTTCTCTCTGGCCCACAGACGGCAGTAGTTGCTTCTGTAACTAATTTGAAAAACCTTTCAATGAACTGTGTGTGACACGGATTTTTTCTAATATTTCCCAGGATTTCATTTTCCGTAAGCTGTGGCTCTATGATGACCTGAGATATTATTTCAGTACTGATATTCTTCGTAAGTGGAGGTTGTGTCTCGGGTTTTCATATTTAAAGTAGGTATTTGGAAAATACGTAAGGCTCCGATGTCTGATGTCTCTCTGATCTTCAATATTCTGTGGAGTGCAAGTTGTCTGACGTACTGTTTATTGTCGGCTAACATTCCTAGTAATAAATTCTCTGAATGTCCAAAGAATGCATTTCTCTGTATGACTGGAAAGAAATGTCAGAATAAAGTTGCAAATCGTTTTGGCATCACCAGTTTTCAAAGAAATATGGCCTAGGTATTCAGAGTCCGGCTCTTTCAATATTGTAATATGCTCCTCCTAAATCACTCTTCCACGACCATCTTCGTGTATCAAAGTTTTATCTTCTGTACCATCGCAAAATAATTCGATCATGTCTGCACCAAAAATTGTAGGTTCATCTGTCAAAGTAGCCCCAGCTTTAAAACGAGGTCGTCGAACTCTATTTCTGTATATAACTGGTGATGAAATGATTGCAGCTCCAGCACGGTCTGAAACCCCATAACGATCTAATGTTCTGGCAACAACCCGAAATGTGACATCGGGCATTGTGAGTGAAAAAGTGGAAATAATCTACTGCGATTTGAAGACCTCAATTTTACTGTTTCTTTAATATATCTGTCTGTTGAACATTCGATCGTATCTTTGAAGTTGTAGGTGATTTATAAGTACTAGGAATGGATTCCACCTTTATTTGCAAGGCTCTTTGTTCTTCACGTTGTTTTTGTTGGTATAATATATGTAAATTATTCTAAATTTTTTTGATAGTCGCTTCACGATCTCTACCAGTCCGTTGGTCGATTAATAAATTTCGTTCTGGTATTGAATTTTTTTTGTTTCTAGGATAGTTACAATCTCTGAACTCTAAACATTGACAAGTATCAATATCAAACAATTCCTTGCTATCCTCACCAAACTTGAACAGCTTCTGAACATTGGTAAGTAGCAATATCAAACAATTTCTTGCAATCCTCACCAAACTTGAACAGCTTCTCTTTGTAACCGTTTTCGTCATTCCTGCCTTTATAAGGTTTCAATATTGTTTTATACGTATCATGGTAAGCTATAATTCTAGCTAATATTGTTTTGTATTCTACGATTGATAATGAAACTCTTCATTACATCTCATCTATTCTTTCCGTCACAATTTCACTGGTTTTCCGCACACAGTTGTTATAGCTTTGAGATACGAATATAAACCGTTTCATTATATTGTCGTATATAGGTAACACATTTTTAGGTATCGCACTGCCAGAACCAAATATTGGACAATATACTTCACTCCGGAGCAATGCCATCGTTGTAATCTAATTCTAATAACTGTAATCGAATTCACACCAAATTTGTCACAATACGAAACCTTGACTATTGAGCTTAATGCTATAGAAAACGATACTAAGCCCACCGATTATCGAAATAGTACCGAATAGTAAATACCTACCTAGAATTGAAATTGAGTGGAAGAGTGAGTGTGATAGACTCCTGTGACTGGTCATAACTGATTTATTGCGCCGTTAGGCAGTAGGTTGGCCCAAAATTCAAAATAGATCGATTTCAGTAGCACTGGGGCAGTTATTCTAATGGAAATAGCAAGAAGTATTAATGAAGTTTTTATTCATACCCTAGAAGCGGATTGATACCAAACCCTGCGTATGTAAAAATAAAAAAAAAATTAAATTTCAAAATTAAAATTACGTTGGGGCAGATGTCCGAGCGAAAATATCAAAAATGGCAATGAACTTTTGACTCCTTCGATTTCGCACCCCGCGTTTGTGAAAATCGTTATTTCATTTTCCTCCATATAACAGCCCTATTGGACACACCTATGATTCAGCCTTTCAACCCGATACGATCGTACATCCGGACGACTGAATGACAGGGAATTGACTGTACCTTGTGAATGCTGCAGGCCTCAGGCCTTAACTGTTCGTCGCGTGACCAATTCTACTCCCACCCGTCTCCGTTGTCGTCTCCGATCAAACACCGACATTGCTAACTGCAGTGGAACTTGGATATTACTGCCTCGGTAGTTACGTCATCTCGGTTGTAACGTCAATTTTTAATAGGTCCGCCCAAAAACTATTCGATAAAATTAATAAAAATCAACATTAAAAAAAAAGAAATTTTTTGGAGCAATATCGGACCGAAGTGTGAAACGAAAGGCTGCATGACAGGTGTATCCAAGCGATAAGCAACCTTACATAACTTCTTATAATTATTTTACTATCTTCTTAACATTTTTTTATTTTAGCTTCTGTGGTAACAAATCTAATTATCTATCGAACTTGCTACATAACACTCGGTTATAATAAAAGCGATTGTTCTCAACTGGGAAATAAAGATAATAATGTAACCCATCACTACGAAAAAATTGTTCAGCCTTATGCAGATGTCGTATTAATGGTAAAGTCCCTCCTCGATTTACTTCTGCCGACGTTTATTTGTCTAATGGCGGGATCATGGTCTGATAAACATGGGAGAAAACCAGTTTTGTTGGTTACTTTAGGAGGTAATGTATTTTGTTTTAATTTTGATTGTTGTGATGATGCGCTTTTCTCTGGGATCGAAAACAATTCCCAGAAAATCTAAGGGTAATATGAAACGTTTTGGATATAGTTCCCAAGAAAACATCGCGTAGGGAAGGCTGCAGTAGAAACCCAAGATAAACGTGTATGGAATAGTTTACAAAGAAACTTAGTAAAAGTAAGTTTTGTGGAATACATGCATATATATACATATATATATATATATATATATATATATATATATATATATATATATATATATATATATATATGTATACTTACTGTTATAGGTTTACTTACCGTTGCACATCATTATCATTGACAGAGATCGAAGTTGACATAGTTGCCAAAGTATAAAAAAATCCTGAATCCGTTTTAAATCAAATAGGTCACAATTATTGTAAAAGTGGATTATACCACAAAACAAATTAATATTTAATGTAAATAAATACAAACAAAACAAGAGTTAAAAAATAATCTTGTTAAAAACCATTTGAGCCGCTTGTATGCGTCGTATAAAAATGTAAAATGGAATACTTTTAAACAAAAACAACACTTTTTTCATTACTTATTGTTACGAAAGATTTATCCCACATAGGAAAAGTCCATTGATGAAAAAGATAGTGAAGTTTAAAACGTCAAAAAATGATTAGACAGTTGTCAGTTAGTTATATGGTATTGTCATATTGTTGGTGTTAAATAAAGTTAATTTTGAAGAAGTGTAACATTGGTGACAGCGGTGGGATAAAGAAATATTTAGCAGTTGTTAATGGTAAATACAAGATCCACTGAGTTTGACAAAGAAATGGATACGTCCGGACCCCCTGCATGGTTTTTAAAAATGAAAGAAGATGAAGAGAAGCGTAGACAAGAAGAGAAAGCGGAAAATGAGAAGCGTAGGCAAGAAGAGGAAGAGGAGAAGGAGAGGCGTAAAAAATAGAGGTAGAAATCATAGATGGTTTATCCAAAATTCACGAAAATTTTCAGTTAGAGATAAGTCAAATCATTAGTAGAATAGATAAGTTAGAAGAAAAACAAAACAATTTTGAAAATAAAATAAAACAACAACAAAATGATTTGAAATCTAATTTACAAATACAAATAGTTAATTTAGAAAAAAAGATTAATACACAAGCTTCTTTACCTAATGTTTCAGTAACTAATGTCGAATCTAAACAAACAGCTTCATCACCTTCCATAATTGAACGAGGTACAATTAGAACTAGTAAATTTTTAAAACCACCCACATTCGATGGTCAGACAGCATGGGAAACTTATCGTTTTCAATTTGAAGCTGCAGCTAGAGCAAATGGCTGGAATGAAAAAGAAATGGCAGCTTCTTTGGTGGTGTCGCTTCGAGGACAGGCAGCAACCGTTTTGCAATTCCTTCTCCAAGATGCACCCAGTTATACCTCTCTCGTTGAAGCTTTAGAAATAAGATATGGCCAACAGCATCTAAAGCAGGTTTTTCAAAGTCAGCTAAAAATTCGATATCAAAAACATAACGAAAGCCTGCAAGAATTTGAAGCCGACATTAAAAGACTATTGCACTTGGCATACCCTCAGACACCTAAAGATTTTCTGGAACAAATTGGAATACAGGCATTCATAGATGGACTACAGGATGTTGAAATGCAACAAGCTCTCCGATTACAACATCACAAATCGCTAAATGGAGCACTAGTCTCAGCCCAGGAGTATGAAGCGGCAAAAAGCATTTCCAAATCTCGCCCAAAATTAAGAGAAATAAGATTTCAAGAAAATGAAGAAATCATAACCGCAGATAACCAACAACCTATTTTATCCCAAATTTTAAACATACTGCAAAATCTTCAACAAAAACCTCGAAATGAAAACAGAAGATGTTTTAATTGCGGGAGAATAGGACATTTTCAAAACAATTGCAGAAGCCGATCCCAAACAAGGCAAGAACATCCAAAGAATGAGGCTAGAAGGTCGCCTAGATCGACATCCAGAAGCCCATCACATAGTCCTATTAGAAATACTAGTAGAGATAGGTCTCTAAGAAATCGATCTCCCACAACTGACTACAGATACGCAAACAATAGCCAGGGAAACGAATAAAAGTCGACACTAAGGGGCGGGCGTCGGCTGTATCTAATAAAAGCCCCCAAATTCCCACTTATACTTTACATAAAAATGAACAGAATTTATTACTTAAGGGCTACGTTGAAAATCAAAAATGCATCTTTATTATTGATACCGGTGCAACCAGATCCTTTATTCGAACTGGATTTCTGAATGAGAAACTACAACCCACTAAAACAAACTTAGTTCTTGAAACAGCTTCAGGCCACACTATTCCAATTCATGGAGAGATAACGGCAACCATACAGATTGGTAACACCTTGATAAAACACATTTTCCTTGTAGCCGATATTAAAGACGAATGCGTTCTTGGGATGGATA